>NC_080396.1:41022500-41353750 GCF_030265065.1 Corythoichthys intestinalis
AACAAGTAATCAAATTTTGCCGTTGCAACGATGGGCAGTCATCTCTCCAAGTTGGTAAGCATTGTTTACATTATATTCGTGTTGCACATTTATGCTGTGAGGTGACGTGTTCGTTTAGCATCTTTGAAATGTGTTGTAAGTCCGACTGAGTGTAAAGTGCTTAGTTGCCACCATGTTTTGTGGCTAAATTGACCGCGTGTGAGTACGGCGTACTTCTGGGTGGTTCGCGTGCATCCTCGCCCACCCCCAACTTTGTGTTTATTGCATTGTGCAATTCATGTGTGTGTTGTTGATTATTGTGGAGTCAATCTGCATTGTTTTACATTGGCACTGATATGATGTTAACCCTAACCCGAAATTCAAATTTTTTTTACATTAGGCTTAATCTTCGAGTAAGCGTGGTTTAATTAGTCGGTGGAGTTGATTTCAACAAATTCCATGCAGTTTATCAGTTATTTGTTAGTTTCAGGGCTCTGGAGTGGCTAAGCTAGCGTAAGTCAATGGTGGTTGGAATCAACTTCATCGACTAATTAAACCTCCGCTAACTCGAAGATTAAGCCTTATGCGAAAAATTCTGAACTTCACCTTGAAATTAGATTATTGGAAAGTCAATTACATGCGATGATATTTTTCTGTAGTCATTCTTATGTTGAGGCGGCAAAGGGAGAAAAATGGGTAAAAAGTAACTGATTAATTACTTTTAAAGTAACTTAGTTACTTTGATAATAAAGTCATCAGTAAAGTAACTACATTACTTTTTTGAGGCGTAATCAGTAATTACTTTTTCAAGTAATCTGTGACAACCCTGGCCCTGACTCTATTTTAAGCAGATCGGGGGGGTCATTTTCAACATTAGCTCAGGCCACAGGATAATCAATTTGACAGATTGGAGACATCTGAAAAATAAGGCTTTGCTGACTTTAAATATAGAAGAGGCAAAGCACTCATATTTAGCCGGAATGTCGTTATGTGTTTATCCGCTTTAGTGAAGTGTTTCGGGTCCCTTTTGAATCTCACGGTAGTTGCCAAAAGTGGCTTCTTGCACAAAGAATTGTTAACCTAAGGAAGATGAAACGACATTGGTGACCGTCTCACAGGTGTTAAGTGCTTCTTGTGAGCCCTGCTGACCACTACATTGATTCACCTTCCTCTAAGAGCTTCCTGTGCGGTGGGTCTGACCTCTCATGAGGTGTCTGAGAAGGTGTGCAATTATATATTAGATCACCGTTTCTTTGAAAGGTTTCCTACCTGTGTTAACCTTTTGCCAGCCCACAGTGAAAAGTGTCCTGGTCTGAATGACGTAGTTGATGAGGGGGCTTCCGTTATCCTGTCCAGGGGTCCATGCCAGTTGGGCGGTGCTGTCTGTCACCTCCTCCACTGTCACAGAGTCTGGTGGGCTGGGCGGGCCTGGCTCAATCACAAAGACACACTAAGAGATATGCACACACACACAGACACACGCAAGCCTGCACGACACGGGTATCCAGGTGTGTACTGACACAGCTCTAAAGGTGTGGGCATGAATAAAATATATCTCCCAGTTATTGTCAGCCCATAATTGTAAGCCTTAACACCTTTAAATCGATAGTAGCATGGGGAAATATTTAGTATTAAGTTTCGAGTTTGAGGAGAGGTGATGCCCTTCAGATGAATTAAAACTGAACTCACAATTTATCCTCTAATATTCACTCAAACTGCAATCCTTCCTATTCATTGTTCTCGTGGTAATTGATCGATGAAACAGTAGACACAAGTAGATGCCAGGAGTCACATAAAAAAAATGAAAGTTAAAGATGAAAAAGGGTCTCATTGTTGAGTAGGATCAGCATTTAATCATTTATTTCTATTACTACGCCTTTTGAGGAGCGTTTCATTCTCATCTACTGGTTCCTGTTCTAATGAAGGTGTCAGCTCATCAGAAATAATAGACCACTAGAGAGCTACGAGGTGCACCGCAGAATAACAATGCCCTAAGCTTTGACTCACACACCAAAGTGGCTCTTAAACAGAGGCAAATTATATACTCTAATTATTAAAGGGGTTAAATCTTTTTTAACAATGGAACAACAGATGTTGTGGTATCCTCAAGCTGTAAACGGAAATGCATCCTCATGAAATACAGTATTTATCATTAACCTTTGTTTATCAGCCTACTGACATGCACTTACATTTAAAACAGATAGGTATTGATTACAGAAAAACTAGTTACTCACTCTTCATAAGAAAAATAAAATGCCAACTCACTAATAAATAACAATGGTGAATTAAAAACAATCAACTCTAAATTTCCCTTCATTAAATTACAGTACATTTTGTTGGCTGAAGCAAGAGGGAGTTGTCACTGTTTCAAATAACGTGATCAGTAAAGGTATATTTCCTTAGCCTTATTGAAGTATATAAAGGCTTTAGGCAAAGACAAAAGTACTGGAACTGGCAAATTTTAGCTTTGCAATACACAATTTTTCTATGTGCATGGTGATTTCTTTTCAAGAAGAGACAATTGGTGCCTATACAAACAAAAAACATTTAAGGCTAACATTTACAGTTAGACATATTTTTACAAAATTGTGCCAGGACACGGCTCACGGCTCCTACAAAACTTACTAGACTGTGTCAGATTTTATTGACGAATAAAGGCTGCATCCGTTACTCTGTGCAGCTACACGAGAACGATTTAAGTATGAGTGGTGTGATGGATTTGAGAGGGATTGATATCCTCTGTTTGCAATGACAAGAGGACGCTACGCTAGCACAGAATAGCCGTTTTCACCCACCACAGGATTTTCTTGCTGACGGAGGTTCCGTCTGACATCCCTATAAGTAAATATGCCATGCTTAGACATGTATATCTGCATTTTATAGTCAGGTGTGGCATATATACGTATATATGTATATGGATTTTTCTTCTTAAATTGTGTGAAATTTGGGCGATGCAGCTTATAGTCAGATGTGCCCTATAGTGCGAAAATCACAGTATATAACTTTTCAACATGTCCTCTATCTATATCTATACTTATACTGTATATAAATGGAACTTTGCCGGTGTGTGTGCGTGGGTGTGTGTTCGTTCCCTTTGGACTCCGAAACAGCTGGGTGGATTTTGACAAAATTTTATAGTTGTGCTTTATGTCTGAGAGAGTTCTTAGATGGGTTTGATCTCTGTATGCCTCCATTTAATGCGGAAAATTGATTTAAAACTAATGCATAGAAAATGCCCATTTTCAGCCGAGCAATGCCGGGCTATACTGCTCGGTGAATCCATCCAGTATACATCAAATAAATAAATAAATAAAATCATAAGGAAGCCCACATTTCGAGGTTTTTATGTGTCGATTTAACAAACCTTCAATTCCGGGTCATACTGATAGTCATCTTTATGGTTGGACATTTAACAGGGCCAAACTGACACAGTATGGTGTTTGTGAGTACAATTAACTGTAGTATTATCAACAATGAGAGAGGGTGGGAGAAGAGAAAAAAAATATTCTCAAGTGCCAAGCAAAAAGATCATCGACCTTCACTGCCATGAGAAGCAAAATAATAATAATAATAATAATAAATAAATTAAATAAACGTATGGTGTGTTTAACCAAAATATAGAAAAGATTCACTATTGAGCCAGTTTCGCAATTGTAGCATATTATTTCACTTCCATACAAAGAACAGTGATAATATAAATATTAAAAAACCTTAAGTGTATCATTTGGCCATATTTATAAAACATTCCAAAGTCAAGACAAGTTCTTGATCAGTGCATACCAGCGAATTTGGAAAAAATACCTGAATTTCATTTTTCTGCTGAGTAATAGTGAAGATAAAACGTCAATTAAAGCAAAATAAATATTTCCATGAAGTAGACAAAATTACTGTTACCTGAATTTTTTAAATGCCAAAACTGTTTTAGTTAATCAAATGTGAGTATTTCGGACACTTTGCCAAGGACTTGTTCGAGAGATGGCTGCACACTGTGTTCGTGCCTACAAAAGCCTCAAAAGCCTGATTGGCACATTTTCCTCCCAACTGTTTAGTGGTGGATATGGACGAGTTAAACACCGCGGTCAGGCCTGCTGAAAACGGGAGCGAAGAAAGCCAACAAGGGGGAAAAATTACCTCGTTTCAGGATGTTTCATTTCTAATTTGCTCAAGCCAAAGTATGAAACGGGCTTCGTCTGCATCCAAGATGGGAATTAAGAATGCAAAACCAGAACAGGTATGGTAACTTTAAAGAGTGTGCGCCTATTTTATTTTGGCTTCCTCATAACTCTGTTCGAAGCCTATTAGTGTTTACGTGTTGTGCATTAACCATGCCTGCTAACATTGTAGCCTATCGCGAAGAGTGCACTAACATCAGAATATTTGTCACTGATAAACAACAGTGTGAAACCCTCCTCGTATTGAATTGTTCCTTGCTTGGTTCTGATTGACACGCTTATTCCTCTCTCTATGAAGAAACTAAATCCAAGGTTGTCTCAACTCAGCTAAAACATTGATATGTGTCATGCATGTACAGCATGTATAGTTTAGAATTATATGGGGGAAAACACAGACAAGACTGAAAAAGCAGTTTCTGCTCTTGCACCCCTCTTTAAAATAATCTTTATTTTAAGACAAAAGCACTGTTGTGTTTGATAGAGCAACATGTCTATATGCTGCAATATTAGATTCATGGTGCATTAAGCCCCGGAACTATTTTTAATTTGTCCGTTTTACCCTGGAAAGCCCTGTTTACCGATGTCGCTTAACCGCTTTTGTTTCAACCCAGCCGTAAAAAGAAGCTCAGTAATTATATTATTCAAAATGTCTGTCATTTTTAGCTTAGAATCATTAATTGATGTCTAATATTTAGTTAAAAACAAAAACAAAAAAAACGAATATTAAAATATTATTCACTCACATATTTTAAACTTTCAAACAAATTACGTCACAATGAAAAAAATGGTGTCTGTAAAAAGGTCACGGATATCTACCTCATAACTATCGCTTAATTGTATTTTTTTATTTTATTTTTTATTTTTTTTTGTTACCGTCGCATTTTCCCCAATATTTTAGTTAAAGGGTATGACAACACCTGGGTAAATGCTAATATTCCATCATTTATCCATAAACGCATGCCTTTTGGATTCATATCATGCCACTTCGTGTAATTACACACATCGCAACACCAAGAAAATGATAGCAATTTGGATCGATTGTCAAGCTAAAAGGACCCGCCCACGAGATCCCGAAAATCTAGCATATTGTGTGCGTGACGTCACTACAAGGAAAAAACCGGCTCAGTGCTTAGTACTGAATGGCGGCGATGATAGCGGACAATTTTGTTTCTAGTTGCAGCGATGAATCCGACGTAACGAACATTCTTCTAATGGTGACGAGGAGAGTTATGAACCTTTCTTTGGTGTTTTGGGTTATCAATTTGAGCCCAAACGAAAGCCAATGCAGCCTAATGAAAGGATCATTGAGAGGAGCAATCACACTGATGAAACACCGGCAAAATCGTGTGGGAAACACCGAATGGTTTGTTTTGCATTTCTTTTTGTGAAGCTGATACACCGTGACCGCAAAATAATGTAATGTATAGAATAATTATCATTTATTGTGCTATCATAGGTTTTTGCTCTGCCAACAGACACAAATATGAATGGGATTCGAGGATTTGTTCTATATATTTTACGAGCGATAATTTATACATGTGTCCAGTCCTATATCCAATGCGTGATATGTTTTTATTATAAAAGAGTATTCACTCTGGCCATTTCGAGCTTGGCTGCTCCGCTCCTTTGGTTAGCCTGGGGTGGTCTCATCAGAGCCAGTAGTCTTCTTTCTTGATATCGCGGGACATTTAGGTGGCTGTGCGTGTATGGTGGCTGCTTTTATCAGCAATTTCTTAGCAAAACCTGATTTCATTTGTCCATAGTTCGAATAGCTTTCAGGTGTAAAATGCGCAGCACACAAAACCGTGCCGGAGGATGGGTCTGCAAAATTAGCCCTCTTAACACGTACAAACTTTACTCATTGTCTGCGTAGTCCAGCTCTTTTTCTCGCGTTCGGGAACTCATGGGTACTACATTGCGACAAATAGCTATTTTTAGACCACATAGCATGACAGGTTTGACCATTTTAACGATTTTTTTGATAAAACATGAACGCAACTCTCTTGTTGATAAACAACGATTGCACCTGCCTCGACCTTTCGTTTCCTTGTTATGATGTCTCCGCCCCATTCGGCTGTTTCCGGAATACTTTCGGAAATGTTCGTAATTTTCGATATATTTTCGATAATTGCTCATGAATGCGATTACTTTACTAACTGATGAACTTTATTAATATTTGTTATCTTGCCACATAACGGTTGTATTGATATCTCACAGCCCCTTAGTGTTTTAATACCCTTTAATAAACAATCGATCCACACACAAAAAAAAAAAAACGTTTAAAAGGGTAAATACATGAAAAAGAAAATTTTGACCACTCATCGATGTCTGCAATTTCTGCATCGCCACCCTTGTTATATGACCATGTTTCACCCATTCACAGATGTGTCTTGACACTCGGTGAAACATGCTACAGTTTTTGGATCGAAAAGAGGTAAGTACGCAATAATATCTTGTTAAAATCGTGGCGTCTTTAATTATGCTCTCGCGTGCTCTCACCTCCAGTTAGGCTTTTGCTGTTTAAATTTTTATTTTATTTTTTTAAATGCCCTTCTGTTAAAAAATTTCCTTCCCCCAGAAAATTGAGATTTTGAGCGTTCCAATGATGTATCACACATGCATATAGGACAGTTTTGAAATTTGGCCTATTTGGGGGTCTCAGAGCGGAACTTCAAGTCATCTGAGTGTTTTCTGCCGTATGGAAGTGCGTCTCATGCAGAGGTTGCGCTGGAGATTTTCGTTGTCTGTCATTTTGACTGACAGGGTCATAAAAATCCGGTCATAATCTATTTTTACCCGTCACTTAAATTTTTAAAATGGTAATGATGACATATTCAATAGTATTTAGTTTTCATTCATTTTTAATTAATATTGTAACGCTTGCTTGGCGGCGAAAAATTAGACACGGAAGTCGTGGTATTTTTCTCCCTCTTTTTACTCTGCTTACCGCCAACAACACCAACACAACAACAACTCCGCCCCCAAAGAAAAAGAGGCAATTTTATAGACCCCAATCACCAACGTCACACAATGATTTTAATTGTGGTTGTCAGTCCAAAATCTTCTAAATATATATTAAATGCACCTTACCAGGTATAAAATGACTACTACATAGTCTGTGGTGATCGTTTGGTGCCCAGATTTCTTGTCGAATTACAGCAGTCCATCTCGCTCTCCTCTTCAGGTCTCTCAGAAATACGGTAGAACTTCAAGTCTCTCCGTCTATCTTCTCTGTTACTGCAACCAACTGCCACACACGCCTTCACCATTTTGATTATTAACGTTAACGAGCAGAAAAACACGCCGTAATAGGAGGCATGTACGTAGCGGTAATGTGTAAACACGACGAGCTGACACACAATATGGCGGCTCCAGTCAGGGGGGCGGAGTTGTGACGTCATGTGATTGGGGTCTATACACAGGCGGCAATCTAGTCCACCAATTGGATTACACGCTGGCACACCGGGTGCACCAATAAGAACCTCGCGTTGATGTGTCAATCACGGTGCCGCCGCCAGACCCCGGTGACGCTACAATATTCTGACAGAATAGCCAACGACGTCATGCATTAAGAGAGACAATAGCTAATTAATATGCTCACTCGCCACCCTGTGGTCTGGGGTGTGAATTGCAACCTGTCAAAATGACCGACGGACTTCAGTTTTTTCCGTCACCGTTTTAAAAAACCGGTCAACGACGGAAAATATTCGGTTAACGCGACCCCTGGTCTCATGTATAAAATTTATTATATTTTGAATGTGTAGGGTTGGGGCCTTTTATGCTTCTTCTCACTACTTTTCAGATGTTTGTGTTATTATTTCAATTAATATTTTTTTGTGTGAATTATTTTGTCTTAACATCCATCCATCCATCCATCCATCCATCCATCCATCCATCCATCCATCCATCCATCCATCCATCCATCCATCCATCCATCCATCCATCCATCCATCCATCCATCCATCCATCCATCCATCCATCCATCCATCCATCCATCCATCCATCCATCCAATCTGTCAGCTCTGCTGGCTCTGGTTTTCCAGCACATACTGGACTGTCTCAGGAAATTAGAATACACAATATTCTAATTTTTTGAGACAGTCCTGTGTATATATAGAATATTGTGTATTCTAATTTCCTGAGACAGTCCTGTATATATACACAGGACTGTCTCAAAAAATTAGAATATTGTGTATTCTAATTTTCTGAGACAGTCCAGTAATTTGAGAAAGACTCATCACTCGAACTATCCGATTAGTAACAAACTCGTAGCTCGTTTTATGTTGCGTCCTAAGCGAGCCTTCTATTGGAATGTAACAATCATCTACCATTTTATTTTGCCTCGCAGCCCAAAATTGATTTAAAAAAATATAAAAATTGACCCCCAGCTTCTCTGGCGTTCTGACACATCCTGTCTGGAAGTCTGGAAGCAATCTACACCACATAGGAATGTGGCCATAACTGACGTCACATTTGTCCCAAATTTTTAGTGCCGATGAGCTGTGTCATTTTCTGTTTTTAAACATGATTTTTTTAAATCACTATCATTGTTCTAAGGAATACCTGATTTGAATATTTAAATAATTTTCTAAATCTTTCATATGATGGTAATTTATACTGTCTTGTTTGTTCCTTTAAAATATTAAACATTTAACATTAAAATAAGTCCTATTGAGAATAATACTATATTTAAATAGAGGGGTAGCCTGAGAAAGCAGACTTCCACCTAAGCAGCCAAATTCAAAGCACCACAATATTATTTTTTTTTTCATTTTATTCTTTTTTATTTTTTAAACTTTACTGTTCAGCTGCTTGACACGGAGAACGGGAATCTAAGAGTCCAATTGGTGTGAACAGATTTAATGTATCACATGCATCACCATATTTCTGACATCTGTGACCTTTGTCTCTTTCTCTTCTCATGATATCACCTACCTGGCAAATTTGAACACAAATTGATAACCTATTACCATTATCCTGAAATCATTTTCTCATTACCCCCAAATCGAATCACCTCTTCCAGTTCATATTACAAGCAGTTTGATAATCATTTTATTGGTTTTTGATTCATTTTGAACACAATCGTACAGACAGACATACTGAACTGAATACTGTACATAACCTCTGCCTACCGAAGGTTTCACCTACTGACGGAGGCGACAAAAAAACAAACAAAACAAACCATAAAAAAAGAGCATTTATCCAATATAAAAATAGGCACTGCCTCTAAAAAAATCGCTAAATGAATGTTAGAATATCACTCCTACATTTAAAACTCTTTTGATGGGGCCAAACCCAAGTTTTAAATCCATGACCATAGAATTGTTAGGGAGGTGTGCTAACCAGTCTTCCACTATAACCCCCTTCACTTCTTGGTATCATTGGTATTGGCTAGAGGTTTAAAGGTAACAAGGTTTCCACATTGAATGTCAGGTGGCAGCTGTACTGGAAAGTCATTTCTGAAATGACACATCGCTCGGTTGCCACTTGCTTCACAGTTTGCTGCCTAACATTTGAAGCCATTTAAAATGTGTGGAATGACGCATTGGTGACAGCTGCCATCAGTAGGATGTACCATATAAATAATGTAGAGTCACAGGGGAGGTTACACTTCACTCGACATGCATTTCATTGTTTCTATTACAAACAAGCCTTTTTTTTCTTCTTTATATATCAGCTTGAAGCTATTTAACCCCAAGATGCGTTTTTGTATATTAAGATTATCTCACAAGTGCATCACCAACCTGAGAAGCATACAAGCACTGGCAGTTTTGTTAGGTGCCTACATGCCCCCAAAATATTAGAAAAGTCACACTTATTGTGACGTGGTGTTTCTTTACACCAATACGACTGCATCCTCAATAATAAACATACCATGTATTGTATTACTACAACTATGCCACTGAAGTTGTAACCAAACTTTAAGTTTGAATTGTTGTTGTGTGGTACAACAGCAGAATTGCTGCAATTCCACTCAGTAAGCGTACTAAGATGAACTACGAAGGCTTGGCATAATGCACTGCAAAACATCTCTCCACTCCTTTGGCATTTAACACATTTTGTGTCCTGTCAATTTGCACCACAATTTGGCACATTGATCCATTTGAGAAGCTGACCTCTTCTTACCCAGCTCCCACCTCTTCTTACCCAGCTCCCATACAAATCAGATACAAAAAATGATGTAGCTCATGAGGACTGGTGCCGTTATATTCATGCATGAAGAATATTGGCTCCAAAGTTGAGAGTGAAAATGAATTTATTAGAATCAAGGATGTGAAAATACAAACAAAAACTTGACATAAAACCCAGGGAGTAATCTTGAAGTGTGGGCAATTTAGCCCCACTCCATTCAGCAGCTGAAACCAAACCTATTTGAGCTTAAAAGCCTGAGTGAACAATACACACCCAGAGGGAAGCATGCATGGATAATGCTCCCATAAGATAAATTGTGCTTTATCTTTTTGCCGCAAAGCAGTTTGCCAACACGCGGGACATAAATAGTAATAAGGATCAATTGGTGGCTTTCAAACAAAAGTTAGGAGGGAATTTTAATTTCTGCCTTCCAGAACTTCCAAAACGACCCTGCGCTCAGAGCTCCATTTTAATTGGCGCATCCAAAGCAGTGGAGATGTTCTCTTACCTTTTACGATCACTACAGCCACGGCTGAGAGGCTTTCCACATCTGTGTCCACCACACAGATGTATTTGCCTGTGTGGTTTAGCTGAATATTCCTGATCATCAGGTCTCCTGCACCTCTCTGCCAAGGAGGAAAGAAAGCATGATCTTCCATGAAAGACTACAGACCATGTGACAGCTTACTAAGATGGGACGGGTACATTTTGGGTGCAATAAATAAGTAAAGAAGACCAAACCAGCATTATATATCAGTCTACAGTAATCAATGAAGAATTAAATATGAACATTGAATAAGCCTGCATTTGATCTGGTCAAAAAGTTGTGTATAGCGAAAACACCGTAACCTTAAAAAAGAAATAGCCTATCCAAATGCTCAACTTTTCAGGTCACACATTTACAAATAAAAACCTAGTCTTGGCTTTAACTCAATGTATATAATGTTCATTAATTTATTCATCTTCTGAGCCGCTTATCCTTACGAGGGTAACAGGGGTGCTGTAGCACGTCCCAGCTAACTATGAGCAGTAGGTGGAGTACAGCCTGAATCGGTTGCTAGCTAATCGCAGGGGTCGAGGAGACGAACAACCATTCACGCACACACGTACACCTAGGGACAATTTAGAGTGTTCAATCAGTCTGCCATGCATGTTTTTGGGATGCAGGACAAAACCGTAATCAAAGAAGACCCACACATGCACAGGGAGAACATGCAAACTCTACACAAGAAGGCCAGAGTACAGTGCTAACCTTTTAGGCCATCTTGTACATAATGTTGCACATGTCACTTTGAAGCTCAGACAAAACAAGATGGGGATTTTTAAAAATCAGACCAAACCTTGTAGTTTAGATGAACTAGATCTAAGTATTAGATTTGTAAATGTTGAGGGAATAATTTTTCTTTTTCCTGATTAACAATCCCACTACTTTGCCATTTTTTAATTCGCGACATAATTTCCATGACCTCTAAAGATCTGTAGCAATACCAGTAAGTTTGAACAATTGCAGGTTTGCTGATGAAAAAATATATAATGGGGGTGTGGGGAATAAATCGTAAATTAGTGGCGAAATTGTTGTCTTGGCATTGGCGAGCAAAACTGTGAAAGTTGTGCCAACATGGTTTAATTATGGAAATTAGATTCCTTGAAGCAGCAAAGTTAAGTTGATAATCTCTCTGAGCCGAGCACATTCAAGCATTTCTGGGGAAGGGAGTCTCTGTTCAGATAAGAAAACACATGCATGCATGTACGCACACACACTCAAGAATGATTAATCTGGAAGCGAGTGAGGGTGTTCCGAAATTGTACTGTCATTTGGGGCTTTGCCATGCTTTCGTTCTTCTTTTAAGGCACCTTTAATTATGTGTACTCGCTTCAAAGTAACATCGGAAAGGACAAGAGCAGCCAAGCTGAGTGAGAAAATAATAAACAAGAGCAACAAAAGGTGTATTTTGACAAAGCAAGTGACACACATTCATTCATAGGATTAAAATTGAATCTAAGGGTCTCCCCATCCCACAGTTTATAGGTTAAATCAAGAAGAACTGAGGCCCATCCAATAAGATACACTTCAAGAAGTGTCTCAATGTCAAGCTTTCTCTTCAAATGGACATCATACAAAAAGCAATGATGGAAGGTGGTGCTGATTGCCCGTTCATGCATTCTAAGAGGAACACAGCCGAAGGTCACTCACCCCGCCTACGAGTTCAAAGTGACCGTCATCACTGATGATAAGCTGTCCGTTGAAGGCCCATGAAAAAGAAACGTCGAGCACTGGATCGCTGGTCACCTGACAGGGTAACACGATACTCTCGCCTACGATAATTTCCATGTCTACTGGGCCCTGGATAAATCTGGTTGGATCTAGGATAAAAAAAAAAAAACAACAACATAAAAAACATTTGTGGACAATTAATCTTACAGACAATGTCTGGTTTATGTTTGTGCAGTACCTTTTAACCATCACTAGACCTTAAAATATTGGGGTCAAGCTTGTTTTTTCCTCCCCACGTCTTATCCTATACACTGTTTCCCGCTAAAGGGCGGATATTGTGATGAAACCATGTAAAAATATATATAAGTACAAAGCATGAAAATGGGTTGGCTTGTCTATTTCCGTTAGACCCGCCAAAAATTCTTTTAAGTTGTCAGCTAATTTGGTCACATTTTATACATTTTCATTGATTGTAACTCTCCAAAAGTACAACATCAAACCAGTAACATTTCAGTTTGGCAACTCTCTTAAGCGAACAAGTCATGCTCGCAATATATCTGCCATGCACACACTTTAGTGAGCTGGGTGTCTTTCTTTGGGCAGCAGTTCGAAAACTCTATACCTCTATTTTGAATTGAGCTTTTTGTTTCTATTCCAGGACTACCGTATTTTTCGGACTATAAGTCACAGTTTTTTTCATAGTTTGGCTAGGGATGCGACTTATACTCTGGAGCGATTTATGTGTGAAATTATTAACACATTGTTATATCATTTCACATGTTATTTTGGTGTTTTGGAGTGACATTGATGGTCTTAATAAACTTGTTAGCATGTTCTTTATGCTATAGTTATCTGAATAACTCTTAATAGCTATGTTACATAAACATACTGGACACGTTCGCATTTCGTTGTTCATACATCATCATACTGTACACTTATTCAGCATGTTGTTCTCTATTGTATTTTCTCTTTAAATTGCCTTTCAAGATGACATATCTGTTCTGTGAGTTGGATTTTATCAAGTAAATTTCCCCCTAAAATACTTGTCTTATACTCCGGTGCGACTTATATATGTTTTTTTTCCCTCTTCGTTGGGCATTTTATGGCTGGTGCGACTTATAGTCCGAGAAATACGGTAGGTATCAAACTGGTAGCCTTCATATACTGTAATTACAATCCAAGAAGTAACTTTCAGTTTCAGAAGACCTGCTCGTATCCGGGATCTCGTTCTTCTGGTCACAACCCACAGCTCATGACCATATATGAATAGAGAGCTTGGCCTTTCAACTCATCTCCTTCTTCATCACGTCATACCAATAGAGTCTATTTGACTGCAGAGGACGCAATGATCCACCTGTCAGTTGCCCGTTCCATTCTTCCATCACTTGTGAACAATACCCCATGATACTTAAATTCATCTACTTGCGGAAGGACATCTTTGACCCAAAGAGGGCACTACACCTTTTGCCGACTGGGGACTATGATATCAGATTTGGGGGTGTTGATTCTTAGCTCAACTTTACACTCGGCTGCAAATTGCTCAGCAAGCGTAGAAAACCATGACTTGGCGGAGCAAACAGAACCACATCATCTGCAAAAAGCAGAAATGCAATACTGCGGCCACCCAACTGGACCCTCTCAATCTTGGCTGTGCAGAGATATTCAGTCTATATATGTTATGAACATAACAGGTGAAAAAGGACAGCCTTGGCGGGGTCCAACCCTCACTGGAAACTAATCTGACTTAAGACCAAGTTATACTTCCGCGTTAGACCTGCGCCGTCAAGGAAGACCCGAATTACGACCCTGCGCTGTAGCCTGACGCGCGCCTCTCGAATTTTCTAACCTTCGCGCCGCGTAGACATGTATGACGTGGCGAAAACGGACTGTGATTGGTCCGCTCAGACTGTTGTTTCCGGTTTAGCGCGAAATCACCACCATTGTAGAATAGAATCAAACATTATTTTTTACACGCAAAAATGGACCAAGCCGACGGGAGTATCATCGAAGAGCAAGTCTCGTCAAGACATTATTGTGATTGCCAAATGGCAAGGTCGGCGATTGAAAAAAAAAAAAAAAATGGAAGAACCACCGAGACGTGTGTGTTCAGAATCGAGTGGCCACACGAAGCCAGTCGGCCAAAAACTGCCAAGTTTTTATCACTTTATGTCGTATTTTTGGTTGGTGCACTTCATCATTTATTGTGTACATATGTTTGCTGTGAGTCTGACTTATTTACGTGTCACACTTCAAGTATATGAAGAATAAAGCACAGATTTGGTGTCAAAAGAGTTGTTTTGATCTTTAATTTTCAATAACAGACAGCTCACACACGATACATCATCACTGATTGAGAGTGCCTCGGTGCTTTTTATGATAACGTTAAAATCAAGGCTCCCAACGCAGTTTGGGAAGTTCCATAGACACCAGAAATCTGCTATGGCTTCCCACTGGCTGGTTGTAGGACACGGCAAACAAATCGGGCTGGAGGGCTTTGCAGACCTTGAATGCAGTGCTCGACGCCAGTTTGAAGCTAGCCGCCACAGCTAGCTCTCTCCACCCGAGTCTAAAACTCTCTGTGCGGCATCAAAAGTCGGCCAGACCGCCTCGAAACCGTCTTCTGCGTCGCCTGCCCCTCAACATTTGTATGTTCAAGATTTATTCAGTGTTGATCAGCAGAATATTTACTTTCAAGAGTTTCATCTTGCATTGCATTTTTTCTCCGATTAGCGGAAGTCAACAAGCATGCCCCAAAACTGTACAAACATAACGCCACACCCCTCTAGTGGCTTGGCGATGAATTACAGAGCAACGCGTTCCCTCACCGCAGAACTATCGAATGTCGAATGACGCCGTAGTCGCTGTGCCGTCACCGCAACGCGGGAGTATAACTCAGGCTTTACTGCCAACACAGCAGACCAGACTCTTACACCAGTTGTAAAAGGACTGAACCACTCGCATAAGGGCGTCAGGTACACAATAACCCCACAGCACACCCCACAGTAATCCCTGAAGGACACGGTTGAGTGTTTTCTCCACAAAACACATACAGACTAGTATGTGTGACCATAGACTTCATAATAAAAAGTAAACAGTTTTGAAGTCTATGGTGTGACTGTGTTTCTCATCATAGGTCTTCTGAGCCGTTCTTAGTCTAGTCCTTTACCTAGGATGTGTTTGCCATGGGTGGCCCTGCCAGGTGTTTAAAGCCACAGACATAGCTCTAGAATCAATGGGACACACAAATGCCTCCCCTACTCCAAGGATATGTTTAGACGGAAACACTATGATTGAATCAACAGGAAATACATGAAAACGATGTAGTATTTGTGCAGTGCAGTAGTGGGTAATGCAGTTTTACAATGCGACAGCCAATACAGACATTTCCATGACAACATCCTCCCCAGCTAAATTTGTGTGTGCCGACCATCGACATTATTTATCAATACAGCAAAATGGTAATGTCAGCGTAGTGTTTTCTATCGTAGACAGATGAAAATTAGAATTATGACGTCGCGTAACACTGGACCACAAAACATTAATGTAATGTTGACTGGGAGCTAATCTCCTTGCACAAATATCCATAAGGGGCACTTGACCAGTTGTTTATTCTTGAATGAGTTGTAAACACAGTGCTATCTGTGTTAACCGGGAAGTTAAGAGTGTGTGTACATCCATGAACTTCTATTATTTGTCAAGATACCACACAATAGAATATTATAATATAGAAACAAATCACCAATAAAATGAAGCGTTTAATGTGTGTGTTGATAAGGCTCTTCTGAAAGAACCAAAGACTCTGTAGACATTCAAAACGCTTCTCCCTCGTCATTGTTTATTTATTGAACATTGCTCAATACTTATACTCTTTCCGCCACCCCTGTCGGCTTTCAAAAGTGGACATTCTATCCTAAAAGTAGTTGAAAGAAGCCGTATAAATTCAGAAAGTGCAACCGCGGTGAAAACTGAAGAGCAAGCGGGGCAAAGAGAAGGAGAAGACAACTCCCGGGAGAAGAGGGAGCCCCGCCACAATGGAGCAGTGTGGCTAAGCGAGCATCAAGCGCATCACAAAGTGCTGTGATTTTTTTGGGGTCCAGACTGGAACCGGAGTAGAAGTCCAATTGAAAGCAAAAAAAGACCAGATCAACTTGTCATGTACAGTGTATGTGGCCAAACTCAGGCTGGCTCTCCAGGCTACATCCACCGTTTAGCTTCAATACTCTTGGAGAACCCTAGTGCAAGATGTTGTGCGTGATGCTGTGTGTAGATTCCAAAACGCAAAAAGCCCTTAGAGTTCGACGATCTCCTCGCTCCTTCCCCCTCGCGGACCGATGGACAGCGGCCAAGAATGAGTCTCACCCGCTCGTTCTCAGTTCATTTGTTGAATCCAACAAAATTAATCCAAAAGTTTGTCATCAAAAAATATTAGGGCTGTCAAACGATTACAATTTTTAATCGAGTTAATCACAGCTTAGAAATGAATTATTTGTAATTAATTGCAATTCAAACCATCTCTAAAATATGCCATATTTTTCTGTAAATTATTGTTGGAATTGAAAGATAAGACACAAGACGGATATATACATTCAGCATACATCCCTCGACTGGCGCCGTACTTCACTGTTTACTGGTGCTTCACCGTCATTTGAGTGCTGGCTTCACAACGTATGAGACCTATGATAGTTTGTATATTGTGACTAAATATTGCCATCCAGTGTATTTGTTGAGCCAAACGAAATGTTTGAATAGAGTTTGACCAAAGTCTGAGTAAGTTTTACATGTATTTTGCATAGCTATTTCTTTTTGTGAACATTATTTTTTTGAGAGATAGGAATATTATTTTTGTTGTGCTTTCACTAAATGATACATATGTTTGTTGTGAATGAGTTGCTGAAGCTTATGCCAATAAACGGCACGGTCCAATGAACTCCTGTGTCCTCTCTCTCTCTCTCTCTCTCTGAATGAACTATAAGCATAGTTGCACAAAGAGGGCCAGCAATATAAAAATTTGAGACAGTGATGCAGGCTGACAACGTGAACAAGAGAGTAATAAATTAAAAATAGTCATAAAAACGGACAGAAAGCTTTCACGAGATTTGGGGGATTAAAATATACTGAATTAATAGGTTCCGGTACATTAAGTCTGAAAGCAGCTTTGGTCAGTGTGTAGGAGCCTAAATAATGGCTGAGTTAATAATTCATGTTAATTGTGATTTTTTTTTGTTTTGTTTCATAAAATAAGCTTGTGACGTCATGCTTGTCGTATGCAGAACGAGCAGTGTGTGCGAACACGTGCGCTAAAGCATTAGGAAGCGAGCCACACAGTTTATTGACATCTCGATATCTTTAGATTTCTTGATTTAACTCTCAAATTGGATAATTTCTCGTTACCTCATTATTCTCTCAGTTTGCTCTTTTGTTTACATTTTTGGATATCGTTCTGTGGATTTGCTCTTTGTTTGCACGGATTAAAAGGAATTAACTCAATACGAGCAGTGAGAGTCTTTTTTGCCGCCGTCCAGTGTGCATGTGAGGAAAACGAGCATTGAACTAAGGCTTTCTACAATTTGGAACCTACACTGTGTATTTCTTGCGTGTACTGTTGTGGTAATCAGAAAATAGAGGTGGATGGAATAGCCAAACATTTTACTCTATTAGGAGAAGCGTTATTTCAAAATAATATTACTCAAGTAAAATGAAAAGTCCTCCAAACAATGCACTCAAGTACAAGTAAAAAAGTGTTCGGTGAAAAGAATACTCAAGTAATGAATATCATTGAGAGTCACTGGTTACAATGTCTGATTTTTTTATTTTAAATAATTGGTTAAAAAAATTCTGAGCACAACACCAAACGAACTGTTATTATTATACAGTACTACAACCTATAACATGACCATATTAGGCCAAAAAAAAAAAAAAAAATCATCGAAGAGGGCGCGACAGGGGAGGAGAGGAGAGAAGGTTCTTAAAGAGACCCATGAACCTCGAGTCCCATTTCCAGCCGTTTAATACAGGCATAATGCTAAAGCAATTTTCTGCTAATGCTAAAGTTGTTTATGAAACACAACTCGCACCTGAGTAAGTCGCACCAGCCATAAAATGCCCAACGAAGTGAAAAAAAAAGATATATAAGTCGCACCCGAGTATAAGTCGCATTTTTGGGGGAAATTTACTTGATAAAATCCAATACACAGAACAGATATTTCATCTTGAAAGGCAATTTAATATAAAAATACAATAGAGAACAACATGCTGAATAAGTGTACAGTGTACAGTGCATGAACACTGAAATGCGAATACACTGTCCTCACCAGGACGCTACGGCTCGGTCCTGGCTATACCTGTACAGCGAGCTAAACTCCCAAATGACGATGCTGGACGTTCGTATAATTTGCTGAATAAATTTCGTCCTTGATACCAAACAGGTTCGCATTAACGTAAATAAATGTAAATTAAATTTAAAAAAAAAAATAAAATAAAATAAATAAATAAAGCCTTAGCTCTGCGTCCTATATGGTATACTGGGGACGGGTTTCAATAAGCTTCGGCTTCTCCCGTCAGCCCTTTTCTTTTCGGGTTGAATTAATTGTTAACACATATAAATGCTGTATGTTTGGATTCGTCATGCCTGAAGGGAAAAATAAATAAATAAATAAATTATAATTAGCTATTACGGCAATTACGCAAACGGCATGCGCTCGCTAGCATTTGTACATCATCCAAACAACCTCACAACTGGCTCTAAGTGTCCGATCGCGGGTGGAAAACACACAACAACAACAGAAAATATGATACACCCAGGCGTTGCCTCTGTAGAGATATTTTACAAGCATAAACAATGAACGTAGGTTCGCAGCTGTGTTTCTCTCTCGCTGACTCGCCCACTCACTCAGAGCTGCGTAGCTGTCCGTCTTTTTCTGGCGTGTGACCGGTCTTCTTCACCTAAATAAGTGCGAGTGCGCCCCCACGTGGGCGTGAAAGCGCCACAAACTAAAAGCATGCATTTCAATACAAAAAAGTCAATAATACAATTGAACACACATTGCCAAAGGCAGAAAGCGAACGTGGCCATAGCTATTAAGAATTATTCAGATAACTATAGCGTAAAGAACATGCTAACAAGTTTACCAAAACATCAGTGTCACTCCAAGACACCAAAATAACATGTGAAATGATATAATGAGTTAATAATTTCACACAAAAGTCGCTCCTAAGTATAAGTCGAACCCCCAGCCAAACTATGAAAAACACTGCGACTTATACTCCGAAAAATACGGTACTTGAATGTGCTTTAGAATTATACTATTTGCCAGAATATATGCAATACCCTCCATTTAAGGACCTTCCAAATGAGTTACAGGAACTGTGAAAAAATGGGACCTCAACTTCAGCAGCAGTGTTCCATTTGCTGACAGGATTCAGGTAAAATAACCCCACTTTAATAAATTAATAGATAAAGAATATTAAGCCAAACAATTTCAATAACAACAAACCGTAAAGTAAGGTTTAGTGAAATATTTGTTGATATGAGGCATATTATCTATTTTGTTTTCCTTCCACACGTATACTGTTATTTTCCTGGAATAGTCAGCAAGTAGATGCTATTTTTATTATATTAATTACTAAGCTTAATATACATGGAAAATGTATACTAGATGAAGACTAAGAGATTGGTGATTCGTAACCCAAGTGCAACTTTGACAACAACAAAAAAAGAATACACAAAAGTGATTCTCATAAAAGTTATTAATAAAAACAGTAACTTTTAATAAACTTTGTTTTTTTCCATTTTAGGTGCTGAAATATTTCTCCTTTGGAAAAACCTAAATTTGAATGTCGACTGTACTGGTGTTAATGTCTACCTATCTGTGGGATGCACAGAAATCTAGTTTTTAAACAGAGCTTACCTGTAACAAGAAGCCTTCCAGTTGTACTCGACATGCCAAATCTATTCCTAGCGAAGCATGTGTAGCTGCCTGCGTCCGACTTGCTCACATTGGCAAGCCTCAGTGTTCCATCTGGTGAAAGGGTGATTCTAGAAGAGTGGAATAACACACGCAGTTTGTTTTGGCGCCAACTTCAATTAATTCCAAGTGATTTTATCATGAAATAATGTTAAGAGTCACGACTGAAGTGTAGGTCTGAGAAAATCAAAGATCACATCTTATTTACAGTGGGGAGAGCAAGTATTTGATACACTGCCAATGGGTTTTCCCATTGACTGTGTATCAAATACTTGTTCTCCCCACTGTATATATATATATATATATATATATATATATATATATACAGTATATCAGCCTTATATGCTGTTTATCTTTCAACAGAATATGTCAGGAAAGATACCAGTAGTATGTTTTTGAAGATTGTACATTGATGGAACTACTGAATAAACATAAGTATTTCTTCAGTACCAAGAGGTATAGAGATAAAGGCCCAGAGGGATGGCAAAAATCTCACTAGCTTCTTCTTGTTCTTCTTCATGAGGACACTTAAAATGGTTACTCCTGTGTTATTCCTTGACGGATCAACTTTTAATTTGGTAGCTATATATTCAAGGGATTTATACACATGGATCCTAATGACCCGATATATTGTTTTGTCTAAAAACCCGATAGTGTTTGGTCTAAAGGCCGAGTTATACTTCCGCGTCAGACCTACGCCGTCAAGGATGAATCGAGTTACGACCCTACGCCGTAGGCTTACGCGCGCCTCTCGAATTTTCTAACCTTCGCGTCACCTAGACGTGTATGACGTGACGAAAACGGACTGTGATTGGTCTGCTCAGACTGTTGTTTCCGGTTTACCGCGAAAACACCGCCATTGTAGAATAGAATCAAACATTATTTTCTACACGCAAAAATGCACCAAGCCGACGGGACTATCATCGAAGAGCAAGTCTCGTCAAGACATTATTATTGTGATTGCCAAATGGCAAGGTCGGCGATCGGAAAAAAAAAAAAAAAATGGAAGAACCACCGAGACGTGGGTGTTCGGAATCGAGTGGCCACACGAAGCGGTGACCCAGTCGGCCAAAAACTGCCAACTTTTTATCACTTTATGTCGTATTTTGAGTTGGTGCACTTCATCATTTACTGTGTACATATGTTTCAAATATGAAGAATAAAGCACAGATTTGGTGTCAAAAGAGTTGTTTTGATCTTTAATTTTCAATAACAGACAGTTCACACAACCAATACATCATCACTGATTGAGAGTGCCTCGGTGCTTTTTATGATAACCTTAAAGCGCTTGTGACACGAAAAAGCATGTTTATTTCATAATACACGCGGTATTTTATGCTCCTGAATGATATGGACCGCTTGGATGTGTGTGGAAGCGATCGCTATATTTACAGTATTTAGTTTTTTGAATCCCGCGCCAGGAAAATGAGTGACTTCCGGCTTCGGTCTCGCATTGAGGAGGAGGGCGCTGTGACGTGTACGGTAGAAGACGTCCTCTTCACGCTACAGTGTACTGTTGTGTATGAGGACGAAGGATTCAGCTGATTTTGCGGATTAATACTTTAATTTTTTGCATCACGCCAGCCAAACGGCTGCAGAAAAATCATTCTGTATGCGGGAGAGGCGTATGCACCTTTTTGGAGTTTCAAAAGGTTCCCATTCACCGTGGATATTTACTGTGGGACCATTGGACTTACAAGGAAGTGAGTAAACATCTTGTTTTGTATTATGTCAAATACGAATACAGTGATTACAAAGTAAACACTATAAAATTCCTTTAAATAAAGGACTACTTACGTTTGATCATTGATAGGCATGTAAAAAGCTATCCTCATGCTCATTAGCAGTTAGCTGTTAGCGCGTTAGCTACACAACAACTCCAGCCACCCTCCTCCAGGGAACGAACTGTAAATTGCTCTCCGCCGGGCGGTTTGCCGATCCGCAAAGAAACTCGACAACCGGGTCGTCATGTCAAATAATCCAGGCTAGTTATGTGTGATTTTCCACTTCGAAGACTTTGAAACATCCCTCGGTTCGGGTTAGCATGTCGGCTAGCTGTCACTCCTTCTGGTCTGTTTACATTCTCCGAAGCCGGGGAAGGGAAATGACATATGTCCGATTTAGGTGTCATAAAATATCGTTCGGGAGGTGTGACAGTAAAGGTAAAGTCGACAGTTTTGACCATTATGGAGTAATTTTGCCATGTCGTCTTGAATAAATGGATTTTTATTATTTTATATTCCATTTAGCACAAGTTGTTTGTCATGACCATGCCATTTATTTAGCAATTGGGGAAAGTACTTGGGTAAAAAGAATATCCTGTAAAAATATTGAAGTAAAGAGACAGAAACAATGACATTTTGCCGCTCTCTTCGTCGCGTTTTCCTCATTGTGAATAGTTCCCCCTCGACGGGCTGACTGGTCCTTCTCAAGCCATTTATATAGCTATTGGGGAAAAATACTTGGATAAAAAGACTATCCTGTAAAAATATTGGAGTAGAGAGACTGAAACAATGACATTTTGCGGCTCTCTTCGTCTCGTTTTCCTCGTTCTGAACAATTCCCCCTCAATGGGCTGAATAGTAAAACCGATGAGCCCAGTCTACCGCTGACGTCATCCACCTGTTGGGGACGCTAAAGCCCTATAATGGTAGGCGTGGCTAACCGGCAGATTAAAAGACTAATTTCTCGTCATCTGCGCTTTGCTAAATTGTTGTATATAGTCGAATCGTCTCAAAATATGATTCTAATTCACATAATAATGCCATTTAAGACTTTTTTTCTGGTGTCGTATGCTCTTTAAAATCAAGCCTCCCAACGCAGTTTGGGAAGTTCCCTAGACGCCAGAAATCTGCTATGGCTTCCCACTGGCTGGTTGTAGGACACGGCAAACAAATCAGGCTAGAGGGCTTTGCAGACCTTGAACGCAGTGCTCGACGCCAGTTTGAAGCTAGCCGCCACAGCTAGCTCTCTCCACCCGAGTCTAAAACTCTCTGTGCGGCATCAAAAGTCGGCCAGACCGCCTCGAAACCGTCTTCTGCGTCGCCTGCCCATCAACATTTGTATGTTCCATATTTATTCAGTGTTGATGAGCAGAATATTTACTTTCAAGAGTTCCATCTTGCATTGTTTATTTTTTCTCCGACTAGCGGAAGTAAACAAGCATGCCCCAAAACCGTACAAACATAACGCCACATCCCTCTAGTGGCTTGGCGGTGAATTACAGAGCAACGCGTTCCCTCACCGCAGAACTATCGAATGTCGAATGACGCCGTAGTCGCTACGCCGTCACCGCAACGCGGGAGTATAACTCAGGCTTAAGGGTTGATTAATTCATTTCAAACTTATTGCTGCATGTACGCTTTGAATTAGCAAGTAGTAAAAGTGCACTCGTCGGGTGTGCTAATCATGATTCTGGCCCGATTAAACATTTAGGAAACTGAGCGGCTGTAGTGTTATGTACTTCCTTTCTTGCTTGAGACTTAAGTGGAACAACACATCTTTATTCAGCGTGCTTCTCATCATTTGTGCACACTTATCATACTTTGATGTCTTTCTAACATCATACCACACCCACAGGAAGCGTATACCACACCCTCATGGAGGGTACAACTATGGCAACAGCAGTGTGACATACAGTAAATATGTTACATGTAGTTTATTTGAAGTAGTTGATTCAGTGCTTACCTGTTATTGGTAAGAATGGGAAGGTTTCCTTTCTTCCATAAAATGCTGGCCAAGGGATATGCTTGGGGTTTACACTCCAGTGTAACTGTACTTCCTGCCTTGGCCTTAAGTAAAGCTCGAAGGACAGTCCCTGTGAAGTCTGGAGGAGAGGCTGATAGGAAACAAAAAGTAGACTTCAGGAAAGGACCAAGAATACAGTGGAACCTTGACCTGCCAGTGGTACAATTTGGAATCCAATCAGGAATTTCTAAAGAAGTGTGCCCCAAAAGTCAAACAAACTGTGGTATTCAAACTGTCACCATGCATTCAGCGGATTTTGTAGGAGTTCAGCTGAGTGAGAATCTAAAGGAGTCAATCCAGGTGTACTTAGCATTTTACTGCATGGTCACTACCGAAAGGTAGAAGAAAGACATAACCACTACTGGCGCACGATAATTATTGGGCCGATATTAGGACGTCATCCCGATAAATCCAATAACATTATTAATAGGACCGATAATATGTACTGTGCTGGCTTTACAGTTTACGCACTAGCATGGGAAAGCAGTTGACCATTTGTGGGGCATTGCTCCCACCTGCTGGTCAGAATAATTCGCTGCTTCTATTTTTTGTTACAGTACTTTGTTTCACATTACAAGCTCATTCACATACACATTGCGGTGTCTAGCGGTAGCATTGACAATCGTGAATGCTTTCTGTTATGTTTCCGCCTCGGAAATATATGTCTGTAAGTATTTTATGTTTACTATAACATATGGATGTGCAACATATGTTTACTTCTGTGGTGAAGGGTCATATGTACAGAACTTAATAAGTTGTTGTGTTATAGAAGCCAGCCAATGCTTTAGTAGCTCAAGCTAGTGTGCGATGCTATACATATAATAGTTGTGTATATAAGTGTATTGTGCAGTTTGTTGTATATTGAGTAAAGGCATGCAAAATTTCCGATTCTTAGATTATTCGCGATTCGGCCGTGGAAGATTCGAGAACGATTCACAAACATCCATATTCCGATGATTGAATTATACCAGGTAAAGCGGAAATAAAATGCAGTCAGCGCGGTCTTCGGGACGCAATGAGGAACGGACCGAGAGTAAATATCATGTGCAGCTAATGCCGCTAGGTAAAAAAAAAAAAAACAATAAAACCTGACTGCGGCCGTCAGCCGCTACAAACAGCGCCCAGTTGGTAGTTGCTACAAACATACGGCAACATACGGCTATGGTAGATATCACATATATCTAGACAGGATGTGAAATGACAGACTTTCCCGCGCTAGTAAACAGGCGCCATCTTAAAGCAGTAGACTTCTCTAGAAGGCTCTGTTGTAGACAACCTAATTACTTTTTATCTAAAATACCCCTAAATCGGCAAAATCTTGACTTGAATCTATCTTTAAATGATGAAACAGTTTTAAAACTTTCACATGTCGAAAGTAGACATGAGGGAAATTATGGAATAACGGGCGCAATTTTAACAACGGTTGATTCACAACATTAAATTAATTGAATGTAGTTTAAAGCTGCTGATACAGAAGGGGGACTTGAGTATCTTATTTACTGTTTTTAACCGGTAACTTGATACTAAAATAGTAGTTTGGTTTATTTAGCCTGAGAGGATTTTTGAACAATTTTGGAACAAATATACAAAACATGAAAAAAAAAAAAAATGGGGGGAGGGGGGCATCAATAATCGATTTATAATCAAATCGGAGTCTCTGAATCATAATCGTAATTGAATCGTTAGGTGCCCAAAGATTCCCACCTCTAATATAGAGTACTGAATATGTGTATTTTTCTGTTGTACTTTCACAATATTAAGATGAGTGTCCTCCCATAAAAGCAAGAAAAGACCAAGCCTTGTGGTTTATGGAAGTGCATTCATTTTTAGCTGGCTGTCAGGCAGTGCAGAAGTGAAACGCACTGTTTTGTTCATGGCATTATGAATAATCTGTGGAGATCAAAGGCAAATCTATGTTGAATCCACCACTAGTTTTTTTTTTAAACCTCCAGGTGTTCATAAACTCAGGTTATACATTTAAAAAATTATATATTTATTATCGGTTATCGAGATCCGTATCGGCTTTGAGGAGCAGGAAGTTATCGGTATCGGTTTCAAAAAATGGATATCGTGCACCCCTAATAACCACACTAAAACCACACTGCCTGCACTGAATTCAGATGACAGTATCACTACACTAGTATTACATTAAATAAGTTTAAAAGTCCTATCAAGCGAATGAAGACTTCATTACGGAGACAGTTTGAATGAATTAACTCGACATTATTTTGTACAGGGATAATGTCTTAAAATTAGATTAACTTGTAAAGTCAATTAGTTTCACAGAACTGATAATGTTGAACTTCTGACAGTCCTCTGTGTCCAAGATTAAATTGCTCATCATCTCGAAAATGCAACAAAACAATTGAATAATTCCTAAAACACGTTTTCATTGATACATTTAGAACAATCAAATGTTGGCATTTCTACTCTGATTTGGCAGGTGAACATAAAAAATACAATTCAAATGTGTTTGACCTCCATGAAACATCCTGACTGACCCCATTATCCACTAAGCCTGACAACCTTTTAGAATGTCAGTAAAATGACCTTTAAAATTCTGGAGCAACAATGATTTGATGATTAAAGGGATAGATAAATGCCACCCTACCCAAAACCATTAGTTCAGCAGCAAAATATATAATGCTGTGTTCGTTCTCGGCCACACACTGGTACATTCCAGCATCGGAAAGTGTTAGCACAGACACAGACAGAGTGCCGTCCTTCACAAGGATCCTATCCTGTGTGGGATGAAAGAAAACAATTATTGCCTGACACTTAAGCAAAGCTTAATACAGTAGGCATCGGATTGGGAATAGATCAATACTGGATTTACAAAAAGGAAATCATCAATCTTGATAGAAACCACATCAGCGTCTGCCGAATAGAGCCCTACTAACTCTGACGATCATGATAATTGAGATTTATTTACGCAAGCCGACCCAGAAATTTTTGTATGGATGAATATGATGCGTTTGTGCTTAGTCTTGTTTGAGAAAAGACATTAAGAGTATCGTCCTGGGTGCAGATGACAATTTTTAGCTGTTATTTATATGTACTTTTACCTTGAAAATACATACCATGTCTCATTATTTGAGGTCTCACCTTTCTACATTGGTGTAACTGTACCAAGATTAGTAACGTTATTTGTTATCAATCATGAAAACATTCCTATGTATTGTTGTTTTATTTGTGTTTACATACTGTAATGAATTCTGCCTATCCTACAATTGCAAAATGTTTTATTTTTTGACCAATTAAACCTCATGCAAAAATACGCACATTAAATTATAATAGACAAATTGCTGCAGTGGTAAAGACAATCAAACTGAAAGCTGTTTCTCACCACACTGTATATTACACAGGCTGTGGCAGCAAGGTGTATTTCAAACTAGATTAAGCTCACTGTCCCCTTAATAAGGCAAGTCTTGAATATGCAACATGAATAATGAAGAGCAGCAATTGACTTCATTCAGATGAAATGGAGCAAACTCTGTGGGGACCACCGTGCTGCACTGTGTGATCTGCCGAGGTAGACATGGTACCATGTCTCATCACTCTGTGACATGTTTACACTATCCTTCCATCGCACTCTGAATTGCACTTGGAAAAACCGCAATGGTTCTGACGGCAGGCGTTGAAAAAATAAAAATAAATCAAAAAATGATTTGAAAAGGAAGATTAAGTCTTTAGAATGATACATTGAGGACAGGATACACATTTACCCTGGAGAGTAGCTGCTGGCCATTCTTCAGCCACGTGTGAATAGGTTTGGGTTTGCCGCTGGCCCGACATTCCCAGTTTAAATTCTCTTCAATAGCCAGGGCTGTGTCCTTCATGGTCTGAATCCACTGAGGCTTGGCTGAGGGAACACAAACAGGAGGCCCAGATATTTGGATGGGGCAAAATGGTGTCACCGCATTCAAAACAGGTCAAATAAGTGCACACTCATGTTGAGTATAACCAATCTACAATTTGTCTTAGCTCTTTCACAGCTTTTAAACTTCCTGAAGTCCTGTTCAATATCATATCAGCAATTTTATCCCAAATTTAATTTTTATACCCAAACTCTCATCACAAATTCAAAGGGAAACAGAAGAGTATGCCTCACAAAATCAGCAAAACCCTCATAAAATGGATACAATTTTCATGTCTAGTTGATTCAGAAGGTATAAGTACATCTAGGTGTTATTACAGTATTACTGGGACTTCTAGTGTTTTAAATTAGCAGACTGCAACCTTAAACTGAATGTCACTCTGGCTAAATTAAAAAGCGAGACCATTACACAACCATCAGCCACAACTGATTTGGAGTATTCAAAATAATTGGATCTGCGATTGGCTGGCAACTAATTCAGGATGTACCCCGCCTACTGGCCATAGTTGGCTGGGATAGGCCCCAGCACCCTCCACGACCCTTGTGAGGATAAGTGGCTTGGAAGATGAGCAAATGAATAATTGGATATGCAGTATTTATTTACACACGAGAGTTTGTTGAAAACTGTGCGATGTTATGTAAGTGGGTGCTTTGCGCCAAACTGGGCTTTTCTGCAGTGACATTTTGATTGACAATTTGGTGCCATAATGTTAATTTAAAGCATTTAACATTTAATTTGTGGCACAGGTGATCATATGCATTTTATGTGATTGGGAATGTGTTAGTGCAGAGTCTAAACTGGATTTTGTCCAAATGTATCTTGTCTGAAATTTCATGGAGACTCGACTTGATTTTAAAATTAAATTGAATAATATTAAATGAATAAAGTATACCATAGAAAGCCAGACGACCTGTGGCTGTATTCTTTCCCATCTTATTCTCAACCACACACTCATATCCTCCTGTATCCTCCTGCTGGAAGCTGGGGATCTCTAACACTGCATTGGCATACTTCATTTTGACTTTGCTGGGGAATGGAACTCCATTGGCCCTCTTCCAGGTGATCTCTGGGACAGGACTGTGATGAGACAGCACAGACTTTCATTTAAGTTTCTCAGAAAGTTTGGGATTGCTGAGTGTTAATAGCGGTGCTCCAAGGTGTTTGACAGAAGCAAAAAGGAACAGCGCAGAAGCAGTCAACAAACTAAATCTGATTGACAAGTTTTCAGGCCCATCAAGGCTTAAAATGCTACCTTTTGAGAAATATAATTGCCACAGTAACTTTTCTTTATCCACTGGTTTCTCATCTAATGGCAAAGGATTGAAAACAAGCATTGAGGAATCCAGCTTACTTCCCGAGAGCGAAACACTCCAGTGTAACTGTTGATCCTTTTGCTGCGGGTACATTGTCTGGGAAATTAACTTCTATTTTTGGCTCATATTCACCCATCACTCCTGTGAAGAGAAAGCACAAGATTTCATTTTTCCATTATTCAAGACTTACAAGCAATATGGTTTGAATCTTAGATTGTAAAACGCAACACAGGAACAAAAGACAAATGGATGACCGCAATGTAGAAAATCACATGAGACCATTCACAACAATGTTGTAGAATAATTTAAACCTGGTCCCGAGTGGCATAGATACTGAATGCTGGACAGTGTGTCTATTTTAAACCTGTGATGGAACTGAAGGCATGTACGGTACTGTGTCATGAGTGGAAAGTAAGTGGTCGGGCAAAGCAACATTCATTCTAAAAGTCAAGTGATGTATGGCATATGTTTAATTCATTTCAAAGCCAATCTCTAGTCACTATTTTTGAGAAAGTGTTCCAGAGGAGAACATAACCAAAGTCCCCCAAGAGCAGGGGTGGGCAAACTATTCCACAAAGGTCCGCAGTGGGTGCGGGTTTTTGTTCCAACCCATCAAGAGGACATCTTTTCACCAATCTGGTGTTTTACAAGAGCAATCAGTTGATTGCCGTCAGGCACTGGCATGCACGCATAGACGGCAGGTGGTGCTCAAGCACTTGCCCCTACTCTCTTAACCGAGCAAGTGCCCTTATCATGGTTATTAAGTCATGATCATTAATGTGTTACTAATGTGTGTAATGCCCCCCAAGCGCCGAAGCCATAACCACGGTGACAGCGCCCTCTGTCCTTCAAACGTGAAAACACACGCCTTTCTGTGTGCAAAACTGCCCATCATTTGACAACGTGAATGCCCAGCACACTCACGAAGGCGGCACATTACTTGCAGCAGTAGCAGCACAGTACAATAGCTTCCATCCACACCCTCTCCTTGCCGCCGCCTGCAACCCCTACGCAGAGGTACAACCACATTATGTGTATGTGTGTTCCCCCCCCCTAAACCTCAGTTGTTTAACTATTTTTCTCGTGAAGTTGCCTTTGTCTCTGTGCAACTCTAAATAAGCCGAATGCCCAAGTCCTACCTGTAGGACTAGGCTAGCCGCTAGCAATTAATGTAACGGGGCGACCAGCACACAACCAGTGTCAGTAGGAAAAATAAACCAAACTATATACTGTATGCTGAGAGAGGAGAGGAGTCAGAAATGGCTTCACTCAATTTAGTAGGACAACAATGAGAACAATAATACTGCTGCTGCGGAGTGCAACTTCTACCACTAGCTCCCAGTCCGTTCTCTCTTATTCCACTTGCACGCTTCCCCCTACGTCATAGTCCAGGGGTGAAAGTGGCTAGAATTTCTTGCCGGTACTCCCTAACACAAAGTTCGGCACGGAGCAACAAATTTTTTTAAATTTATTTTTCATTCAAAATTGTATTTTTTTCAATGATTTGCAAAATAAAAGTTAACAAAAACAGCAGTAACCCCAACCTCCATCTCCTAATTTTTATTTTCCCTCATTTCCTCACATACTAAATGCCAAATCTCAGTTTTAACTACTTAAGAACATAGGATATATATTAAAATTGAAAATGTAAAGATTTACTTTTTTTTTTTTTTTTTTAATAATAAAGATATAAGTAACATACATTCAGAAAAATAAGTACAAATGACATATTATGCAGAGTGAAATGGAATATCTTTTGAAGATCGCGCAATCATTGACTTTTTTTTTTAAATCATAAGGAAATAAATACGTCGCCTAACATAAATGAACAAATATAAGTCCAAAGTGCACATTGACAGCTAAGATGTTCTGAACTTCCCCATAAGAGCAAATAAAACTAAATATGAAAAATAACCCTCCTCAACTCTTTCGTTGCTCTTAAAGATTTGATCCATTTTATGTTGCATTGCCCTTTTTTTGTCGTATCAATTCAACAAGCTTTTTTTTTTTTTTTTTTTTTTTTTTGTTGCTTTTCCTGAAAACAAACACATTTGAACCAATCAGAGCTAACCATCTCTGCTGATCATATGTCAGTATGTCAGCCAATTGAACGGATAAGTGAGTCCAGGCATTTTGCTTTGCTGCGTGCATTCGCACATTGACGTGACTCATCATCGTCAGACTCAGATAACAGCAGCTGGGGAAACCTCCATGCCTTCCGTGGAATAAAAGCAATAATAAATATGGGTGGAAACGGATTACGCTACACAAGCACTTTATTATGCTTGTTGTCAACACTTGTGTATGTAAATGTGAAAAATGCATGTGTGGCAGCTTAGGATATTTTTGCTTTTGTTTTTTACATAGCGTTTTCACAGTTGCCGTCATATTTTCGGAATCAAAGCACCGTGTACCAAAACAGCATTCCGGCCCTGAATCTTACACCGAAACAGCATTCCGGCCCTGAATTTTTTACCGGAACTGCGTTCTGGCTCTGAATCTTATACCGGAACTGCATTCCTGACCGTTCTGGCCCACTTTCACCCCTGGTTCATAGTCCACATGTCCAGAGTGTCTTTTAGTACTGACACTTAAGGAGAATGTTGCTGCTTAACAAAAACTAATAAGTATCAAAATGAACGCACACAAAAATATATATTTATACTTAAAACTCACTTGGAGGAAGTGAAATTTACGTGTGTGTAGTAGAAAGTGAATAAGCTCCAAGAAAACTGTAAGCTCCCTTGTTTGAGTGTGGGCACGGAGATACACTGTTGCAACAACAATGCAGGTTTAAAGCAGGCTATAAGCATCATTTATTTGTTAAATGCCAAACATAAAATTAGCTGTGTAGTGCGTGCCCTGTTGTAATATCATCAGCAGGTTTATTCATATCGTTGTTGTTGTTGTTGTTTTTTTGTTGTTGTTTTTTTATAATTTACCACTTGCAGCAGCAATCATGCCTCGAAAGAAAAGAATAAGAAAATTAAAGTGTTTCGTTAACCATTGCTAGTTTGGAGTAGGTTGCTATTTATTTAAACATATATAAATGAATATATAATTACCTAATACACCTGCAATGTTTTTTCTTTCTTTTATTAACTCACATTGTTCTAACGAGGCAGCCGGGCTGACAGTTTCATACGCGGCTAAAGGTGCCCTTTTTTCCCCTCAGAGCACCTGCCCCTCAAATTGTCTGTGCACGCCACTGCTGGTGCTTCTTGTTTCTGCTGAAACCTCATTGGAATAAAGACCAGGACCGGTTTGCCCATCCCTGCCCTAGAAATATGATGCCAATTTTTTTCTTGCCCTAGGACAAAAACCATAGGGCACACTGCTATTTATTCAAAAGGATTCAAACTTGTGGTCATTTAATGTGCAATACAACAACAGAAACACAAACAAGGGTTTCGGCGTGAGTTTTGAAAAAGGAGACTAAGAATACTGTATCATGCAACAACAGAATCACACCAAGTTTCTACTTCTTACCATCTGTCCTGAGAATGAGAGATGTTGGTGAGCTATGAACTTTGCCCTTTGTGATGCTATTCATCACAACGCAAGTGTAGTTGCCTACGTCAGATGGCTCCACCTTGGCGATGTAAAGGTTTCCTGTCTGCTGAGAGACAAAGCGACGATTGTCTTGCTGGACGAAGTATGGGTACTCATTAAAGACCCACGCATATGAAAGATCTGTGACAGAAGTGGATACATTGATCAATGTGACACAAGACTTTTGGGGAGATCACTTGAACTGAAGGTGTATTTTGAACCTCCTGAGGAAGTAGGCGTTCCGCAAAGCAACACCACTCCTTGTCCCTCTCGGACCGACACAGCACTTCTGGTGTGCACTTTGAAATGATCCAAGTCTGTGGTGTAAGGAAAGACAAAAAGGACATGATGACAGGATCTGACATACAGACTGTAAAAGCGGAAAAGAGACAGGGGTAAAAGCTTTGAGTAGCACACCGACACAAATCCATTAAAAAGGATCGTTGGGGGAATTGCACTTTGGCCACGCCTGAGCAACACAAAAAGGGGAAGCGTGACACAGATAGACACATTAAAGACTTAAAGACACTCCAACTGAAAACCTAAAATACCCTCCAAAAATGGTACCCAAAAGCTGACAGAGGAGATATACTAGACAGTACTATTCAATCTTCTGATATTAGCAGAGCCTAAACAAAAGCAAGGGAACATTGTTATTGCACATCGAAAATTCTGAGTTTGAAGTTAATTCTCAATTTAAAATTAGGCTCCCAATTTACTCATTTTTTCGTCATTGGCCGTAATTGTTTACCTGACGAATTACCTGTGTTGTCTTTTACAAATATTAACACTGCTGTTTTCGGTGGTTTCTAATGAGGGTTTCCTTCAATTTGAATCAGTTGGTTTATTTAAATGGCCATTCATTGTCTTCTAACACACATCAGAAATCATAGTTTGCTTTGTATAATCCTTTGTGCTCGCAGCAGTGGATTAATGGTAGCAACGCAATATATTTGAATTAAAAAACAGTTAAGGCCCCAACAGTGAATTTTAAGAACTTCTAATGGCAATATTGCTTCTCCAAAGCCTTGCACCAATTACATGTATTTTTCATGTTTTCTGCAAACCTCACTTTCAACAAATCATCCCAAAATGCAGATGTGGATTTGTTGAAAGCTTAATGATTGAAACTAAGTGTGAGCATGGCTGTATGGTTTGAAGTGTAGGTGATCTGCATGAGAAGAGTCCTTAATGTGTAGCAAACATCTTTTTTCAAGGTGCTATTTCCTTTTGTTATGACTGACTGTGTGAAAAATACAAATAAATATACTCTAAATGATGTAGTGTACTGGCACTTTACCTTGTCTCCGACGACCCAATAACGTAGCATACTTTAGATACAGAAAACATGTGATTGGGGCTTGTTTCTTAGTCATGAAGTTTAAAGTGATGATTCAGAGGTCTTCACATTCTAGCCCCCAAACACACTTTAACATTTAATGCAGCTTCACACTAAGGCGGTGGGAGTCTGATAAATATTGCAAATAATTGCTGCATGTGCCTCTGCATTATTTGCTGACTGAGTGTGACAGCTGCGCCGCCTCTGAGTGACGAATGCCATAAAGTGACACAAAGTAACACGGAATGACTTACAGGCAAACTTGAGATGTGCTCTCCTGCTGAGGATTGCTCCTGCAGTGTTGTAGGCCATACATTGGTAGACGCCTACATCCTGGTAGCGGTCTAGGCTGCTTATAATGAGGTTGCCCCCTGACAGACGCCGCCGTCGATCCAGGCTCAGATTTATGAAAGTCCCATTCAGCGACCATCTGTGGGGGCAGAGTAAACATCAGTCCTTGGCAAAATGCACTATCCATTCCCTAAAACCAAAAAGGTGATATAATAGAAGCTGAGTGGAAACACTTTAATTATAAATGATACAGGTATAACCCTAAATGTGCATACTCTGTGGTTTAAATGGGTAATGTGAAATAAATGTTAAGATTAGTATCATGGTTTTCACAAGTAGAGGATGAACATGCTTCTTTTTAACAAATAGTTTACATGTCAAACACCAGAATCTAAAAAAAGAAAAAATACTTTTAAGATTTGGACTAGCTGATTTTTTTGTAGCATTAAATACCATTTATTGTTTTCTTTTTTGTGTCTTCCATAGAAGGGACATTGGAGCTTTTTTTTGGGGGGGGGGGGGGTTGTAAAGCTACAAGAAAATCCACTCATCCATTCATTTTGTACATTATCTTGTGTACAAAACTTAACTCAGTTGATATTGGGCCGTAAGTCTCCAGGGACGAGCATGTACACAACTAAAATTTAAAGTCTGTTTAGTTTTGTCCTTGCAGTTTAAGTAAACCTGGCACTCTTGAATGAAAAATCAGAATGAAATATTCACAAAAATGCTCTACTAACCAAAATGCACTATGTTCTGTTCATGTTCGTTATCCATCCGATCAGTGTGTGAAAATTCAATTAAAAAAAAAAAAAAAAAATAGGAACTAGTCCTTGAACGTTCGTTCATTGAACTCGATCAGGGATTAAGTTGCCAGCAAAAATAAATCACCATCTAAACCTATGTAGAATTTTGAGTGTCCAGTAAAGCTCACATTTTGGCACGTTTTTTGGAATGTGGGAGGAACTCACAGTACAACCAAGGTCACCATATTAGGATTTAAATAAAATAAAATAAAATACACACATACAAATAAAACCCATGACAACATGAAATTGCAAAATTGGGCATAATGGACTTATGAGGTGGAGTAGGCTTGTTTGAATAAATATATTTTTAAGCTGGGGCTTGGAAGTAGTAACAGAGTCAGAAGTCTTTATATGTTCAGAGAGGCTGTTCCAGAGGAGGGGAGCTGGGCGGCTTTAGTTTCTGGACTCCATGGTGGCCAAGCGGGTTGGTGAGTTGATTGGAAATAGACTTGAGGGTGTGAAGGAGAATGTTTATATGGAGGTGGGAGCTTAGTGAGATACTGATAGTGAGGTAAAGGTTCCTATTTGCCACTATTCTATTCGAACCCAATTATTTTGAAAGAATTGATGGAAGTCCTACCATTATTAATATTTTCTCTAAAAATAAAATGTGCTATGATGAGCATAAAAAATATTGCAAGGTTGCCTCATTTTGTTGGGAAGTATAATTTATTCCGCACGAAACTGAGCACTTGCATAATGCATTCGAGCAAGAGAACACCATTTTGAGAATGTCATTCATAAAAAAAAAATTAAAATTCCATCATTGTTTCTCAAATGGCATATTTTAAGGTTTCAATTACTATAAATATTGTTTCTTCTATCACTTTTGGCTTTTTTTCCCTAGGTCAGTCAGTCATCACTCTTGGCTTTACTGAATAGAAAAAAGTCCCCGTTTTTTGGGTCACCCTGTATGTGTGTTTTCTATATTTTTCTCAGTAACATAAAGGTTAAATTTTCGCCTTGTGTTGAACTGAATCGGTCCGAATCATTTTCTATCTTTTATTAATCGTCCCTGAATCAGACCGCAGATTGTGAATCGAGATATGAATTGTACAGTTTTTGAGCGAACGATTCACATATCTTCTTCTTCTTATTATTATATTCAATTATTATAGTTTTTAAGAGCTACAAGATTGGACACGTATCATCGAGATTGGCACTGAAAGTGTTAAAAGTATGAACTTGCTATTTATTGCAGATGCCAGCTCCTTAAAGGATCTTGGGCCTCTCAAGAAGACCATCTCCCTCACATTGTCTTCTATTGTCATTGAAAAAGGTCTTCTTACTGGCGGAATAATTCACCTTTAAGATACTTTATAGAGACCATTGATATAGACGATCGGGGGTTGCCATGGTAACTTCAGAGCCAGTATTTGCCACACATTGATATTTTAAGGTCTGTCAACCAAACACTCTCATGGATCCAGTTCCACTCTATAGATTCTACATCTCATTTAGGCCCAAATTTGTAACACTTTTTAATTTACAGTACGTGAATTCATTGTAGCTGTGCTTTGTTTACACAATAGTCTTGGGTTGTATTCCATTTCCTTTATTTTAATTCACGGTGTTTTGAAACTTTCACTGTATACTGTGTTTCTAAAATGGGCCATACATTTTTTTTACATTAGTATGTCATAAACAAAACTGTCTCCATCTAAGAGGAACAGAACACAGGTTGTAAGAAGCATTCTGAATATTAGCAGCAATATTATCACATTAGATTTACACACTTTGACATCATTCCACCTTTAACCTCTCACTATGATGACGCAATAGCATTTGTCTAATAATGAGTGTGATGATTCATAAGTAGTATTTGCAATACTTTTAAATTTTCGTTGAATTTCTTTCACAGAGTGTTAAGAATATAAAACAACAGGTGCAAAGTGAGCTAGAAGAGACACTTTATACTATTTGAACTAACAGAAAAAATTCAATAAAATTCAAAGACTACCTGGTAAGACAGCTATCATCTCTCTTAAATGTAATTCGAAAACGGAGTTTATAAAAGTTCAAGGAGAGACCCTATTTCCAAATGTTCTCTCTGTAAAATACAATTTATTTCCTTTGGTACATTGCTCTATTTTGCCCCTTTAAGTGCAAATGAAAGATACGGAAAACATAATGGCAAACTTTAAAATGCTTTCACGGCTAACCTTCAGAGACAAACATTTAGTTCTTTGGGAATACATTCAAAACATTAAATGTCAACGAGTGCTTACTGTGAAAGATGGCATGTTTTGGTATGTATTTAAATTAACCTTAAGACCCCACACAGTGTAGGAGGTCAAAAGCAGTGCCGAATCGCCTATTAGGCAGCAAAGGCAAATGTTCTGAGGCAGGCTGGGGGCTCCATGCACAAATGGGAGCAGGGATTTAAGTTCAATATTATTGTATTTAAACAAGTTTTAACTTCAATTAACCTTTAAAATGGAAAAGCACACATAAACAGTATTGTTGGCACATTAGAAATGACACCGTATTTTTTTGGACTGTAAGGCGCACCATCAATGAGCGAGTTTATTTTCATACATATGGCGCACCCATTATAAGGCACATTGCTGCATCAATGTACTGCATTTTTCCTTTGTTCTCATCTTTTAACATTGTAATTATTGTTTTATTTATTAATTAATCTATTTTCTTGTTGTATTTTGTTTTATGGGTTTTAATGAACGATGAATGAGTGGCTTGTGCACTTTACTGGCAAAGTGGAGCAGTAAAAGTCATTACGCAGAACAGAATTCACACGTAAGGCGCACTGTAAATTTTTGGGAAAATTTTTAATTGCGCCGTATACTCCCGAAAATACGGGAATACAAAATAATACTAACTGAATAAAAAACGCGCCACGTTCTTTACTGTTGTTGTTCAATTTCAGAATATAACCCTTCTTAGTCAGGAAACACATTAGCATATATATTAGGCTTTTATGATTTCTTTTATTCAGATCTGGCTAGGTAACGTTTATTTTCATTTTCCTGATTTTAAAATTTTGTGAAAATGCTTTTCCTTTGACGCCCAGGTTTCTACCCACTGTTATACATTACGACTATTCGACTTAAAATTGTCTAAAGCAGTGGTTCTCAAACTCTTTACAAATTTCACAGAAAAAAAACCCCTTAGATTTAACTAAGCACTTTTTCTTTAGTATTTTACTAAATGCTATGATTGCTGACCAATTTTAAAACAGAGGAAGAAACAGTAGTCACAAGTTCATCAAAACAAGGCTGCAGTTGTTCCTAAAAGTATACCATATTATAGTAAGTCACTCAGATATTATGCACTTAAAATTAATAAAAGAAAAGAAGTGTAATAATTAAAATACTGTATTACTTATCTAATTCCAGGCGGAAGACTGAATAATGCATACTGCTTGTGTTTCTGTTCAAAAACATCTTAAGATCTTTCATTCCTACATCATCTGTAATGCTTAATGTTATGTACTTCCTTTATCTAAGTACATGTCAGGCCGAGACTTGAATGGAACAACACTTCTTATTCAGCGTCCTTCACAGCATATGTGCCGACACATCGCAGAGACTCCTTTTGATCGCAATGCCACACCCACAGGAAGTGCACACTATGGCAACAGCAGTGTGAGATAAATATGTTACACTTAACCTCAAGTGGAGCCTATCCCAGTTGACTACGGGAAGGAGGTGACATCTAACTTGAAGTTGTTGCCAGCTAATCGTAGAGCATATTGAAACAAACAAACTTTCATGGTCACTTTCATACCTAGGGACAATGTGGAGTGTTAGATTAACTTACAATGCACACTATACAAAGGCACAGGTGAACATGCAAACTCCAGACAGGAAGGCCAGAGCCTGATATTGAACACTTAATCACAGAACTATGAGGCGTTGAGCTAACCAGTCCTCCACTGTGTCAACTCTTAAAATCAGTTTAGCTCTTGTAATTAGTAAATACATCTTCCGTTACATTAAAATTGAGTGCAAAAGTGAATTTTTTTTTTTTTTGGTGCATGTTGTGCTTTTGCCCCCTCAAGAGAAATGCAGCACCAGTGTTCCTATTGTGGAAACTTCATCTTGCTGACTGAGTGACAGGACTGTTGGATGGAAACGAAGAGAAACGGAAAAAAAAGGAAAGCGGGGCAATGAAGCAATAGGAACCCATTTACACTTCAAGCGAAGAAGCGGAGAAGAGCTGAGGGCGAAACGTGCTCCATTCACCTTTAATCACTACATGGAGATACCTGGTCTCAGACAAAGACTGAGAAATAATGAGTCTACATAGGGCGCTGCGCTATCATTCAGCTCGTAGCTGCAGTAATTCAATGCTCAGTGCAGGTGGCGCTTATATTCTAGCACATTCGTTCTCAAGCACTTTGGGTCCTCTGACCACTTGAAGGTGAGAAATTTCTCCAAGGACTGCCTCACAAGCCTAACAAGTATTTGTCACAACACCATCAAACCTTGAATGTCATAGAAATTATAAAGTTAAGGCAAACAAATTTCATGTTATAATGAAAAAAAAAGTGTTAGGCTAAAAAATAGAAAACACAATCCAAATCACAAGTATTGTCTTTACAATCGGCTTTCCCACCTTGGAAGTTTTCAATGTAACTTCCATCTCTAGCAAGAGCAACATCAAATTTGATAAAACAATTCCTTGCTCCTCACTCTCACTATTCAGTCTAAGTCTTACATTAATATCATTACTAAATGGGAACAGAACAGAACGCACACCGCATGTACCAGTCAGGCGACCTTAACCATTTGACAGCATCAACCTGATGATGACTCTGCACCAGTGTGCAGTATAAAATTAATTTCTATCTAATAGGCTACAGAAAAGTAGTTGCAAAAAATATGTAATACAGTTATTGCTGTTGTACATGTCAACTTGTCCCTACAAGAGTTGCCACAACGATTCCCTTCTTGACAGCATTCTTTTGCTCTTTTTATTTAAAATACATTCTTTACTATTTGTTTGAACTGGAAACTCTATTAGATCAGTTCTGATGTTGTTGTTTTTTTTTTTTTGCTTAATCAATTTATGTAATCAAACAATGATTAGTCACATAAATCTAAGATGTCACACTATCAATACTATGAACACTTTGACAATAAAGTTGAAAAAAAAAAATACAATCAGTGGTAGAAAGTTAGGGGAAACGAGCAAAAAGAAATAGAACACCTTCATTTATAACAATTACACTTGGCACAATGAAAGAAGACTCTGAAGAAGCACTGCAATCTGGAATAATTAAATTCCTACTGTATGTGAACAATCTCAACACTAAATCTGTGATTTGAGTTTATCTTGTAAATTATTCCTGGGTGCGCAGAGCGCAAATTAAGTTCTGGGCTCGCTCGGCCGAGTGTAGATGAACCATCTCCGTGATGTGATGTGATAGCGCATCGAAATAGGAAGCATTCAACTAGAGCCATTTGTGGTGCTGACAGCCTGGAGTGCTGAATGCTGTAAAAATGAAAATGTTCTAATCCTTTTTTTTCAACGCAGAATGGTGACTTAGTTGTTGTAAATTGAAATACTGAATACAAAATAGAACAAATGGAATATATTTCTACCTATACTGAGGAGGTGGGGTACTCTTGGCATCACAAGTCAGAGTCGCCTCTTCCTCTATGGAGTCCACTGGAATGAACAGATCACCTGGCTCCATTCGCCATCTTGGACCATGGTACAACCCGCTGTCCAGACTGTCTGTGAAGAGCAGTATGATCAAATATTAGAATAACTCTGCAGGAACTGTGTTCGTGAACTCCTTGGCAGCGTCCGTGTAGCTTGATTGAATTAACCTGAAGAGGTAGTGACACAATTCATTGATCCACAACGCACATTTTATGGGGCCACTATATGGAAGATTTAAATTACAGATCGATTGACATGGGTTTTTCAGGACCGATACCAATTATTGGTAGTTAGAGGGGCCAATAACCGTTTTGTGGAGCCGATATTCATTTGCAGTAAAAGTTTAAAAATTGGCGTAAAAATATTGAATACTGCAAACACTGAACTTAACTGAAATGCCTAAAGCATGTCTATTGAATTACACAAAGAGAAAGAGAAAATAACAGCTCCAGAAGTTTCTGAATTTCCTAGACTCTTAAAAAGTTGAATAAAAAGTTAAATAAATAACTCTCAGAAATTTCTCCACAGAAAATACAATACAACAAAAATACATGGAGTTCTCAGGCTCAGCAGCACCTCTTGTAAAGTTAAATAAAAACTAGATAATAGCTCCCTGAATTCTCTGCGCTGATGACCTCGTCTAAGTATCCTTCAGCAAGATACTAAACCCCACTTTGCTCCAGGTGCTGCGTCACTAGTAGGTAGATGAGGATATAGTGTGAAGCACTTTGAGGGAAAGGCCCAATACAAGTGTAACTCCACTAAACATTACCATTTACCATTCAGAGGACGGGGGGAATACTAGTGCAGGAGACAGCAGGCAGGAGAGAGAGGAGCGGCTGCCTCTGAGCCGAAATAACTTAGTTTTAAATTGATTTTTTCATATTGCCCAGTCGGATTACAAAATAGGCCGATGCCGATAAACATCAAATTTCCAAATATTGGCAACGATGATCGGCTCGGCCGATTATCGGTCTATCTTCAATTTAATGCAAATAGTTGGGTCTCTCGTTTACCTACCCAACTATCAAGTGTAACACTTCATAACAAAATATATTTATTGCATTGCATGTGTGAAAAGGTGAATATGGAAACTTTCAGCATGCAGTCGCTTTTACGGGTCAAAAAGCATTGAGCTCGTTATGCCTTTGTGGGTTATCATTATTAGAATCAGCACTGCAAAGGTTGCGCTAAAGACTGTCAGCAGAGTTTGACATATATAACCATTTGTAGTCTAGATGACCTAAGGAGCGTTTCATTACCAAGATGGCCCAGTCTAAATTGTGTAAGATAGTGAAATATGTCTAATGGGATTGAAGTTTAAGGAGGTGTTAAGGTTGGCTGTGTTTCCTTAATTCAATTTCTTTTAAACTCACGTGACCTTTAATTAATGTTAGAACAATACTTATTTCAAAATGGCATATAAATAATATTCAGACTGGGCATAACTGGGATTCAAATACTAGATGTGCATATCCATGCTAATATTTTTAAAAATCATATATTCTGTGTTAATACATGAAGAGACTGGCAACAAAGCCCAATGATAAGCATTAAAACAGTTGTATCAAAACATGCCTGTACAAATGCAGTTATGCTGTAGACTGTCATTCTCAGAGAAGTATTTGGTTATTTACTGCACCACATTGAGAGGTGTTTCTAATGTTCTGGTTTCCTTATTTAAGCTTCAAAATATATAGTAAGGGCGGCACGGTGGCTGAGTGGTTAGCACGTCTGCCTCACAGTTCTGAGATCAAGGGTTCAATCCCGGGCTTCGGCCTTCCTGTGTGGAGTTTGCATGTTCTCCCCGTGCCTGCGTGGGTTTCCTCCGGGAACTCTGGTTTCCTCCCACATCCCAAAAACATGCATGGTAGGCTGATTGAACACTCTAAATTGTCCATAGGTGTGAGTGTGTGCGTGAATGGTTGTGTGTCTCCTTGTGCCCTGCGATTGGCTGGCAACCAATTCAGGGTGTCCCCCTGCCTACTGCCCGAAGTTAGCTGAGATAGGCTCCAGCACCTCCGCGACCCTCGTGAGGAATAAGCGGCATGGAAAATGAATGAATGAATGAATGAATGAATATATAGTAAAATATTGAAAACACCTTGAAGCCTCATATGCAAATACAGTGGTACCTCTACATACGAAGTTAATTCGTTCCAGGACCTTAAGACGAAATGGTCGTATGTTGAGCAGGATTTTCCCCTAAGAATACATTATAACGCCATTGATTTGTTCCACAGCCCGAAAACCTACACTAAATCCTTGATAAATACTGCTGGTACCATTAAAAGTGGCAATTACACATAGTAAAATAAATAAATTTTAAATATAAATTGTAATAATAATATAATAATAATAATAATAATTCCTGTAATAAAGTAAAGAATCGGGTTCTAATGTGGCGGATGTGTTCTGTGTGCTCTTCCTGAACGCACTGAGTGGCTGACGTGACAGTGAGATAGTTGTAGTAGAAATTTTAACATTCTCTTTTACTTGTCCTGTTGCTGTTGGCGTCAACTACTGAGGACAGTAAATGTGTTGTGTTGCACAAGTTCTGAAATATAACCTGACAAAGCTGGCGACTTCTTTGGCGATGTTACCACAATAATAATTGTCACCTTTACTTATAGAGACTGGCTAACGGTGGTTGGAGGAGGACTGTCAATATCGTAGAAATTCTACGGCATTATTGTCGAGCCAGTTCAGGGACACGCAAACCACGCTCATATTTTTCTTTCATTTCCATCTTCATTTCAATGGTATGTGTCACCTTTTCCCTTTTTTAACCACCTGCACTAACCTTCTTGGAACTCACAAGAAAAACCGCTGTGTCTTGCGGGAAAACAAAAAAAAAACTGTGGCGTTGTCATAAATCGACGTATTTCGAGCATTTCGTCGGATGTACAAAACAAATGGCGAGTCAAATTTTACATTGGATGTCCAAAAATCATGTGTCGAAGCGATCGTTTGTTGAGGTACCACTGTATGACTGTATTCGCTAGAGCCTTCAAGATCCCTAAGATCATTTGCTGTTTTCAAAACCAAAATCAAATAAAGTAAAAAAAATCATTGTTCTTATGCACGTTAACTGTAGCGTAAACTTCAAATTTTTATTCTGACTATCAATACATTAGATCTACCCTGAAAAATATTTTTCATTCAAATACATTCAAATCAAATACAGTACATTATTTCAACATCTCAATTGCATATTTGTTTTGTAATTTGTTAATGCTTTTAAAATTTTAGTGTTGTGTTTCATCCCGTCATTCATCCTGCTTTTATATGGGGTTTTATCTCGATTCTGTCATTATTCATCATTCTGGTATTACCTTGTTGGCTGTATTGATGGCAATAGACGTCTAAACCATTTTAACTTGGAGGGGCTAGCAGTGAAGGGTCGCTTCCAGTCTTCCAAGTTTAAATGAATTGGGTGGCTTTCATCATCAATGGCAACTTTTGACTTAATGGGGGTGTCCATTTACGTTGTCTGTTGCATTCACGGTGATAATGCTCCGGTTACGCATGGATTAAACCGTTCTTTTCCACAGAAATGTAACCACTTGACATGCCAGTGCATGATATTCAAATAGAATGTGAAGAGCCACTTTGATTGGTGGTGAATGATTTTGTCTATGTTTACGCTCTTAACTGCGCTTTTTGAAATACTTTTTTTGTTTTTTTAACTAAATTACGCCTTAAGCCTCGGCGCAGAATTATGTCATGTGTCATGTCAGTCACAAAAATAGAGCCCCTTGTATCACATTATAAACAGCTGCTGCGTTGTAAAAAAATGAAACTGTCTAAGACACTTAAACATTGGGGCGATCGATCTTTTGCGGTTGCTGCCCCCAGGTTGTGGAATTGCTGCACCATTACGAGTCTAGGCCTTTTTAAATCGCGGTTAAAGACCCACTTTTTTAGACTCGCCTTTTCTCCGGACTAAGGTAGCCTGGTTATATTTCTTAAAGTTTTTAATGTTTTCGGATTTTTATCAGTTTTTTTTTTGTTTTATTTGCTGTTTTGACTTTTAGCGTGATTTGTTGTTGTTGTTGTTGTTTTTTTTGTTTTGTTTTGTTTTTTGTTTTCAATTTTATTGAAAAACACTTTTCTGCCTTTTATTTACCATGAACTATACTAGTATTTTTCATTGTTGTAAAGCACTTTGAGGACTATATAAATAAATGTGAATATTGAATATTTTGTACATCCCTTAAAGGGCCCAAAGTAGCTTTATTTGTATTGCTGTACATATTTGGTTTTCATAGAACAAAAATAAGTCATTTATCTGTGAAACTAATAGAAATACATTATAGTGGTAAATTTCTACTTATCAGCCAAATGGAAGCACTGGGTGTTTGTTGTAAGTACGCGTCAATACAGACGTTATTCCCCCCTTGTTTAACTGCCGTCAACCCATTCTCTCTGACAATGACATGATTTCCATCTCCTCGGTGAGTATTGTACACCTGTAACCGTCTGAATGGGAGAGAATCAGTGCACCTACAAATATATATATATTTGTTTGGCTTACCAGTCAAACACTCGATGATCGATAACAGAAGGAACTGTTTCCATGGCAACGTCATCTTTGGCAACCAAGGGCAAATGACACTTTCATCCAATAAGCTTTAAAATGGCACTTGTGATCCTTGCGAGACAGCGCTTGACCTGTTCCAAAAAGATAATTTGGTTTTAAAATCCCAAATTCAGCATCCAATCATTTTCATGCAATTCTTAGTACAGTTTCAGGAGATTCCATAAACTAATCTGGGATTGGGAGCACAGCGAAAAAGCAGAAATTTTGAAGAGCATGACAGCATGTAATGCAACTTTAAATATGAGAAGAGATGCATGGCATTGCAATTCCTGGCTCCTTGTTTGTGGTCACTGTATTCACAGAAGTATTCTTAAAGAGGGTAGTGTCGGTGTATAGGATTTACAGTAATGTTAAACTGCTTGAGGAACCCACAAGACAGCTCATCCGTCACTTGTACATATTCACTTTCTGGCAGCGAAAGGAAACTTGGCCCTTATAATGGGATACTATCCAATCAATTAGATGTACCCACAGTGCCTGAATGTCTCTTCCCCACATTCTGTTGTAGAACTGGACAACCCCATGAGGACGCCATTCCACCCAGGTTTGTAATCAAGGACAAGTGTCTGTCTGCTTGGAGCATGTGTTTGCAAATTGCCATGCACTTGTTTATGGCAGGAGGGGAGTGAGGGCAGATGGAGTGAGTAATGATGCAATTATGAAATGTCAAACACACACACAAAACACACACGTGCACCCCCGCACACATGCATACACACTGTGAAAAATCATAAACACTGTATTAAGGTGAGTGGGGTGTGCACAGGCATGAGATTCAGTTTTCTCATTGGCGAATGCAGTAGGGAGCCCGCCAGCTCCACCAATATGTATCTCATTTTTTACACTAAGCATTTATTTATATGTGGAATTAATGTTAGCAAGTAAAACACTGTAAATATTATAGTAATGCCTTTGGAATGCATCCTTGTTTGAGTTCCGTGTTCCAGGGGCAAGGTGCCATTAGCATAATTTCAACAGCCTAGTGGGCATGGCTGGCATATGAAAACATTTTCATAGACTTATGAACTCTGCTTTGCAGTAAACAGCCCTGTAAACGTGAATGTTGTGCCCAGTTCACAGTAAACTGCAGTTGTCATTGCAATTTCAACAAGTGCCTTTAAAACAGTGTGTTCCAATCATTTTGCCAATTAGTATTTTGTGAAATATCATCAGGTGTGCGGCACAAAATTGTACTTGACTGAGGAACATTTTTTTTACTTCAAAAATTTACAGGTGCAGTGATTAATCGATGCAAATCAATATATCAACTTGCCAAGCACAATCAAAATGAAATCCCTCAGAACGCAAAACATCAATCAACATTTTCATATACTTGATATGCCATAAAAAAAGAAGACCTCATGTAAGAATAACGTTATTTCAAAATATTATTACACAAGTTCCAAAAAAACTAACTCAAGTGCAAGTAAAAAGTGTTCTGTGAAAAGAATACTCAAGCTATGAGTAAATTTGTGAGTCACTGCTTACAATGTCAGATTTTTTTTTTTTTTTTTTTTAAATCATTGGTATATTAATTTTCTCAGTATAAAGTCATCTATATGAACTGTTATTATACTGTACTCGAACCTATTACAAGATTAAATTAAGTAGAGCTGTCCCAACTAGTCGACGTCATTGATGACGTAAATGCGTCAACAAGCACACCATCCCGTCGACGGTTAATGAAGGGTTAAAAAATATATGCGTGGAAAGTTGAGAATGGCGGAGGCTCGGTATGCAAGCGGGAAAACCGCACAAGTTGAAAAAAGCGCACTATAGTGCAGCATGGACTTATTTCAACAAAACAAAGGAGGGTACAATGTCGTGTGCAGTCTTTGTACTGCCAAGCTTGCATACCACGCCAGCACGTCGGCCGTGAATAAACACCTAAAGCGCCGTCACCCAGTTGTAATTTTGGAAGAGGACAGGAGACAACAAGCTGGCAGATTGTAAGTCCATACAACTAAGTAACGACATGCTTTATTGAAGTTGCTAAGCCTGTCGCGATATGCAATATGTCAATTTATCGCATGGTCAATAAAAATGAGTGCGGTAATTTTCACGGGTGCGTTTTATTACCGCGTACATATGTGCATACCTTTGTGCGTGCATTTACGCGTGTGTGTTGATAGCATATGAGACTCCAGTTACTTTCACAGATGTTTATTTGTCATCAACACGCCGTAGAATTAAAGTTACAAAGTAAGGAATCACATCAATATTATATACTTTAAAACGTTACCATTGCTACATTGAGGCGAATGGGGAAAAAAGTCAATGTACTAACCACTTTAGCCTGCTATAAAACATTGGCAGTTTTCTCCAAAACGCATACTTGACGTTAAATATGACGACATTTTTCATTCTAGCCCTCTCACACACATACATACTCCTCTCACATACATATGGCGGAAAACACAGACAAGACTGAAAAAGCTGTTTTTGCTCTTGCACCCCTCTTTAAAATAAACTGCTGTATTTTAAGCCAAAAGAACTGTTGTGTTTGATAGAACAATCTGTTTATATGCTGCCATAGCAGATTCATGGCGCAATAAGCTCCCGAACTAATTTTAAACCCCATTTACAGACATCGCACAACTGCTTTTGTTTCAACCCAGCCATGAAAAGAAGGTAAGTAATCATATTTATTATTTGAAATGCCTGTCATTTTTAGCTTCGAATCATTAATTGATGTCTAATATTTAGTAAAAAAAAAAAAAAAAAATTAAATATTATTCACTCGCATATTTTAAACTTAAACAAATTACGTCACAATGAAAAAATTGGCGTCTGTAAAAAAGTCACGGATATCTACCTCATAACTATCGCTTAACTGTATTTTTTTCGTTACTGTCGCATTTTCCCCAATATTTTAGATGATAAATAATCGATCCAAACAAAGAAAAATGGAAAAAAAAAACGTTTAAAAGGGGAACTATATGAAAAAGAAAATCTCAACTACTCCTTGTTGTCTGCGATTTATGCATCGCGACCCTTATTATATCACCATGTTTCACCTTTAAAATAAAAAAGAAAAATCCGGCTGTGGCCATTCACAGCTGTTTCTTGACACTCGGTGATACATGCTACATGGAGTTTTTGGATCAAAACAAGGTAAATATGCGATAATATCTCGTTAAAATTGTGGCGTCTTTAATTCTGCTCTCGCCTTCAGTTAGGGTTTTGCTGTTTAAAAAAAAAAGTTTTTTAAAAAATACCCTCCTCTTCTTCCACCAGAAAATTGAGATTTTAAGCTTTCCAATGATGTATCACACATGCGTATAGACCCTACCCACCGACGTCATAAAACCACGTGCTCGCTGTGTGGTTCCGCCCACTTGTCCGTCATTTTGTCTCTGTATTAGCATTGTTTTCAATTGATCGAGGAATTTAAAATGCATTTCATGGAAGACCCGGTGCTTTCTGATGCCGTAAACTCACTGGATGTGTTGCATAAAAGGCGTTATGTGGAAAAGCTTCGTTCTATACAGTCGCCAGATGCCTAAATCGATTATTTTTGACCGGCTGCCTTCGCCGTCTCTGCCTGACCCTGATATTTACAACTATCTTGTCCACACAAAATCAGACTAATCTCACGAAAGTTTGAAAAACTTTAAGAGCTTGGAGGCTTATAAATGCTACGTTGCTGGTTGGGTGAAACAGGTCCTCGTACACGAAAATTCGGCAGGAATCTTGTGCTCGGAAGGTGAGTTACGAACTTTTCAATTCAAAATCTTTTGTTCTTGCTAACATCCACTGTCAAGTCTAATGTATTTCATGTCATTTGTCAATGGAGCTAGGGCTTTTAATGTTTATGTGGATTAGCGATAGCACTCTCAATACATACATACGTGTATGTTGTCGGCGATTAGCCTAGCAATGATCTTAATTGTGGTTGTCAGCCCAAAACCCTCTAAATATATATTAAATGCATCTTACCAGATATAAAATGACTACTACATAATCTGTGGTAATCGTTTGGAGCCCAGTTTTCTCGTCGAATTGCAGCAGCCCATCTCGCTCTCTCCTCTCCGTGTCTCTCGGAATCCGATAGAACTTCAAGTCTCTCCGTCTATCTTCTCTGTTATTGCAACCGACCGCCACACACGCCTTCACCATTTTGATTATTAATGTTAACGAGCAGAAAAACACGCCGTAAATAGGAGGAATGTACGTAGCCGTAACAGGTCAACACGATGTGTTGACGGACAAGTGGGCGGCACCAGTCAGGAGAGCGGAGTTGTGACGTCACGTGGGTAGGGTCTATAGGACAATTTTGAAATTTGGCCAAATTGGGGGTCTCAGAGCGGATTCCGAGATACTGTTGTGGAGAAGTTTAAAGCCGGATTTGGATACAAAAAGATTTCCCAAGCTTTAAACATCTCAAGCAGCACTGTGCAAGCCATCATATTGAAATGGAAGGAGCATCAGACCACTGCAAATCTCCCAATACCCGGCCGTCCTTCCAAACTTTCTTCTTAAACAAGGAGAAAACTGATCAGAAATGCAGCCAAGAGGACCATGATCACTCTGGATAAACTGCAGAGATCTACAGCTGAGGTGGGAGAGTCTGTCCATAGGACAACAATCAGTCGTACACTGCACAAGTCTGGCCTTTATGGAAGAGTGGCAAGAAGAAAGCCATTTCTCAAAGATATCCATAAAAAGTCTCGTTTAAAGTTTGCCACAAGCCACCTGGGAGACACACCAAACATGTGGAAGAAGGTGCTCTGGTCAGATGAAACCAAAATTGAACTTTTTGGCCACAATGCAAAACGATATGTTTGGCGTAAAAGCAACACAGCTCATCACCCTGAACACACCATCCCCACTGTCAAACATGGTGGTGGCAGCATCATGGTTTGGGCCTGCTTTTCTTCAGCAGGGACAGGGAAGATGGTTAAAATTGACGGGAAGATGGCTGCAGCCAAATACAGGAACATTCTGGAAGAAAACCTGTTGGTATCTGCACAAGACCTGAGACTGGGACGGAGATTTATCTTCCAACAGGACAATGATCCAAAACATAAAGCCAAATCTACAATGGAATGGTTAAAAAATAAACGTATCCAGGTGTTAGAATGGCCAAGTCAAAGTCCAGACCTGAATCCAATCGAGAATCTGTGGAAAGAGCTGAAGACTGCTGTTCACAAACACTCTCCATCCAACCTCACTGAGCTCGAGCTGTTTTGCAAGGAAGAATGGGCAAGAATGTCAGTCTCTCGATGTGCAAAACTGATAGAAACATACCCTAAGCGACTTGTAGCTGTAATTGGAGCAAAAGGTGGCGCTACAAAGTATTAACGCAAGGGGGCAAAATAATATTGCACGCCCCACTTTTCAGTTTTTTATTTGTTAAAAAAGTTTAAATTATCCAATAAATGTTGTTCCACTTCACGATTGTGTCCCACTTGTTGTTGATTCTTGACAAAAAATTAAAATTTTATATCTTTATGTTTGAAGCCTGAAATGTGGCGAAAGGTTGCAAGGTTCAAGGGGGGCGAATACTTTTGCAAGGCACTGTACATGAAAAGTTGAGCTCCATTCGTACCTCCATGATGGCAACTCCTGAAAGTGGCATCATACTGTTCAAATTAATACAGCAAATGAAAAAAGAAGTTTGAAAAATTTTGAATGTAAATCTGAAAAAATAAAATAAGAAAAACCTTTTTTTTTGCAACAGTCAAGCAAGGACATTCAGTCAGATGCATATCACTATGACTGTATATACTTTTTGCTAAATTCATGTTCGTTTAGAGCAGTTTTTTCCTAGCTGTTTTTTAGTCACTTTACAGAGTATTTTCAATTAAAACTCTCACAGTAACATCACACAAAACAATTTTCACCACACATACCTGCACAGTCACACACATGCTGTACACACTTACATATTGTGTTATGTTCTAGTCATACTTTATTGATCCCACAATGAAGAAATTCACTTTTCAATTACAACCTGCCCTAGAAATAAATAGCAACAGCAGCACATACAGGGGAGACAGGAAAAGGAGCCTGTCGGAGCACGCCTTCGGCATTCAATAACCACGCCCCGATTTCTTAGATGGAAAAGGAAGAACCCTTCTGTTCTGGCAGGCAGGGCCCTCTTCCTTTCTCCCTGATAATATTTATTCCAGTAGTTATAGAAACTATCCTTCGCCAGGCAGTCGTGTTGGCTCATGGGTACTGCGCCTGATACGAACCGCTGTGATGTTGGAGTTTGCGCCAGTGACGCTTTATTTACTTGCCACACCCACTTCTGGCAAAATAAAACCTTGAAAACTACACTGAATGGAAAACAATGAAATGGAGACCATCGAGGACACAGCGGCAATTCTTGCATCATGGTTGACGGGAACAGTTTCCATAGGCGAGCAAATCTGCCGTCTAACGATGAGATTGGAAGAGCACACAGATTGTGCACAGGGAGGTGCTGTTTATAATGGCGTACATTATAACACGTTTTTTTTTTCCTGTAGTGAGTAATCTAATCAATTACTTTTCCCATATTTGAGACGCCGTTACTGTTACTGTGGATGTGAAGGGGTGTGTTACTACAATTTGGTTGAATGAAGCATGAGTTGTCTGATTATGTAACACATCAGCTGCCTGTCTGGAGAGAGCAGAGCTGGAGTGGAGAGGAGGGAAGGGGGTGGTGACCCCGTTGCAAACGCGATGATAATTGGCTAGGTGGGGGGATCATGCTTCACTGCACGCTCTGGGAAACACAACAAAGAAAGCAATACTGGCAACGAGCCAGGAAATTTCAAAGGTTGTGTCCTCAAACTTGAATTATATTTGATATGGTTACTTAAAGTTCTGCTTATTGTGCAGTACACTCAAAAAAATGTCTTCGGTAGGTTGTAGAGTTTACTAAAAGACTGTGCATTTTCAGCAAGAACACATCATGTTTCCAAGGTGAGCATGATTAAATCATGCAGTCCATACACAAACATGAACAATGAATGAGTAGCTAGATTAGATCACGTTGCTGCAACATAATGTTAACGTGCCTTTCCAACCAATTGCAATAGTCTCGTCATTTCTCGCGAGATTTAAAAGTAGGGTTGCTAACTCCCTGAAAAAATAAGTGACACCTCATTGGTAGAGCCGGCCGGCCCAATAACCGTCACCATTTAATTATTATTTTGTTTGTGAAAAGTGTTTTTTTTTTATTAGATGGGGCTTTGCAACGCACAGGCACAGCTAGTAAAATTCCTCAACTTTATTTTTCTTTCTTTCATAATCTTATTATCCACGTTTTTTTCGGCGCACTGGAGACTCCAAACCGTTTGACAGACCGGCACCGTTTGAATATCAAAATGACCGGAATTCCATTCATTTTTATTGACAAGCATTTTTCCTTCATTTTCAATGACAGGAACACATAGGTGGTTGTGATTTTTGACCACTTACCATTACAGCCCATTGACATTGAACTGGTGCCTAAGTAAGTCAATACCACTGACAGCTACTGTATGTGCGTCCATGCCATTGACTATTATGAATGTCGCTACTATTGATGCCAATGTACTGGAGTCCATTGAGGCATACAGTGCCTTGCAAAAAATCAGTACGACTGATTGTTGTCCTATGGACAGACTCTCCCACCTCAGCTGTAGATCTCTGCAGTTCATCCAGAGTGATCATGGGCCTCTTGGCTGCATTTCTGATCAGTTTTCTCCTTGTTTGAGAAGAAAGTTTGGAAGGACGGCCGGGTCTTGGTAGATTTGCAGTGGTCTGATGCTCCTTCCATTTCAACATGATGGCTTGCACAGTGCTCCTTGAGATGTTTAAAGCTTGGGAAATCTTTTTGTATCCAAATCCGGCTTTAAACTTCTCCACAACAGTATCTCGGACCTGCCTGGTGTGTTCCTTGGTTTTCATAATGCTCTCTGCACTTTAAACAGAACCCTGAGACTATCACAGAGCAGGTGCATTTATACGGAGACTTGATTACACACATTTGGATTCTATTTATCATCATCGGTCATTTAGGACAACATTGGATCATTCAGAGATCCTCACTGAACTTCTGGAGTGAGTTTGCTGCACTGAAAGTAAAGGGGCCGAATAATATTGCACGCCCCACTTTTCAGTTTTTTATTTGTTAAAAAAGTTCAAATTATCCAATAAATGTTGTTCCACTTCACGATTGTGTCCCACTTGTTGTTGATTCTTGACAAAAAAATTAAATTTCATATCTTTATGTTTGAAGCCTGAAATGTGGCGAAAGGTTGCGAGATTCAAGGGGGCCGAATACTTTTGCAAGGCACTGTATGTTGTTAAAGTGTTCTTCTAGAGACAGGTGCTGCTTTGCTGGGTGCAGGGAAGTAGTAAACTCTATTTTATCTCAGCCGCTTCAATTAATAAACTGCGTAAGCATTCAACTCAATCAAGCGCATTGATCGAGTAAGCCTATTTGTAGACAAATAAAACAAAAGGTATTTTTAATGGTAGGTGGACAATCCTTAAGAAAACGCGTAAGCATTGTTCTGTCACCATTTGTTTTATACTGTATACAGTAGGGGTGTAACAGTTCAAGTGGATGTATTGAACCGTTTCGGTTTTGCATGTTTGGTTCAGTTCTCTTGTGTACTATTTTGGTTATATTTTTTGCATTTTTTCCATCATTAGGTTTATTTCTAGCAAGGGTCAAGCGCTCCGTCTGGAACTAAAGTCCTGAGGTAGATTCTGCACTGACGCCTTAGCTCTACTGACGATTCACAAATAACTTCCAGGCGTGACAAATGGCATCATCGCAAATGCCAGGCCGTGGCTGGCTGGAGACATTTCTGCCGGTGCCAGCGCGTGGAAACTTTTTGGCTTCCCTGATAAAGTTACCAATGGACAAAGGCAAGTGGATGGATCCAAAGTTGTGTGTCAACAATGCTCCACGGAGATTGTGTGTGCTGCGTGAATGGTGCCGCTACACATAAGACAAATAAATACATCAGTTTGATATTGTCACTGCAACCAGATCTTTCTGCAGAAAAGCTGGATAAATTAATCTTTCTAGCCAAAACTTTAAGCTTGAATATAGTTACCTTTGTTATGTGCAGGATTTTGCTGCTATGGATTCAAAGTACAGTGGTACCTCTACTTACGAAGTTAATTCGTTCCAAGACCTTGTTTGTAAGTCGAAATGGTCGTATGTCGAGCAGGATTTTCCCATAGGAATACATTATAATTCCATTAATTTGTTCCACACCCCCAAAACCTACAGTAAATCCTTAATAAATACTGCTGGTACAATTACAAATGGCAATAACACATAGCAAAACTAGGGCTGTCAAAATTATCGCGTTAACGGGCGGTAATTATTTTTTAAAATTAATCACGTTAAAATATTTGACGCATTTAATGCCCCGCTCAAACAGATTAAAATGACAGCACAGTGTCATGTGCACTTGTTACTTGTGTTTTTGGATGTTTTGTCCACCTCTGCTGGCGCTTGGGTGCGACTGATTTTATGGGTTTCAACACCATCGTGTAATTATTGACATCAACAATGACGAGCTACTAGTATATTTTTTTGATTGAAAGTTTTACAAATGTTATTAAAACGAAAACATTAAGAGGGGTTTTAATATAAAATTTATATAACTTGTACGAACATTTATCTTTTAAGAACTACAAGTCTCTCTCCATGGATCGCTTTAACAGTTAATAATGTTAATGCCATCTTGTTGATTTATTGTTATAATAAACAAATACAGTAATTATGTTCAGTATGTTGATTATATACACTGTATATCCTTCTTGTGTCTTATCTTTCCATTGCAACAATAATTTACAGAAAAATATGGCATATTTTATAGATGGTTTGAATTGCGATTAATTACGATTAATTAATTTTTAAGCTGTGATTAACTCGATTAAAAATTGTAATCGTTTGACAGCCCTAAGCAAAACACATTAATTATGAATAAAAATCGGAATAATATAATAATAATAATAATAGTAATAATAACAATAATTCTTGTAATAATGTATCGAATCAGGTTCTAATGTGGCGGACGTTTTTTTCTGTACCTGAACACACCGCGTGACTGACGTGACACAGAGAGGACCGGTGCGGTTGAGTTTACTTTCGCTTTCAATGTTTTTTGAGTACACAGTCAATTGCGGCGGACAGCAAGCGCTTTGTGTTGGATAAGTTCTGAAATAAATGATAAAAACCTGACAAAGCTGGCGATTTCTTTGGCGATGTAACCACAGTAATAATTGTCAACTAGACTGCCGAACGGTGGTCGGAGGAGGACCATGGAGATGTATTATTGAGCCAGTTCACTGATGCGCACCCCACACTCATATTTCTCTATAATTTGCATCTTCATTTAGAAGGTAAGCGTCAACTTTTTCCTTGTTTCACCACCTTTTTGAAACCTGTGTTGATTTCTCTCACAAGAAAGTCAGCTGTGCGTCAGTCTGCGGTTCTGTCATGTCGTTGTATTTCGAGCATGTCGTCGGATGTAGAAACAAATGGCGAGTCAAATCTCACGTTGGATGTCGAAAAGATCATGTGCCGAAGTGATCGTAGGTCGAGGTACCACTGTGTACAGTTTTTGTTGCTCATTTATAATTTCATTAAGATATCATAATTGTTGCAGATATTTTTTTTTAAACTTATCTGAAATACCACCCAAATGGGTCGCTTTTATTTATTTCCACAAGATCTACCATTTACTTTTTTTTTTTTTTTTTTTTTTTTATGAAACCATTTCAACACATTATTTCCGATTAACCGAACCCCGAACCAGATCCTGATTATATTTTAGTGTACGGTTACGTCCGGAGCATAAATGTAAACTGCCACTGAGATTGAACCTGCATAAAGACGATGTGGAAACCAGAGAAAGAATTCATGTCTTTGGGTGTGGTTTATGATGCATTAGGCCCACAGATAGAAGTCAACACCAATCTACTAAAATGTCAGAGAGCATACACACGCGCACAACGTGTGCCTCCACACATTCACTGACTTTCTATTGAGTAGACGTAAGCCGTGATGTGTGGCTCATTTGTGGTCTAATCCCAAAAGAGCCTGGTTCACAGCACTACTTATAGAGGGTCTAATTGTTTGTCAGCTGCCTTGGATGTCAAGTCAGACACGTGGAGTCTCAGCCAGGATTTTCTACACCACCTTTCATGTGTGCTGTTGCCTTTTTACCCCTTCAAAGTTGGCCAAATTGGATTTTTATGCTTTCTTCCTTCTTGCAGAGTCCTGCATGCCATAACTCAGTGATGGGAGCACAATGTACAGTCGGTTGGCACCGAGAGACAGAGGAGTGATGCGTGGAGGGCACACTGGGTAATACACTCCCTGCCTATTTTGCATACGTATGAAGACTCGGAGTGAGGTTTTGACAAAGATGGCATGTTTCCGCAAATGTTATTTTGTCCTTCCTTTCCAGGCACCACGACTGAATTTACAAGTGCATGTCAAATTCTGGTACTGTAATTAGCATTAGCAGGAGAAGACTAGTCATTCACATGTCACGTGCACTGATGCCAATGCTTACCACACACCACGGACATTCTGAGCTTGCACTGAATAATGGTGCTAATGAAGATTCCAGTGCAAGGTGTTGTGAAAGCTTCAATTGATACTTTCTTTTCATTATGTATATGAAATTGAAAAAAAAATGTTGATATTCACCACATCCATCACACTATGCCAGCATCCAAGTTGGTTGATGCTTTTAGAAACAGCGTAGCTCTAAGTGGGAGTCTACTCACTTTGAAGGCCTAAGCTGCATTCATCACAGCTATTTCAGCTGACATGGTGGCAAACCAGTATGCAATTATCTACTGAAAATTCAGATGATGTAGGGGTTATCCTCACCACCAGAAGAATGTCTTTTATTGGTCCATTTACAGAAATTAAGGCTGGACAATATATTAAAAAAAAGATCGTCATCATGATAATGTTATGCGCAATCTACAAATTGCCATTCTTTGGATGCAATCCTACTATTGGCTAGTGTAATGGTTGTTGTGCTCTTCTGTGTTCTGTTGCTGTTTGCCTAACCTTGAGTTATACTGTATAACTGAATGGAAACATGTAACACACAAATACTGTTATGTACTGCACATTCGCCTGACAATGGAAAAGTAGAGCGGATGTAAAAAATATTTGAAAACATATTGAATACACCACAAGAAACAGAAAGAGGTACTTTCCAATTATCTGCCTTCCCAATACAGTAAGCGAAGTATTGCAATATCTGAAGTGATTTGAGGCAGCTTGTTGACACACTTTGCAACTTGCCTTTGTATTTGAACAAGAACTACACAAATTCAGCAATTTTGCCAATGAAATTATTGATATTTTTTATTTTATTTAAAAAGATCAGTAATATCTAACAGAACACTACAACAGAAAATAATGTCATTTAATGTTAATCATTAACAGCGAACTGCTGCACTTCCTAAATGACAGTAGGCCTAAATATTGTGAGTAAATTTGACAGCCCTGATTAATACTTGGTATGGTATTATTTTTGTAAAGGCAGATGTTGTGCAAAAGGACACTTGCACAGCACAGGATCTCATTCAATTTTGCAGGAGGTGGTCCTTCATTGTACGAGCATAAAATCATTTGTAATGCAATCCACTGAGACCGAGCTGGGCGTGAAATGTGTAGCTGTTGGGTTCCTGCCACGTATTTGACAGAGTGATCACAAGTGAAGCTGCAGTCAAGCATCACGCCAGGTAGGCACCCAGAGTAGCCTGGACCACTATGTTACTAATAAAACACCATGCATCATTCTGGCTCAAAATAAAATTATAGCAAAGAACGCATGTTCTACCATCCCCCCCCCCCCAAAAAAATGGATGAGGGCATAACACCCTATTCTCTAAACTATTCTTAACTGTATTCTTGTCAGTATCCAATAAATAAGAGAATGCCATGTCTTGATTTATAGAGGCAATCCGGGAAGGTTGACAAGAACTGGTGAACCTTATTAGAAGTCATATTAAGACATATCACAATGTAAATGTTTTAGCTTACATACACGTTCAAAATAGCCATGCACGAGCACACGCTTTGTTTTGTCGCCTTTTTCTGGGTGTGCGTGTGTAGGTGCGCGCGCGCGTGTGTGCCACGAGTGTGTGTGCGTTTCTTACCCCCTATCTTAGAGTGTCTTGACTCCAACAGCGAGCAGATTCAGATCTTAGGGAAAGGGCGACACATGTATCGTCCACGGAAAGCCTTTTAAGAACATTTCGCTCACAATGGCAAGGTCGTTCATACAGGTGAAATTGAGTAGGGATGACACGCGCTTCATAGCTGCTCCCACCTCGTCCTCCGCTCCTCATCACACACATACACACGAAAAATGTCTACAAAAAATAAAAAGGAAAACACCACGCACACGCAAACGCACAGCTCTCATGCACGCACAACACCCACGTTGCTTGTGGCGCTGAATCACATTGAAATCGTTCCACGGTCTCCAATCCAACGCGCGCAGCTTTCAAATTGGGCTTGGACGGGGAAAAAAGGTGTTGGGGGGGGGCAATCTTGCAGAGGTGATTTATTATGCGCATCAAGTCAGCTCCCCCTGCGAGGAGGAGGAGGAAAGGAAGGAAGGAGAAGTGGGCAGCGCAGCAGCAAGGCTACGGAGCAGCAGCAGTAGCAGCAGCAGCAGCAGCAGCAGCAGCATGGACGTACGTGCACTCTCCCACCTATAGGTGCTGGTGGGAAAGGCACCTGGCAGGGAACTGCGCCCCCCTGCGTCAAATCACATCATTACCACCAATCACTGACACCGACGCCATGCGTTGGCCTTCCTGTCAGTTATGCATACCTGTCACCCCGAGGCTGTTGGCAATCTTACAAATAGTGACGTATGCCCTTACAAATTGGTGACTAAAAAATAAAAACTAAATGTTTAAAATAATATGAATTTATTGGTAATATTGTAACATAACATGGTGCAATCAAAGAACAATATCTTCAGCTACATCATGATTACTAAAATTTAACAGTGACTTTTGCTATAATTGTATGTAGCACTTTTGGCAATTTCTATCATGTCTTTTGATGGCTGCACTTCAGCTCGCAATTCAGTTTGACTTGAAGGTAGTTCGTTAGTGTGTCCAATTATAAATAAAAAACGTCAGTTGATAAAATTAACTTACCGATGCAATTTTTGAGTCAGGGAAGATTTCTCTTGCTAATTCTGAGAAGTGATCAGCAATAGTTGCGGGAAAATTGTGTTCGGCAAGAAATTGGTAGAATATAATCTCCGCTGTCGTCACCTTCCATTCTGCAGACTTCATCTTTATGACTAGTGTTGTTGATCTTACTTTTAAAAAGTAATTAATTACAGTTACAAATTACTCTCCCAAAAAGTTACCTGAATGTAAGAGTAATTAGTTACTTGGCAAAGTAACTGGTGTTACCTTTCATGTTTTTTTTTCTTCTTCATTTTTTCCCAAAATAAAAAACAAACAAAAAAAACATAGTAACCTTTGCTATGTTTGGAAGTCATTTAATGTTGTGAATCAACTGTTAAAGTTGTTAAAATTGCTCAGGTTTGTAAAATTTGTTTAAACTTAGATCAAATTAATACAGCCGGAAATGAAACTAATATGTGCTCAGAGATACTTAATTAAGATCCATACTTGATAGTAAAAAAAAAAAAAAAAAAAAGATCATCAAAATCACCTTTATTTCAAATGAATAAAGAAAGTGAAATTTACCAAAAGTCCTACTTAACATAGAGAAAATGTTATGCATTACTGAGGTTGTCTATTATTACATTATGTATTACAGTGTGGCCTCTCTTCAGCATTCATATGGACTTTCGTTTCATTTCACACTGGCTGTATAGGTTACGATTAGTCTCTCCGAGTTTATGAGATTTGAATGGCCATCATATATACTGTGTGAGGTCAAACGGAGCAACGAGGACCTGACCATAGAGAGCATGCCCCAATATAATAAGATAGAAATGACTAAATACAAAAACATTATTGAGAGGGTGATTACTCAAAAAGTGTGTGTGCCCTTGTGTTTAAGCGCAGTGTGCTTTGAATAGAAGTGGGTGAGGGTGTTTATAAAAATTAAATTCTGTTTGGAGAAGAATGAAGAGGATGTGTTCTCTATGTAGCCATGTATGACCATCTTGACATTATGAATACAGTATATGACAAACAATACTCATGATTTTACAGTAATATCAAACAACCTACTCCAAGTGCCATTGATGTTGGCATTAATGGTGTTCTGACTGGCTTTCTGTGGAAAAAACACACTTTGCACTTTCATTTTACGACCCATTTTTCCTCTTATTATGATAGCAGGCTTATGGTTATAACCTCTCATATTAATGGGATTTTTTTTTTTTTTTTTTTGCTCGGGAGCTCATCAACTCAACACGATACTGAATTGACAATCACCAACATACACTATTGAGCGTAGCTGTGTGTCTGTTATACAAACTTAGACTGCACCACACTGCTAAAATGACAACAATGTAGTTGCAGTTTAACACTAAAAGGCATATTTTAAATAAAACTGTGCTATCCCAAGGACATTAGCTCAAACTGTTCCCACATTTGTTATTTTTCTTATTTTGAGTTTATGGCATTTCTGTTGGTAGTTGGTAAATAACCCTTTTTTATTTTTATTTTTAGTTTGTCATTATTTCATTTGTACCAAAGTCTATCCAGTTTTTTGTCCTCCAAGCCAAAGGTTTTAAAACTGAAATGCTGACATTTATTCTGGAAGTTGGACTGACGTCACATCCGGTGAGTGTATTGTTTGTTAGCACTGATACTAGTCGCTAATCTCCTAGTGCTCCTCAATTTGTTTTATCCCACGGACACATCGGAGAATCGATCCTAGGCAGGTTCGGCTCTCCTAGTGCTCCTCAATTTGTTTTATCCCAGGATTTAACAGCGTAAACGCCTGCTCGTGGATTAAAACTACTCTCCTCTCCTCTTTAGCTCTATCTTGCTAGCCTAGCTTATGCGAGCCATGGCTAGCCCTCTGCCTTCTCCCTCCTGCCTTTTCTGCTCAGTGTGCTGTATGCATAGCGAGCACCCTGGCTCCTTCGTCGAGGACAGTAGTAGCTGTAGGAAGTGTAGCTTAGTCTCAGGGCTGGTGACCAGGATTTCTGAGCTAGAAGCACGGCTCTGCACTCTAGAGAGGAAAGCTAATCCAAGCTATAGCCAGGTAGTAGCAGGGCCCGCAGGTCGTGCTTGCAGTAGTAGGAATGCTAGTGCAGTTAGCCCCCCAGCAAGCCCCGTGCAGCCGGGGGAAATTAAGGACGGATTTGTGACTGTACGGGGGAAGCGTAGTGGTAAACGCACAACCTTAGTGCACCAGCAGCTTCACTTCAGCAATAGGTTACCCCCCCTCAGCGACACACCGGCTGAACCAGACACTCTCGTAATTGGAAGCTCCATAGTTAGAGACGTGAAGCACCCGGCGGTGTCTGTCAGGTGTTACCCAGGGGCCAGAGTCGGTGACATCGAAGGAAACCTTGGGCTCTTAAAGCAGAGTAGAAAGAGGTTCCGCCGTATCGTGATTCACGCAGGCGGTAACGACGCCCGGCGGAGACAGTCTGAGGTGCTTAAATTAAACGTAGCCTCGGTGTGTAAGCTTGCTAAGTCGATGGCGGACACTGTAGCATTCTCTGGTCCTCTGCCTAATTTGGTCAATGATGAGATGTACTCTAGGTTCTCATCATTTAACCGCTGGTTGTCTAGATGGTGCCCAGAAAACGACATAGTCTTTATTGATAACTGGCACACGTTTTGGGGGAAGTCCGGGCTCATGCGCCGAGACGGCATTCATCCGACTTGGGACGGTGCTGCTCTCTTAACTCGAAACTTGGCCGCCAAACTTAGTCTCCCAAAGTGACACTTCAGAGTGGGGGCCCGGGCGCAGTGTTGTATTGTAAAACACAACTCTTTTAGTAGTGATCACTCGCCTCTTTCCGAGCTGTCACAAATCCAACATTCAGGTCAGAAGATAGAGACTGTGTCCGTGCCTCGTATAGTGAACAGGAGAAAACAGAGTACTATTGGAACGAGACCAAAGAATTTAATACATATAGCCCCTGATAGCAGTGAAAATAAAATAACTCTTAATAAATATATAAAATGCGGATTATTAAACATCAGGTCAATCTCGCCCAAATCTCTGTTAGTTAATGACTTAATTGGGGATTATAATATTCATATTTTGGCCCTGACTGAAACTTGGCTTCAGCAGGATGACTTTGTTAGACTTAATGAATCCACACCCCCAAGTCACGTGAATTTTCACACAACTAGAAGCACGGGCCGCAGAGGGGGGGTGGCAGTAATATCACACTCTTGTTTAGGTATGAGCCCAAAAAGTAAAGCTAATTACATTTATAACTCCTTTGAAAGTCTAGTACTATCAATTATAGATGCTAACTCGAAGAACCAAAAACCAGTTCTTTTCATAGTGGTTTACCGTCCCCCTGGTCCCCACTCACAGTTTTTGTTAGATTTCTTTGACTTTTTATCCAGTATTTTGCTAAGCTGGGATAGAATTATAATTGTAGGGGATTTTAATATACATGTTGATGATGACGGTGACTCTCTTGGTAAGGCTTTTAATGACCTACTAGATGGGACTGGCTTCATTCAAAATGTAAATAAACCAACTCGTAGTCGCAAGCACACCCTGGACCTGATTTTAACCTACGGTGCGGAGATTATAGTGATCTTAGTGTCCATCCCCACAACCCCGTACTGTTTGATCATTTTCTAATTACCTTTCAGTTTGTGCTTCAAGATAATCCGTCACTAGTGACTAGAACTCAGATGAAAAGGACATTATGTGATCGCTCTGTTTCAGAGTATAAACAGATAATCCAGCCAATATTTGCCTCCATGTCATCTGATTATGAAGGAATAATGTCCGGCCTTGCTGTTAATGACGAGTTTGTTGATAGTGTTATGTTTACTCTTCGTACTACACTCAATGTTGTCGCTCCCCCCAAATGAAAGTTTGTCAAGCCGAGACGAGCCTCTCCCTGGTATAATGCTGAAACACGCTCTCTTAAACAATCGGCACGTAAATTAGAAAGACTTTGGCGCCGTTCCAACACAGGGCACACTCTCTCTGCCTGGAAACACAGTTTAGTGACCTATAAACAGGCCTTGCGTACGACTAAAACCAGATATTACTCATCCTTAATAGATGAAAACAAAAATAATCCTAGGTTTCTGTTCAGCACTGTAGCAAGGCTGACAAACAGTCACAGCTCAATAGAACCTTATATCCCAGCCACCCTTAGCTGTGATGACTTCCTAAATGTTTTTTTACAATAAAATCGCAACTATTAGAAATAAAATAAATGAATTACTTCCAACTATTAGGTCTGATAAAGTGCAGACAAAAAATTCAGTATCTTCTATAAACCCCTCTAAAAAATTAAATAACTTTACCACTGTAGACCAAATTGATGTAATTTCAATTATAATGTCGTCCAAACCATCAACATGCCTCCTAGACCTGATCCCAACCAAACTTTTTAAAGAGACCCTGCCTCTAACTATTGATATTATCTTAAATATAATAAATATCTCATTCTCATTAGTTACTGGCCACGTGCCGCAGTCCTTTAAATATGCAGTTATTAAACCGCTTTTGAAAAAACCCACTCTTGATTGTGATATTTTGGCCAATTATAGACCTATCTCTAATTTACCATTTCTCTCCAAAGTCCTTGAAAGAGTGGTAATTAAACAGCTCTGTCAGCACCTACTGGACAATAGTTTATTTGAACATTTCCAGTCTGGCTTTCGAGCTCATCATAGCACTGAAACTGCATTAGTCAAAGTAACTAATGACTTGTTACTAGCCGCTGACGTTGGATTAGTCTCGATCCTGGTTCTGTTGGACCTGAGTGCAGCCTTTGACACAATCGACCATAATATCTTATTGCAGAGATTAGAATGTGACATAGGAATTAGAGGAGCAGCCCTCTGCTGGCTTAAATCATATTTATCTAATAGGTACCAGTTTGTCAATGTAAACCAGCAATCATCACCGTACTCTAGAGTTAGTTATGGTGTGCCGCAAGGATCGATCCTCGGGCCCATCTTGTTTACGCTGTATATGCTTCCTCTAGGTAATATCATCAGAAAACATAGCATTAACTTTCATTGTTACGCTGACAACACACAACTGTATTTATCAATTAAACCTGAGCAGATCAGGCAAGTGGACAAACTAAGCACCTGCGTCCGAGATATAAATACCTGGATGAGCACTAACTATCTTCTACTTAATCCTGAAAAGACAGAATTCCTTATAATAGGCCCGGAAAGTGTGAGAGACTATTTAGCTGCCCAGATAGTCACTCTGGACAATGTAACTCCAGCACCACAGTTAAAAACCTAGGAGTTTTATTCGACCCTGACTTATCGTTTAAAGCTCACATTAAACAAACCTGCAGAACGGCCTTCTTTCACCTGCGCAACATAGACAAAATTTGAAATATTTTATCTAAAAGCGATGCAGAAAAATTAATTCACGCGTTCGTTACATCGAGATTGGATTACTGTAACTCCCTACTTGCAGCTTGTCCTAAAAGTTCTCTAAAAGGTCTTCAGCTTGTCCAAAACGCAGCAGCAAGACTTTTAACAGGAACCAATAGAAGAGAGCACATCAACCCTGTGCTCCAGGCCCGTCACTGGCTTCCAGTCGAGTTTAGAATTAAATTTAAAATCCTCCTTCTTACATTTAAGACCATTAATGGGTTGGGGCCATCTTATCTCTCTCATACTCTGGTTCCATACCGCCCCAACAGAACACTCCGCTCTCAGAATGCAGGTCTACTGGTAGTTCCCAGGGTTTCTAAAAGTACTGTCGGAGCTAGAGCCTTTAGCCACCAAGCCCCTGTTTTATGGAATCAGCTTTCAGCTAATATTAAAGAAGCCGAGACAGTCTGCACATTTAAGATTAGATTAAAAACGTTCCTATTCAACAAAGCTTATGGTCAGGCTAGTTGAAGTTGGAGTAGACTCAAAGTTTAGTCTAAGCTGCACTAGAAGCTATAAAGCTGGGGGAAGTACAGTCACTGAGTTCTATCTCCTTTTTCTCACTCTACCTACCACTTATCTTACTTTATTTCTATTTTCCAAGGTTAATATCTAGTTGTCTAGTCTCTTCATCACTAGTCACCCGGTGTCCCCTTTCCCCCCTCCCCTCTTGGGAGGGGCTATTTTTCAGCTGCAGCCTCCTGACTGTCCAGACCCCAAGCTGGATGGACGTCCTCGCTGCTACCCCTGTCTCATCTGGCTAGATGGACCTCTTCTTGTTCCTTTACTCCACCGCATTTTTACGGACTGTAACTTCGCCTGCTAACTCCCATTAGCGGTCCTGGGGCTTTCTGTCTATCCGTCCTGGGAGTGGATCTCTCCTGACTGTGGTACTCCCCAAGGTTTCTCGTTTTCTCCCGAAGACTCTGGAGTTTTTGGAGTTTTTCCTTGCCGACATGGAGGGTCTAAGGATGGGGGATACCCAGGACTTGAATTTATTTATTCGTCTTTGTTTCTTCGTTTGCTGTTTCTGATTGTGTATCATATTGCCTCTGCAAAGCCCTTTGAGACAACGTTGTTGTGATCCAGGGCTATACAAATAAAATTGAATTGAATTGAATTGAAAACTTAGTCATCTTAAAGATTATTATTAATTTTTTAAAATAGATTTTTATTCATTTATTCAATTTCATGAATTTGTAATTTATTTGGTCTAATATGTAATTTTGTAAATATTACATACTGACAATATCTTTTTGTGTGTAGGGGAAAGCTATTGCAATTTGCAATGTTACAGTCTCTGCCCTAAGGAAAAATTGAATACTGGTCTGAAAGTTCACAGTTCACTGTTTTTAAGTAGCATCCACTGACAGCTTTGGGTGAAACAACTTATTTCCCATGACTAAAAAAAAAAAGAGCGAGAGAGTAGAGAGAGAGAGAGAGAGAGAGAGAGAGAGAGAGAGAGAGAGAGAGAGAGAGGAGAGAGAAAAGAAATAAAGAAGCATTCTATCCTTTTGTCACACACTTTATTAACAGTATGCCGTATACACAACTGTCATCCTTATACTTGTTCGAGCGTTTCTAAAACATCTTCTTAAATCCTCCCTCTTAACAATCATCTGCCTATTGCCCTTTTGTGTATACTGTACGTATATCACTCTCACCTCCACACACAAGTCAGTATCAGTTGTTGGTTTTACAGCAGCCTGCAGTAATAGTGTTATTGTATGTTCCACAGCTCTCTACAGAAAAGAAAAGAATCTTTATTGCCATTGCAACATGTACAACGAAATTCATATTGCCAAACCAGTCAGCGCTGAAACATTCAAGTCATATAAAACATAAAATATATTGTCAATATAAAATAATAAAAACAACTAAAATAGATAAAACACATAATACAATGTCTAACAGATTGCACAACCCCCTTTCCCTGTGCAGCCAGTGTTACATTCTTCATTTATTTAGAGCCATTATTGCCATTGGATAGAATGTTTCTGTCCCTCTCTGTCTCTGAACATGTTTTCCAATTCAACATCCACTGATCATCTTCATCTCAGACTCAGGATAATTTCATGTGAGCGGGGCACTATTCTTATGGCTCCACAGAGAAGCTATTTGACAATTTATTTAATTACCTGTAATTTATTCATGCCCTTGAGCCTGGACCATTATAGTGAAAATCTTCCAGAATATTTGAGCACATTCCTCCTGAGCCTCACAGAGTAAACATCTTAATAGAAGGTCCTAAAGGTATCATTTCTTCCCTAAGTGTGCTGTGTTCACTAGCAATGAATACGGACAGTGCCATTAAACTAGGAACAAAAAAAAAACATTTTTTTTTTTTTTTTTTTTGTCTCCATTGACCCCCTATACAGTTGATACAGTGGTATGAAAAGATTGGGCACCCATGATAATTTTAAAGATTTTCTTTTAGAAATAATCGGTTGTACACAGAAAAACGCTATAGTATTTGAGAAGTGAAAACAAGTTTGTAGGAGTTACATAAAGTGTGCTATATTTATTTAAAGAAAAGAAACCAAGTGTATGAATTTAGAAATTCAACATTTAAAGCCATCCAACATCATTATTTAGTAAATTGTTTTATCTTTATTATTATTATTATTATTATTTTTAATTATTATTATTATTTTTTTAAAATAACAGCCTCTAACAGCCTGGATTCTTGTCGATTGTATATTGGGCCATTCTTCTTTATAAAACATCTCCAGTCAGATTTGATGGTTTCGAAGCACACCACAGGTTTTTAATAATATTCAGGTCTTGGGACTGAGATAGCCATTCCAGAATGTTGTACTTTTTCCTCTGCATGAATGCTTTTGTAGATTTTAAGCAGTGTTTAGAGTCATTGTCTTCAACTTTTCCAATGATTTTTGAACATTGTTCCCAAGAATCTGCTGATACTGACTGGAATCCATGCGGGTTTCAACTTGAACAAGATTGTCAGTGATGGATCACCTCCAATTTGTTTTTTAAGGGTGGGACGTGTTTGTCTTGGAATGCTTTTTTTCTTCATCCTTTTTGCATCATGCCCCTTGGTATGTCCAAATAATTCAATTTTACCTTCATCAGTTCATCGTACCTTTTACCAAAATGAAGCTGGCTTGTCCAAATGTGCTTTAGCATACCTCAGCCACTTTGTTTGTGGTGCATGTGGGGGCAGAAAATGCTTCTTCAGACCATCTTCAGCTCTCCCATACACAATCTTATTGTAAATAGTTGTACAATGCAGCAACCATAATATTTTAGATTTTTGGAGCTTGTCTGTGGGTAAGTATGATTGTTCTCACTGTCTGTCACCTCTGTTTATCTGAGATTTTTCTTGGTCTGCCACACCAGGCCTTAACTAGAACAGTGCCTGTGGTCTCATATTTCCTCACTATATTCCTCAAAGTGAAAACTACAAGCTGACTATCTGAGCTAGCTATTTATATCACTCCCATAAACAATGATGTTGAAAAATCTTTGTTTTTAGGTCATTTCAGAGTTTTGAGGCGCTATTCTTTGGAGAAGATGCAAAGAGGAGAAACACTTCCAAACGGCCATCACTGTTTTGTCACCCCCCCCCCGTATTTTAATTATTAAATTGCAATTGCTGATCCACACAACCAATTATTTACAAAGGGAAATCTTGAAAACTATTAGGAGTGCCCAAACGTTTTCAATTGCTCTATACAGTGCCTTGCAAAAGTATTCGGCCCCCTTGAATCTTGCAACCTTTTGCCACATTTCAGGCTTCAAACATAAAGATATGAAATTTAATTTTTTTGTCAAGAATCAACAACAAGTGGGACACAATCGTGAAGTGGAACAACATTTATTGGATAATTTAAACTTTTTTAACAAATAAAAAACTGAAAAGTGGGGCGTGCAATATTATTCGGCCCCTTTACTTTCAGTGCAGCAAACTCACTCCAGAAGTTCAGTGAGGATCTCTGAATGATCTAATGTTGTCCCAAATGACCGATGATGATAAATAGAATCCACCTGTGTGTAATCAAGTCTCCGTATAAATGCACCTGCTCTGTGATAGTCTCAGGGTTCTGTTTAAAGTACAGAGAGCATTATGAAAACCAAGGAACACACCAGGCAGGTCCGAGATACTGTTGTGGAGAAGTTTAAAGCAGATTTGGATACAAAAAGATTTCCCAAGCTTTAAACATCTCAAGGAGCACTGTGCAAGCCATCATATTGAAATGGAAGGAGCATCAGACCACTGCAAATCTACCAAGACCCGGCCGTCCTTCCAAACTTTCTTCTCAAACAAGGAGAAAACGGATCAGAGATGCAGCCAAGAGGCCCATGATCACTCTGGATGAACTGCAGAGATCTACAGCTGAGGTGGGAGAGTCTGTCCATAGGACAACAATCAGTCGTACACTGCACAAATCTGGCCTTTATGGAAGAGTGGCAAGAAGAAAGCCATTCCTCAAAGATATCCATAAAAAGTCTCATTTAAAGTTTGCCACAAGCCACCTGGGAGACACACCAAACATGTGGAAGAAGGTGCTCTGGTCAGATGAAACCAAAATTGAACTTTTTGGCCACAATGCAAAACGATATGTTTGGCGTAAAAGCAACACAGCTCATCACCCTGAACACACCATCCCCACTGTCAAACATGGTGGTGGCAGCATCATGGTTTGGGCCTGCTTTTCTTCAGCAGGGACAGGGAAGATGGTTAAAATTGACGGGATGATGGATGCAGCCAAATACAGGAACATTCTGGAAGAAAACCTGTTGGTATCTGCACAAGACCCGAGACTGGACAATGATCCAAAACATAAAGCCAAATCTACAATGGAATGGTTAAAAAATAAACGTATCCAGGTGTTAGAATGGCCAAGTCAAAGTCCAGACCTGAATCCAATCGAGAATCTGTGGAAAGAGCTGAAGACTGCTGTTCACAAACACTCTCCATCCAACCTCGCTGAGCTTGAGCTGTTTTGCAAGGAAGAATGGGGCAAGAATGTCAGTCTCTCGATGTGCAAAACTGATAGAAACATACCCCAAGCGACTTGCAGCTGTAATTGGAGCAAAAGGTGGCGCTACAAAGTATTAACGCAAGGGGGCCGAATAATATTGCACGCCCCACTTTTCAGTTTTTTATTTGTTAAAAAAGTTTAAATTATCCAATAAATTTTGTTCCACTTCACGATTGTGTCCCACTCGTTGTTGATTCTTGACAAAAAATTAAAATTTTATATCTTTATGTTTGAAGCCTGAAATGTGGCGAAAGGTTGCAAGGTTCAAGGGGGCCGAATACTTTTGCAAGGCACTGTATGTACACGTCTGCACACACGCACACAGTCTCATGCTAAACAATTTTCAAAGTTGGAGAACCTTGCATAAAAGACTGCCAGTGCCATATGCTGTACAAAATTTGGAAGAATGTTATGTCATAAAGCTTTAATTGTTAGGGTGCTGGGAATCGGACCCCAAAGCAGACAAGGGAGAATTCAGTTATTATTTAACAAGGTTTATTTTCAGGGGCGCGTCGAGGGTCGTTGTAGCACACGTGCACGTCGTGTGGTCGCTGGCTGGCGTAGACGTGATATCAGGCAACGGTACAGGTCAGGGAGCAGGCACGGGGAATCCTGGGACGGAACAAAGGTCAGATTAGCCGGGTGTATATATGTAGAGAATACCTGATTGCTGGACGTGACTGACGGGAATACCGAAAGAGTTGGTCTGGCGACGAGCGGCAACGACGATCAGGCTTTTGCAGGCAGCTGATGTTAATGGCTGGCACCTGTCGCCGCTTCCCCCCGTCTGGTTTCCAGCCTGCAATCAAGGAGCCCTAACAGTAGCCCCCCCCACGGGCGCCACCAGGCGTCCGAGACAGGCGACCGGGATTGGCACGATGGAAATCGCGTATCAGGGACTTGCACAACACCTGCCTGGCAGGGATCCAGCTCCGCTCTTCAGGCCCATAGCCCTCCCAGTCGACCAAATACTGCAACCCACGGCGGCGAACGTCCAAGAGCTGCCTCACTTTGAAAGCTGGGTGCCCGTCAATTGACAATGGAGGAGGGGGAGTCGGAACTGGGGGGGACAAGGGGCATGACGAGACTGGCTTGATCTGGAAAACATGGAAGGTGGGATGGATACGGATAGACTTTGGGAGTTTGAGGTGGACGGAGCAAGGATTCACCACCTTCTCTATTTCATAGGGGCCAACGAACCGTGGAGCCAGTTTCCTGGAGTCAACCCGTAGTGGCAGGTGCTTTGAGGAGAGCCATACCCTCTGACCCACAGAGTAGACCGGTGCTGGCGCACGGCGGCAGTTGGACTGAGCCTGGGAACTTTGAGAAGAGCGGATAAGAGCAGCCCGTGTTCTTTTCCAAATGTTGGTGCACCAGCTGATGTGCCTTTGCACTGAGGGTACCGCAATGTCCTGCTCTTGGGAAGGGAACAAAGGGGGCTGATAGCCCAGTGAGCACAGGAAGGGGGACAGGCCTGAGGAGGCATTCGGCAAGGTGTTATGGGCATATTCGACCCAGGGAAGATGGTCACTCCAGGAGCTGGGACAGGACTGTGCGACACAGCGGAGGGCAGCTTCTAGCTGCTGGTTTGTGCGTTCACACTGGCCGTTGGTTTGAGGACGGTAACCTGAGGAGAGACTCACACCAACGTCCAGACCTGCGCAGAAGGCCTTCCATACCTGGTAGGTGAATTGTGGACCCTTGTCTGACACAATATCAGCCGGAATGCCGTGCAGGCGGAAAACGTGCTGAACCAGTAACTCTCCGGTCTCCTTCGCTGATGGGAGTTTTTGAAGCGGGATGAAGTGGGCCCCCTTGGAAAATCTGTCAACCACAGTGAGTATTATGGTGTTACCTTTGGAAGGGGGGAGACCGGAGACAAAGTCCAGGGCGATATGAGACCACGGGCGGCTAAGGATGGGAAGAGGGCAAACCAAACCAGAGCTGGGTTTGGTGCAGGTCTTGCTGCGGGCGCAGACGTGGCAAGCCGTGACAAAAGCCCGAGTGTCCTCCGGCATGGTGGCCCACCAGAACCGCTGATGCAGTACAGCCAGGGTCCTGCGGATACCTGGGTGGCAGAACAGGTGGGACAAGTGGGCCCACTGTAGCACCTGTTGCCGGACTGAGGCGGGAACAAACAAGGTAGTCTGAGGTCCCTCTCGGGGGTCAGGGTGCTCATCAAGGGCCTCCTTGACCTTGGACTCTATCTCCCACTCCACTGAGGCGAGAAAACAGGTTGAAGGGAGTATGGGAGCCGGTTCCTCTTTAGTTTTGCTGGGCAGGAACTGGCGGGACAGGGCATCAGGCTTGATATTGCGTGACCCTGGGATGTAGGAAAATGAGAAATTAAAGCGTTAAAAAAACATGGCCCACCTGGCTTGGCGTGGATTGAGTCTCTTGGCGGATTTGAGGTACTCTAAGTTCTTGTGGTCGGTCAGAACTATGAATGGCTGGCGAGCTCCCTCCAGCAGGTGTCGCCACTCCTCCAGGGCAAGCTTAACAGCCAGCAATTCACGGTCACCAATGCCATAGTTTTGCTCAGCGGGGGAGAGCCTGCGGGAGAAAAACGCACAGGGGTGCACCTTGCCATCGCTGGTCTGCCGTTGGGACAAGACTGCTCCCACGCCCACTTCAGAGGCGTCCACCTCCACGATGAACTGCAGGGTAAGGTCAGGATGCGCCAGCACGGGGGCTGAAATATAGCGTCGCTTAAGGTCCTCAAAGGCGGTGTTGGCAGTGTCGGACCAGCGAAAAGGCAAGGCAGTTGACGTCAGGGCCGTGAGTGGGGCGGCGACCCGACTGTAATTTCTAATGAACCTCCGGTAAAAATTAGCAAACCCTAGGAAACGTAGTTGTTTCCGATCGGTGGGGCGAGACCACTCCACCACCGCGGTTACCTTGCTGGGGTCCATACGGAGTTCTCCAACAGCAATGACGTAGCCAAGGAATGAGACCACCGGAACATGGAACTCACACTTTTCCGCTTTAACGAACAGCCGGTTCTCCAGGAGCCTCTGGAGGACCTGGCACACATGCTGCTGATGCTCTGTGGGGTTGGAGGAGAAAATCAAGATAGAAACATAGAAACACAAACCTATTGATCATGTCCCCCAGCACATCATTGACCAAGTTCTGGAACACTGCGGGGGCATTGGCAAGTCCAAAAGGCATGACGAGATACTCGTAATGACCATGGGGCGTGTTGAAAGCAGTTTTCCACTCGTCTCCCTCCCTAATGCGGACCAGGTGATAAGCGCTGCGCAGGTCTAGCTTTGTGAACACATGCGCACCATGAAGGGGGGCGAATGCAGAGTCCATCAGGGGAAGCGGGTACGTATTCTTGACTGTAATTTTGTTGAGGCCCCGGAAATCAATGATGGGCCTCAACGTGCCATCCTTCTTTCCCACAAAGAACAGGCCGGCACCGACGGGGGAGAAGGACGGACGGATTATACCAGTGGCCAAGGACTCCGTGATGTAAGACTGCAGCGCCTCCCTCTCAGGCTCGGAGATCTTATAAATACGCACCTTCGGCAGGACGGCGCCAGGAAGGAGGTCTATGGCGCAGTCATAAGGGCGGTGGGGGGGCAGGCCCCCTGCGCGGTCCTTGCTGAAGACCAGCCCCAGGTCATGGTAGCACACTGGAACTGACGAGAGGTCGGCCTGGACTGGATCCTGAACAGGATAGGTCGGAGCTAGGGCAGGCCGTAAACAATTATTGTGGCAGTGGGCACTCCATGAGGTGAGCTTGGGGTGGGTCCAATCCACCACCGGGTTGTGGCTCTTTAGCCAGGGTAGGCCTAAGACCAACGGCGTGCGAGGGCAGTCAATGACAAATAGGCTAATCATTTCTCGGTGATTACCCAAAAGAAGTTGAACTGGGTCTGTCTGCTCCCTCACACTAAACAGCACCTGTCCATTGAGTGCGATGGTTCTTAACGGAGCGGGCAACGGGCGTGTTCCGACGCCCAGCTGTTTCACCAACCTGCGATCGATAAAACTTTCATCAGCTCCACAATCAATAAAAGCCTTCAACCTGCAGGACTGGTCTTTCCAAGAAAGAGTGGCTGGGAGCTGGAGCCGGGCTGCAGGATTGTTAGACGCCTGACTCAGCAGTATTTCCTCATCTACTGGAGAACCTGCTCCTCCTCCCAGACGTACCGGACAATGGCGGAGGAAATGCCCCGCCTGGCCACAGTAGATGCATAGCCTGGCAGTGAGCCGCCGAGTGCGTTCTTCTTCAGTAAGCCTGGCTCGCCCTAGCTGCATTTGCTCCGGATTCTCAGCAGAGGGCAGTGAGGAGGCGCCAGCAGGTCGAGGAACCCTAGTAGGAGGGGCCAAACTTGAGGCAGCAGAGTGGCGAAATGCGGAAGACGGCAGCTCGCAGCGTTGTCGTCGTCTCTCGCGAAGTCGATTATCGATCAGAATCGAACGATTAATGAGCTGATCGAGATTTCCTGGATCGTCCCTGGAAGCCAGCTCGTCTTTGAGGGATTCGCTGAGAGCGTTAGTGAAGACCTCTTGAAGCGCGGAGTCATTGAAATGGCTCTCCGCCGCAAGCGTGCGGAATTCCACGGAGAACTCTGCGACGCTGCGTTCCCTATGACGGATGGACATTATGCGTTTGGCGGCTTCCTTCCCACGGACTGGGTGATCGAAAACTTTGCGCATCTCCGCTGTGAAATTGGCATACGAGGCGCACGCCGCTGAGCCCTTCTCGTACAGGGCTGCCGCCCAGCCCAGGGCTCTCCCACGAAGGCACCCGATCAGGTAAGCGATCTTGGCCCGCTCGCTACTGTATGTATTCGGCTGTTGATCGAACACGAGACCGCACTGCACTAAAAAGGCACGACAAGCGCCCAAGTCGACATCGTAGGGAGCAGGGGGGGGGCACGTGTGGCTCGCGTGGCGTCGGCGGGGGGGAGACGAAGCCTCGGCGGGGAGACGATGTCGGTCGCTCGGGGAGTGGCGTAAACTGCGTCTGGATAGACTGAATAGCCAGAGAGATCTCTCCTACCTTTTGGAAAAGGTACTCGAGGGCTTGCACGTGACGGTCCAGGGCGGGGGATGACGGAGAAGCGGAACTCTGATCCATGTCCGCGGGGTCCACGTGGCCAGACCAAACTGTTAGGGTGTGCTGGGAATCGGACCCCAAAGCAGACAAGGGAGAATTCAGTTATTATTTAACAAGGTTTATTTTCAGGGGCGCGTCGAGGGTCGTTCTAGCACACGTGCACGTCGTGTGGTCGCTGGCTGTCGTAGACGTGATATCAGGCAACGGTACAGGTCAGGGAGCAGGCACGGGGAATCCTGGGACGGAACAAAGGTCAGATTAGCCGCGTGTATATACGTAGAGAATACCTGATTGCTGGACGTGACTGACGGGAATGCCGAAAGAGTTGGTCTGGCGACGAGCGGCAACGACGATCAGGCTTTTGTAGGCAGCTTGTTGAGAGAAATGGTGGAGGAAATGTTTTGTATTTATAAATGTGTCCTCAGTTGATGTGGAAATAATGCTCCTATTGCTTGTTATTATTGACATATTAACTTTTCGCCACAAGATGGCAGGATGGGACTTAATTGTCTAAAGTGCTACTTTTATTACTTCTTCTTGTTTGACTTTGATGACTTTGATTTGTGGAATTGCCTGTGAAGACAGCAATGAGAGAGGATGTATCCGCATGTCAATGGAAATTAAACACGCCAAGTTTTGGCTAAAAGACAACTTATTCTCTGTCAATTCTTCCTACGAATGCAACGTTGAGCTGCAACCACCTCAACACAGCTGATGTTAATGGCTGGCACCTGTCGCCGCTTCCCCCCGTCTGGTTTCCAGCCTGCAATCAAGGAGCCCTAACATTAATGATTTTCATAATATAAGCGCACAACTGTGACTTCATTTCATGTGAGCGAAGCTAGTGAACACCAACACATGTGGAGAGAAACAGACTCCATCGTGTTCATTACTTCTTGAAGTAAAATCTAACTCATTAGATGCCCTAATACCTACGTATTTCTAAATTATATAAGTGTGTTTATGTGCACCTATGTCCCTTGTGCACATGTGTATGTACAGTACGTTCACAGATGCATTTTAATATGAGAGGCTGTACAAGACATTTTTCATTCTGACCCTCTCACACACATATTCTCCTTTCAAATACATATACTTTATATTCACTTTCACACACATATATTCTCCTTTCACGTTCATATATATTCTTCGCTCACATTTATATATTTTCACTCTCACTTTCATACATTTTTACTTTCACATTCACACATTTTCACTCTCACAATAATACATTTTTACTTTCACATTTATTCATTTTCACTGTCATATTTATATATTTTATTCTCACATTCATATATTTTCACTCTCACATTCATACATTTTTACTTTCACATTCATTCATTTTCACTCTCATATTCATATATTTTCACTGTGATATTCATACATTTGTACTCTCACATTCATACATTTTCACTCTGTATGTATGTAGAAAAAAAAAATGTAAATGAGAGAAGAATATATCGGTATAAGAGTGAATATATATCTCTGTGAGGGGAGAATATATGTTATGTGTGAGTGAAAGTATATATGTATGTGTAAGTGAAGGTATAGTGGAAACGGAAGGCAGTTCTGATTGGCTAGCTCTGATTGGCTGAGAAGCTGAAGCAATTCCTGTTGCGTCGGGTCAACATGGAAGAGGAGACGCGAGCACTTCGGCAAGCAGTTGGGCTACTACGAAATATTTTGTCGACCTCTGAAACAGTCACATCTTTGTCATCCTGTCTGAGGACAGGATCAGCTGCACCCAAAGTCACTCATAATAACGTGATTGAAAGTGAGATGAGAGAAATTTTCTGACCTAGCAACTCCGAAATCCCTTTAGCAGTCCAAGCGGGAGCTAACGTGACACGTGCCCAAACTGGAGGATCGTCACTGCGGTAATTGCGATATCAGACACACCAACATTTTGGCAACTGGAATTCTCGGCAGTGGAAACACTGCGGTGAACTGAGCTGCGTTTTCTGATTTCGTGGTCAAGCCAGCCGCGCTTTCCTTTCAGTTAGAGAAAAAAAAATAAAAATCATGGCTCTGACGCCATGTGGTAAAATCGGTTGTCTGTGGTTTGGACTACGCGCATTCGAACCCCGCTGGAGACCTACATTTATTGTATTTTTCTAAATAAAAAAATTAATGATGGCTGTCTGACTAATTAAGACACTATTGTAAAATCAAGTACGCACTTTCTATAACTGTGTCAAGTATTTTGACAGATCATATTTTATTTGTGCTATGATTTACAGCAACAAATGGAAAATGTCTAGCTGTCTTAAAGATAAAAATATGTTCCACAAACAGCAAGAAGAGTTCTATGAATGCGCACTGATAATGATTAAATAGGTTGCAAGACCAATTAGCTATTTAAGTGAAAATGTAGTATAAAAATAAATGAATGAATAGAGCTAAATTGGAAAACTAAGAGGTGTGCTCCAACCTAAAACAAGAGTACTTCTACCCTGCACTAATTTTGGGTCAAAAAGTCAAATGGTCTAGGAGCTATTGAAGTTTGGTCTGTTTATGTGAAAAAGAAGCCCATTGCTAAATCTGGGAAATTTGCAACTAATGACTTTAGGACCCCGCCACCCCCCCCCCCCCCACCACCACCACCACCAAAAAAGGTTAAACTGAGACTATCCCATTGTAGTCTAAACCAAACTATGGTAAACTATTATAGCAATGAGTGGAGGTAGTCCATAAATGAGCTAGGCTCATGCTGATTTGTTTTGAATAGATGATTCTACTTCTTACTGATACAATACAGTATTTGGTTCAATTTTACATATATGGTCAAGGTGATCACCATTCCATGTAAATTTGATTGGACTGATTTTATGAAAATGTGGCCCATCACTAGAAAAAAAAAAAAAAAAAGCCCTTTGAGACAACTTTGTTGTGATCCAGGGCTATACAAATAAAATTGAATTGAATTGAAGTTATTAAATACATTTTTAAAAATGATGAAAACATTATGAATAGATAAATTGGAAAACTAAGAGGTGTGCCTTGATCTCCTAGGTCAATCTCATAAGGTCAAAAGACCTCACAGCTATTAAAGTTTGAAGCTAGTCAATGTGTCATGTGCGCGTGAGAAGGAAAATGTATATGTTGTGAGAGGAGAATGTATGTATGTGTATGAGTAAAATTTATATGTATTTGAGAGGAGAATGTATGGATGTGAGAGGAGAATATACAGTATGTGTGTAAGAGTAAATATACAGTAAATGTAAGTCAGAGTAGAATGTATGTATGTGAGAGGAGAATATATGTATGTGAGAGGAGAATATATGGATGTGAGAGGAGAATATGTATGTGAGAGGAGAATATATGGATGTGAGAGGAGAATATATGCATGTGAGAGGAGAATGTATGTATGCGAGAGGAGAATGTATGAATGTGTGAAAATGCATGAGTGTCAGAGTGAAAATGTATCTATGTGAGAGGAGAATATATGTGTGTAAGAGTGAATATATATGTATGTGAGAGGAGTATGTATGTGTGTGAGAGGGCCAGAATGAAAAATGTCATGTACGGCCTCTCATAATTTTGATTGTTTTATTTTCAGTAACTAAAGAAGGTCAGATGGGTGGTTTCCACTTGGTGGATTTTTGGGAACACAGGACAAGGTGCCCCTGCTGGTCATTCCACCTAGGTTTCAACTACTAGTACAAACATACTTACTTATATACAACACATAAATACATACAAACATACATACATACATACATACATACATTGTCAGGCCAAATTTATTTATAACCCTAAATCATAAAAAAGATCATGTGTTGTAACAGGCATATTGTATTTTTCCCCCATTAGATTCATTTTCAATTGTTGTGTGACAGCAGCTTGTCCCATTTAGCAAGAGAGCGATAGAAGAAAAGTGCAAATGTTTGCAAAATCTGCAAGAAAGCAGCGTCCCCATAGTTAACCCAGTTTTGCAAAGCGAGACTCCGGCACCTAATTTGCTCACTTTGCAGATTGGTTAGAAGACAGCAAAATACAACAGTTTCACTCAAAATCACAAAATCACAAAAAAAAAAAAAAATCACACATCATGTTTGAGTACTTTTCAGGTGGCCTGAAAGATGTTAATTATCATTTTTCTGATATTAGTTTCTCTCTAGACTTGGAAGACTTATGACATTTGTGCACATACACTTTTTCTCCCATGTAGCAATTGTTTACTCAAAATGTATTTCTATCTGTACTGTTTATGGTCATTGTTGTTTGTTTTTGCGGACTTGCATGCAATGCATTTGATCCCCTGAGCCCTCTGACACACATTTCCACCGCATAGTTAATGGAGCCATAAATTATTGAGTCCTGAAATGAAATCTTTATCGAATCTATTGGTAGACAGTAGCATATAACCTACTTTATGATGTCATAAAATATTTACCAGCCATGCTTTGAACAGGTAAAACTACATTACGTTCAATTCTTTTGAAATCCTGCTTTACAAAACCTTAAAGGGAACCTCGGACTTAAAGACTTGTAGGCTCTAATCAGCCACAATTGTTCTTTTACCAAAATATGCTATTAGAAACACATAAAATATGGCTATTATTCAAAAATCTATGATATTTAGTACATGTTTTAACCTACGGAGGGTGCCATGTTTCATGCGTGTAATGGACGCTTGGGGTGATGACGTAGTTTGTCACTGTCACTAGACGAACACTACCGGTATTCTGCAATTCCTTGCTACGCGGCGAGACGTCCAACACACGTGCACATCGGTTAAAAGCGGCGAGTACTTACGATTTGTCTTTTTATTAAGTCTTTTATTAATTTTTCAGTGCCTCAAATTACTTTTTGCATGTGTTTCCCTCTCATACTTTAAGCATTGTGGTTTCTTACTGTAGCTTTAAAGCAGATTGTTCTGTTGACCACATTAGTCACGTAGCGTATTTAAACCACCCTCATTTGATATTACTAGGTAAAAGTATTTTCGTAAGGCATCTTTAGTATGGGCTGTCTGTATGCATCTTAACAGAACAAGCCGAAAGCGCACGCTGGTACTTCTGGTGTCAAATTCGCCTCTTGTAGAACGTTTCGCCGGTGTAGCACATTTTGGCAGAACACCGGTTTTGTCCTACTCTCTTCTCATCCTGTTTTTTCTGTTCATTTTGCTTTTGCTGCTCGTTTTGGGAAATATCGACAATGCTGTCATGCTCATTAATATTCTTCTCGGGTTCAAATTGAAAGCGCTGAACAGATGACACGTTTATGTCGCTAGAGTCATACCCTGGAAGCCCGGCAGCATAATGGAGTGACGTCACAGTCCTGCGACGTCAACATCAATGGCGACTTAGTAGTTAAACTGTTTTACAAAATGTACAAAACGAAAACATCAAGAGAATATATAATTATTTTAACTCATAATTTTTATATTTTAAGAACAACAAGTCTTTCTAACTGTGGTTCCCTTTAAATCCTTTTTTCCCTATAATTTTGCACAGCACAAAGTGTAACTCACATCAGTGACTGTAAAATTAACACATGCTTGTAAATTTTCCGTGCAAGAGCTCAAGAGTTCTGTGTTTTCCCTTTTCGTTTTTTCCTCTTGCCGGTCTTGCTCACCCTGTTCTGGGGACATTAGCTCATTAGCCAGACTGCTTTTGAAAGGCTTTCACTGAGGACTAATGAGCCAATGCACATTATATTGCATACTGCATTTTAATGCGGAAGGTACAAGTATGGTTCCATTATATTGAATTTTAATTTATTCTGTCACTAACTACCACATAGCCCGCTCAACACCCTTCCCCATAGTTACTGACTGCTTGTAAGGCTACAATAATAGCGCAGACCATGTCTGATGTTTTTTTCCCCCCGAAATGGGACAGCTCAATTGTACGCAGCAAAATCACTCATGTGAATATGACTCAGATAGAGTTAAAATGAACACTTCTTCAGATTTTATATAATTCTCACTGATTCGGAATTGAAGTTTGTAGAGATATGTTTTCCCATATATTTGTTCATTTTACTTGATATATTCATTTCCATATTGTTTTGATTCATTTCTGACTTAATTTGGATAAGATAAGAGTACAGCTATCAGCTTTCGCTGAAGCAAGGTCAAAGCAGAGAACATCACATAGCTGCTAGTAAAATTCCACTGTCTTGTGAGCCACTTCATGGGCTAACATGGGGGGCCTGCGGTTAAATATCTGACACTGTCTGTGTGCTGTTGATTTTTTTTTAACATTCATGATGTTGTTTTATGACACTTGAAAGTGCATTTTTCGAAATGATTTATTTTCATACAACAGAATAGTTAATTTTAAATATTAATTTTGTTGTTGTTAAGGTTCTGGATGAGCGGAGGACCCAAGCGCAGAAAAACCTATAGACCCTACCCACCGACGTCACAAAATCACGTGCTCGCTGTATGGTTCCGCCCCCTTGTCCGTCATTTTGTGTCTGTATTATCAATGGTCTCAATTGATCGAGCAATTTATAATGCATTTCATGGAAGACCCGGTGCTTTCGGATGCCGTAAACTCACTTGATGCGTTGCATAAAAGGCGTTATGTGGAAAAGCTTCAGTTTATCCATTCGCCAGATCCATATTTGATGCCTAAATCGATGTTTTTCGACCCGCTGTCTCCGCCGTATTTGCCTGACATCTGCTAGCTACCCTGATATATACAACTATCTTGTCCACACAAAATCAGCCTATTCTCACGAAAGTTTGAAAAACTTTAAGAGCTTGGAGGCTTATAAATACAGTGGTACCTCTACATACAATCACTTCGACACACGATCTTTTCGACATCCGACGTAAAATTTGAGCCGCCATTTGTTTCTACATCCGACGAGTTGCTCGAAATACGACGATTTACGGCAGCGTCGTGATTGAATTGGTTTCGCTGAATACCGCAGCACGGCGGGTTTTCTTTAAAAAAAAAAATCAACATGGGTCCCAAGGTCGTTGGTAAAAGTGAGGGGAAAAGGAAAAAGGAGATGCTTACAATTGAAATTAAGAAAGAGATGATTGAAAAATATGAGCAGGGTGCACGCGTTAGCGAGTTGGCTCGACAATATGGCCGGAATATGTCAACAATTTCGACGGTCATCAAGCAGGCGGAAGCTATAAAGAAGGTAAACGCCTCCAAAGGGACTACTATCCTGTCGAAACGTCGTGGCGTTATTTTGGAGGAGATGGAACGCCTTTTACTCATTTGGATTAAGGATAAAGAGATCGCTGGTGATTCAGTCACTGAAGCAATAATCTGTCAGAAAGCGTGCGCTGTTTATAATGACTTAAAGACCGCACCTGAAGGGAACGCGGAAGTGGAGAGCCATCTCGCCGCCGAGGAAGAATTCAAGGCTTCTCACGGTTGGTTCGAAAAGTTCAAGAAACGGACCGGTATTCATTCTGTTGTTCGTCACGGGGAGGCTGCAAGTTGTGACGCCGAGACTGCCAAGGAATTTGTTCAGCATTTTGAAAACATCGTGGAGGAAGGAGGCTACGTGGAGCTGTCTCGGCCGCCTCCGTTCGCCATGCACCCTAAGTTAAGGTGACAATAAAAGAAACCTTTTTTTTTTTTTTTTTTTTAAATGTTTTTTAAACTAATTTTCGTTTTACATGTGTCTAATGTGTTTGTTAAAGTAGAACGTGGCTCGCCGCATCCTCCCTCGGCTCGCCGTATTCCCTCCTCCTGCAACACCCGCTGTCTCGTTCACCACTCTAAATCAAGGTGAAAAAAAAAGGCTAATTTTTTTTTTAAACGAATTTTCGTTTTACATGTGTCTAATTTAATGTGTTAAATTACAGCACGGGCTCGCCGTGTCCTCCTGCAACATGCGCTGTCTGCTTCGTCTCCATTCACCGCTTTTACGTTAAGGTGACAATAAAAATGCTTTTTTCAAACCACTGATTGTTGTTATTATTATTATTATTACGACTTTTATTCATAATTTATTTGTTTTGCTTTGTTTAATTGCTATTTGTAATAGTACCAGCAGTATTTATAATGGATTAGGTTGGGTTTTTGGGCTGTGGAACGAATTAATTGAATTACAATGTATTCCTATGGGAAAAGCCTGCTCAACATACGACCATTTCGACTTACAATCAAGGTCCTGGAACGGATTAACTTCGTATGTAGAGGTACCACTGTACTTCGTTGCTGGTTGGGTGAAACAGGTCCTCGTCCACGAAAATTCGGCAGGAATCTATCTTGTGCTTGGAAAGGTGAGTTACAAAATTTTCAATTCAAAATCTTTTGTTATTGCTAACATCCACTGTCAAGTCTAATGTATTTCATGTCGTTTGTCAATGGAGTTAGGGCTTTTAATGTTTATATGGTTTAGCGATAGCACTCTCACTACATACATACGTGTATGTTGTCGGCGATTAGCCTAGCAATGATCTTAATTGTGGTTGTCAGCCCAAAACCCTCTAAATATATATTAAATGCATCTTACCAGATATAAAATGACTACTACATAATCTGTGGTAATCGTTTGGAGCCCAGTTTTCTCATCGAATTGCAGCAGCCCATCTCGCTCTCTTTTCTCCGGGTCTCTCGGAATCCGGTAGAACTTCAAGTCTCTCCGTCTTCTCCGTCTATCTTCTCTGTTATTGCAATCGACCGCCACACACGCCTTCACCATTTTGATTATTAATGTTAACGAGCAGAAAAACACGTCGTAAATAGGAGGAATGTACGTAGCCGTAACAGGTAAACATGATGTGTTGACGGACAATTGGGCAGCACCAGTCAGGAGGAAGGAGTTGTGACGTCACGTGGGTAGGGTCTATAGTTGTAACCAACGTTTATTGAGGGTCAGAGAATAAGACATAACAGTTGCTCTTAAGATATGCCCTCCAGCAAAATCGCATTACTGAGCTGCCAATGCAACGAGAGTGACGTGTTTGACCTGCTACACAATGGAGCTTGTGGATATTGAGCTCTCTGGATAAAATATTTTCTACGATGAGACCTACACCAAGCCAACGGCCATGTCCGGCCAACACCTTCACGTTTGGACATCAACTGATACAATGAACCCACTCGAATTAACAATATGTGAATGGCTCATTAAATCAGTTATGGTTCCTTTGATCGAAAATCCATGGCAATCAATGACTTTTGAACGAAATGTGAAGATTATGACTGGACTGTAACACAAATATGCTGTCTGTGCGTCCCTGGCTGATGGGGGACGGGTAACGATAAGCATCTGCTTTTCCCGTTTTTCCTTTGTCTGTCTTCGTCTTTCCTTCGGGTAAAATTCCACACTCTGAAACTGTCAAGGATTTTGATGATGATGACAATGACAATAAATTCATTCATTCATTCATTCATTCAAGGTTGGGTTGGCAATATGTGCCAGAAGAAGCAGGCAACCAGGAAGTGATACTGCATCTGGGAAGCAAAATGAAAATTGAGCTCAATCTAGAACTCTCTGGATACTGGAAGCTGGATAAGGGTGGATTCAAAAACTGGTGGAGTTGAGTCATCGATGATCGATCTGGTGATGAAGTGAGGCCAAGGACCAGCTTAAGTATGCTGTGGATGATGATTGTCTGCACCTGGTCCCAGGTTCACTCATCTGTCCAATCCTGTGATCAGAATGTTGACACATCCACAGTCCTGTACACACTGGGAGAAGGAGTGTGGGTTGGCTCATTAACTCTGCTATAAGTACATTTAACTCTGCCAGGGGCGTTTGTGTTAAACTCACAAAGTTACACCGCTCCGAGAGCGATATTAACACTGCTAGTGTTAAAGCAACACCCAAATCAACACCAATCCACTTAAAATAATTTACACCGGAAAATCAACTCTACAGATTTTGCTGTGAATGGGGATATGAATCAGAGGTTTATGTGCAAGTGTGGTATGAACGTTCATGTTGCATTTATCTGGCTCACTATATGTTGTTATCAAAAGGCTACAAACATCGCAATTGTTCAACAAAACAGACAAATGTGACAATTAAGCAATGGTGAAAGAAGGAGCCAAATCTAAAAAATGAGATGTGTTTAAAGCAGGGGTGGACAAACTATTCCACAAAGGTCCGCAGTGGGTATGGGTTTTTGTTCAAACCCATTATGAGGACAGACTTTTACTAATCTGGTTTCTTTCAAGTGCAATCAGTTGATTGCAGTAAGGTGCTTCTTGTTTCCGCTGAAACCTCATTGGTTAAACTGTCTGTCTGTATCAGTTGGAACAAATACCAGGACCCACTGTGGCCCTCAAGGACCGGTTTGCCTACCCCTGGTTTAAAGTGATCAATACATGTACTGTGTATGAATGAATCATGGACCAGTGTTCTAAAATCCCATCCTACCCTGCGAGACGTGCTTACACATACATTCGCGCATCGGTTAATAGCAGCAAGTACTTACTATTTTCTTTTTCATTGCGTCTTTTTTGATCTTTTATTGCCTCAAAATAATTTTGGTGAGTGTTTTACTCGCATAGCTTTTAAGCATTGTTTTTTTTTGTGGTAGCTTTAAAGCCGAGTGTTGACCATATTAGTCACGTAGTGTATGAAAAACCACTATCTTTATTTATCTTTATGTTTAGGTATTTTCTTAAGGCATCCTTTAGTATGTTCTTTCTGTATCCATCCAAACAGAACAAGCTGAAAGCACACAGTAGTCATTTGGGTGTCAAATTCGCCTCTGGTAGGACTTCTCGCCAGTTTGGCTAAACATCGGTCGTGGAAAGGCTGCAGAAACTGTGTTCAGCTGCAGGAGCTCCAAATAGGGAGCGAAGCCAATTCGTTGGTGGCTCTGGTGGAACGGCCCCAAGTCAGTTCAAGTACCAATTCCGTGAAATTGCCTAAAATTCATGTTCCGGGTCATATTGTTTTCTGGTCATGCATGAACTGTTACTCGACGTGGAATCTTGTTAGCATGTTTGTCTCTCGTTGGTGCTGCGTTTTTTTCCCTATAATGTGAAATTTACATAAAAAATGTATCGAATTCAACATAAAAATCTGAATTGAGCCATGTGAACGTAAAATGCGTCAGACCGATTTTTAACATTTCATTTCTATATTCTCAGGAGTATTATTATGCCACCCCACCCCCTATATCTTTCATTTCAGTCTGGATTTCGGCCACAACACAGCACCGAGACCGTGCTTATCAAAGTCCTAAATGATATTCGTCGGAATACCGATGCAGGCAAATCATCTGTTCTGCTACTATTGGATCTCAGCGCCGCATTTGACACGGTTGATCACAACATACTACTCAGCAGATTGGAGCAGTGGGTAGGGCTTACTGACACTATTCTTCAGTGGTTCACATCCTATTTACATGATAGGGATTTCTTTGTGTCAATCGGAAATTATCAGTCAGAACGAACCAAATTCACGTGTGGAGTCCCTCAAGGGTCAATTCTTGGACCACTCTTATTTAACATCTATATGCTTCCGTTAGCTCAGATAATGGAACAGTATGACATCTCCTATCACGCCTATGCAGATGACACACAACTGTACATTTCTGTGTCCCCACATGATTATAGTCCCTTAGTCTCCCTGAGTAAATGCATTCATCAAATCAATGAATGGATGTGCCAGAATTTTCTCCAGTTAAATGTGGAGAAAACAGAGGTGATCATTTTTGGGCCAAAAAAGGAAAGGTCAAAGATAAGCAGCCAACTTAGCACAATGTCACTTACAGCTACAAATCAAGTCAGAAACCTTGGCGTAATTATTGACTCAGACCTAAAATTTGATAGCCATCTAAAGTCCGTCACTAAATCCGCTTATTACCACCTAAAAAATATAACCAGAATTAAGGGGCTTCTGACTCAACAAGACATGGAAAAACTTATGCATGCATTCGTTTTCAGCAGATTGGACTACTGCAACGGTATATTTACAGGTCTTGATAAAAAATCAGTCAGGAAGCTGCAGCTAGTACAGAATGCTGCAGCCAGAGTCCTCACAAATACAAGGAAGCTGGACCACATTACACCGGTTTTGAAATCGCTACACTGGCTTCCAGTGAGTCAAAGGATAGACTATAAAATACTACTGCTCGTCTACAAAACACTTAATGGCCTTGGACCAAAATACATGCTTGACTTGTTAGATTCCTATGAGACATCTAGACCCTTAAGGTCGTCTGGAACGGGTCTTCTGCATGTTCCAAGAACAAGAACCAAGCAGGGTGAGGCAGCATTTAGTTATTATGCTCCTCACCTCTGGAACAAGTTACCCGAAGGTCTGAAGTATGCTCAAACCGTTAGCTCATTTAAATCAGGGCTAAAAACGCTTTTGTTTAGCACTGCATATCCATAACTGTCTATATATTTCAATCTACCTGCCTTCTATTCCTCTTGTGCTTATCTCCATTGCTGATTAATGATTATTATTAGTAGTAGTTTTTGCTTTATTTCTATTTTTGTTTTATTTTTATTTATTTATTTTTATTCTGTGATTAAATGCGATCTTTTGTCTTGGTTTTTACGTTGTGTTGATTTAAATGTGATTTTTATGGTTTTCATGTGATGTAAAGCACTTTGAATTGCCTTGTGTTGAATTGTGCTATATAAATAAATTTGCCTTGCCTTGCCTTTCAGTCAGAAGCAAGCAGGAAAGTCTGCACCTTGCCATTGAATGCTCTCCATTACTGATGTGAACCAAGAGTAGGACAAGGGACAAGGGACTGATTTTGCTTGGTCCCTTGGTCACATAGTCATGCAAAAGGAAGGTAACAAAAATTCTCAACTGATCAATGGACATTTGTGTTTTTGGCTCAACAATTCATAAATATTTGCACAAACAAAAACCTGCTCTCACAAAGAAACAGACTTTAAACAGGATGGGGCAGTCGAGTAACGCCTTGGTTGCTACTGGAAGAAATAAAATAGTGTCTAGTATCACACATATCTACCTTTCTGTCTTGCTCTCGGTGGAACAATCAACTCTTCCATCAATCAATTCATGACTGAAATATGAATTTACTCGTAAACCGTATTTTTTGGACTAAATGTCGCACCTGAGTATAAGTCGCACCAGCCCCAAAAAACATAAATAAGTCGCACCGGAGTATAAGACGCATTTTTGGGGGAAATATACTTGATAATATCCAACACATGGAACAGATATGTCATCTTGAAAGGCAATTTAAAATAAAAATACAATAGAGAACAACATGATGAAAAAGTGTACAGTATGATAATGTTACATTACGCATGAACAATGAAACGCGAACGTGGCCGGTATATTAACGTAACATAACTAATAAGAGTTATTCAGATAACTATGTCATTAAGAACATGCTAAGAAGTTTACACACCCATCAGTGTCACTCCAAAACACCAAAATAACATGTGAAATGATATAATATGGTAATAATTTCACACATAAGTCGCTCCAGAGTATAAGTCGCAACCCCAGCCAAACTGTGAAAAAAAACTGCGACTTATAGTCCGAAAAATGTGGTATATAGATTTTGTCATTTCCCATAATTATGCTTGTGATCATTGTCCTTTGAAATATGAATGCCGTGCCACAAAATACTTTATTGTTGAATTAGATATACATGTAAACCACTTTAATTCATTGCATGAATGTGACACACCACTGTAATGAATACAAACCAGACTGAGGCTTGAGCTTGTCCTTTAAAAAGGGACAAATGTGGTGAAGCTTGTAATGGCCATTTGTGCTCAATGGCTATTCAGTGTCTTTCTCTTGTGGTGTTATTGAGAAAATGTCACAGTCTAGTGTTTTTAACTTGCAGTTGGTATAGGCCCACTCAATCCCAACAACACCCTTTTGCCACAGTGCTCCTTTGCTGTTTGTGAAATGTATTGATTGAGAAGCTCTTTTGGGTGCATTATACAATTATACACTCTTGTGTGTGAGGAGTACTTGCAATTTCTGCTGCGACACCTGTTAAACAAAAAGGCATCTTCACACAAGTGAGTCATTTAAAGTTGAATAGCGATCAGCGACGTGCCTCATCTTTAACACGCTTTTGAAGCTGCCAATTTAAATGCCGAGTTCTTCAAATTCACTGAAGGAGACACACAAAAAGAGAATCCTATTTTTTGCAGCAGCGGGTCACCCTGGCAGTAATTTGGTTGTTTAGTGTCTTACTTAAAAACTCTTTAGCTGTGTTGGTGTTGTGTCTCAACAGCTACATCAAGCCATATAGTGTGCCACTTTAATGGCTTTCACTGAAGCTCTAGAAATCAAGCGAGCAGAGCATTATAGGTTAGAGCAAATCAGAGGCCAGTGTGGAGGGTCTAAAAAGAATAATTTGTTGCGGTATCATAATCTTTCAAGGCCTTCGCGGTGCCGTAAAAGCTCCTTAAATCGTGCAGAATGAAGCACTGGGCTGCCTGTGGCCTTGTTGAACAAAGCAGGTGGCAGCAGACATTTCTGCCCCCCCCCTCGTCCCCCATCAGCCTCCACCACTCCCATCTGAGCACACACTTTCACTGACAACACATGCATTTATAAGCAAATCGAAATGGCTTTAACACTTCAGCAATTGTAGAGTTTGGAGGGGTGTTAAGTTTTCCGCATGAGTGGCAACAATAGCTTATGATGTGCAGTAATTCAAAATGGGTTGTCAGTTTTAAAACACGATGTTGATCTTCTCTGTCATAATTCAGGAGAATTACTGGTTACATCCGTATAGACCCTACTCACATGACGTCACAACCACGCCTCCGCGCCATATTGTCCGTCAACTCGTCGTGTTGACGCATTACCGTTACGTAAATTCCTCCTATTATGGCGTGTTTTTCTGCTCGTTAAAATTAATAATCAAAATGGTGAAGGCGTGTGTGGCGGTTGGTTGCAATAATAGAGAAGATAGACAGAGAGACTTGAAGTTCTACCGTATTCCGAGAGACCCGGAGAGGAGAGCGAGATGGACTGCTGCAATTCGACGAGAAAACTGGGCTCCAAACGATTACCACAGATTATGTAGTAGTCATTTTATATCTGGTAAGATGCATTTAATATATATTTAGAGGGTTTTGGGCTGACAACCACAATTAAGATCATTGCGAGGCTAATCGCTGACAACATACAGTTTCAAATTCAAGATGCTTATTTCTTCCACCATCATTACATTTTGAATAATATTTAGCTGGTACCAAGTGAAAGACGCTGGCCTCGTCTACGGATCATCAGTTAAACAGGTGTGTCCAAACCTTTTGCAAAGGGGGCCAGATTTGGTGTGGTAAAAATGCGGGTGCCTACCTTGGCTGATTTACATAGAACAATATATTTAACAAAACATAACAGAGGGGTGACCTAACAACTAGCACGAACGTAGCACAAACAAATGGCACCATTTCGGAACCATTTTGCAGTAAATTGGGGGCTTAGAGGGACGTCATCACTCGAAATTAATATCTCAAGCCCCCCAATTTACTGCAAAACGGACCCGAATTTGTTTGCGCTACATTCGTGCTAGCCTTGTTAGGACACCCTTCTGTTAATGAGAGAGTTGGTACGCTCCATTAGCTGCGGGAGCTAAGCTAAGAAAACGCTACGAGTGACGTCCCCACTCGAAATTAATATCTCAATAAAAGCATAATACTGTATCTACAAAACCGTTGCATGACAAACGATTAACATAATTTTTATATAAATTTGCGTCTGATGGGGGGGGGGCAACTTTACGGAGGCCTGTAGAGATGGTCACAAAGCACATATAGCAATATACAAAATGTCGTCTTTATTATTTATTTATTTTTTTAACTTCTGGGTCATCACCTTTGCAATTGTCTTGCGAGACTTTTGCGGTCGTGCTGCGAGCCATTTGCTGTCTGGTCGTGGCAATTGGTGTTTGCTGTCGTGTCGTGGCAATTGGCGTTCGTGCTTTTGCCAATTTGCAATCGCACTTTAGGAATTGGGGATTGTGTTGTGGCAATTTGCATTCATGCTGCGAGCCATTTGCTGTCGTGTTGTGGCAATTGGGGTTCATGCTTTTTCCATTTTGCGATCGCGCTTTAGGAATTGGGGATCGTGTTGTGGCAGTTTGCATTTGTGCTTTTTTTCTTTTGCAAAGCGTTTCCAATTGGGGTTCGTGCTTTTTTCTATTTGCAAAGTGTTTGGACTTTGGATTTCGCCTGACACCTCTCGGCCACCATAGGGACTAGGTGGTAGAAGATCATAGACTTTTAGTATAATAGGGCTTGAACCACCGTCCAGTCGATGCATCAACTTTACCACTCCACAATCATGGTTTGAGGTCGATTAAGTCATTTACCTTGTGTTTTGGCAATAATAACGTAATTATTAGGTAGTGGGCTCACACAGCTAACTAGCAGTCGTGATGCATGTTTGTGAAAATATTTCAATGTTATGACTGAAGAAGAAAAAAAATCACAAGATTAGAGATAAATAAATCAGCTGGCCAATTTTAGAAATATATTTATGTTTTTCTGCTTCATGCTCGTACAGCCTCACTCTCTCTCCTGCTGCTTTTCTTGGTGAGCAGTGCACTGCAGGTTTTGCTTGTTTAAGTTAACGATGATTGACAGGTGTTGAAGCTTTGATCTTGCCAGAGAAGCTTGGCAGGGCTACCTTCAAAGACGCCGAATGTGTCAATCATCGTTTAGCGTATTAAACACTAGTGTGCTGTAGCAACTTGTGTGGGTGCGCGCGGCTGTTCTAAGCAGTGAGCGGATTTGACTGGACTCACTAAATGAAGCATTTAATAGACAAGCATTTTTCTATGTAATTGTTGTTTAAAAATAATCGCATAATGGAGTTGGCACGATGGGACAGAAACATGTTTTTAAAAAAAAAAAAAAAAATCCCTTTTTTTGGAACAACACTTTTTTCCATAGAGCTATTTATGCTTTTATTCAACTTAATAAGAGATGTTTCTGAGTCTACTATGCAGGACGGCCATTTCACAAGCCACACAACAATAGCAATCTATATATATATATATCGGCCCTTTAAGTCAGGGGTCAAATATTTGACACGCAGGCAAATATTGGTTCTACAATTTGACCGAGAGGCAGGGCCGGCTGGATGGCATTTTTGTGTAAACTAGCAAACAATAAATAATCTACTATAAATTCCAGACTATAAAGCGGACCTAACTATAAGACGTACTGCCCAAATTTTAAAAAAAATTAAGAAGAGGGATATTACACAGAAATATTTGATGGCTCATGAATATAAATTTTAACCAAATAAACACGCATCAACCCGTCAAAGTGTTTTCTCATTTATATACTTGGGGGCAGCAAGACACAAGAAACACTTTCAACACCAGAAGAGAAAATGCTAACTTTACAAAACATTGTATACTATATATACAAAGAGTGAAAAATAAAATCTACTTTACCATGCCAAGCTTGAAGTGGACAAAGTCCTCTTGAAAATACCCTACTCCCATATACTCAGGCTCGGGGTTAGAGGCTAGCACTAGCCCTAGCCCCATAAAAACTCCTTTGTTGTAGAACATATTGGCAATCTTTTAAAAACTAAACAAAGTCAAAACACGCAGGGCTTTAACTGTTCTTCTGTAATGGGATCAAGCATCAAACAGAGACTTTCTTGGCAATAAAGTCCTCTGAACAATGGTTGACAATTGCTAAGTAGTGTTAGCATTGCGTCCTCTTGCCGTAGCAAACGGTGGATGTCCATCCTTTCAAAATTGTTCTTTTGCAGTGGCATACTGCATTACATGGGGACCTGTTCATCTATAAAGTCCCCAGAGGTCATGATGAAGTCTGATGAAGCTTCTGGCAACTTTAATGAGGGCTAGTGTGACAGAGAGCAATACACTGGCAAAATTTGGGATATCCATTCTTTTAAAATATGTCTAATCATCTATGGTTAGACTTCAATCTTTCTTCAGTAGTGGCAGAAAGGGTCTTCTCTTGACAATGAGTTGGTGTGTAACTGAAATTGAGTAGTTTTCACACAGACAGAGCCTACGGAGCTACCTCTAGCTAGGAGTGTGTTTGGAGAAGGGAATACACACCGAGAACACAGGGATACCCACGGGAACACAAGAGTGTTATCAAAATGGAACACTCACCCTGGTGGTTAGAGACTTGCACCCAAGTGGCAATGTCGTTATGATGCGGAGTGAACTTAAATGAAACAAACAAACAAAAAATTCCATATAAAAGCCATTTCGTTTTAAATGCCGCAAGGTACAAATGGGAAGAAAAAAATTGCGGCTCATAGTTAGAAAAAAAAAATACAGTTGTAGAGAAACTCAGTTTCAGTGGGGACAGTTTTGTTGGGTGCCTTTTTGGCAGAACGTATTGACTAATCCGAGAAAAATGACTAGAACGAACCCCGTCTGCCATTGCTGAAGTGTGTCATAACACACAGTCAACAGCAGCTAACGTTACTGTTTATACTGACTGACGCCAGGTTGCCATAGGTGTACAAACACCCCCAAAGATTAGAGCGTACACAAATCTCTACTCGGATTAGGCGATATCAAAGTCTGGTGTAATTTTAGTTGTGTCAATTCTCAAGATAGAGCCAGGATGTTGATCATTTAATTTTGATGTAGGCTACTCTTTCCCAGAGCTGGCAGCAATGGGAGCGCACCGCGGAGTCTTAGTGTTGTCAATAACGCGTTACTTTCCCTACAAAGAAAGCATTCAGAGGTGGACACACTTTGAGCTTCCCCTCATTGAAAGACGAGCATCTGCCACTGCTTTACAGCATTATAACCGTTGAATTCTGATAGCTGGCACATTGTTAAATGGCAGTGTTGTCACAGATTACTTGAAAAAGTAATTTAATTACTGATTACGCCTCAAAAAAGTAATATAGTTGCTCTACACATTTAGTATCAAGGTAACTTAAGTTACTGTAAAAGTAATTTATCGGTTACTTTTTAACAATTTTTCTCCCTTTGCTGCTTCAACATAAGAACGACAACAAAAAAATGTCATCACATATAATTCACTTTCCGACAGTTGAATTGAAAGTGGAAGATCAGAATTTTTCACATAAGGCTTAATCTTCGAGTTCGCGGGGGTTGAATTAGTGGATGGAGTCGATTTCAACCACCAGGGACTGGCGCTAGCTTAGCCACTCCGGAGCCCTGAAACTAACAAATATCTGACAAACTGCATGGAATTTGTTGAAATCAACTCCACCGATTAATTAAACCCCCGCTAACTCAAAGATTAAGTCTAATGTCAAAAATTCTGAACTTCGGGTTAGGGTTAACAGCGTATCAGTGCCATTATAAAACAATGCAAATTGACTGCACAATTATCAACAACACAGAAATGAATTGCACAATGCAATAAACACAAAGGTGGGGCCGGGCGCTACTGAGCGCGCACCACCCGGAAGTACACCCTACACACACGTGGTCTATTTGGCCACAAAACGTGGTGGCAACTAAGCACTTTACACTCATTCGGACTTACAGTACAACACATCCCAAAGATGCAAAACAAACACATCACCTCATGGCATAAATGTGCAACACAAATATGATGTAAACAATGCTCGCCGATTACCAGCCGTTGCAAAGGCAAAGCTACGAAATGGCCGCACATGTAACAGCTCCAACTTATCACTAGAACCCTCCAGAATGAAGGAAAAATACTCACGTTCATTCATGAACGCACACAGATCAACATTCCCTCGCACATCTCAACAAGTGGCTGCACTCGGCGCGAATGTGCACCCTCACTCCAAATGACTTTTTCAGTCTCAAAACACTTGTAACTTGTAACACTGACTCGAGACCAAAACGGGAAGTAACTATGAGTGTTTACCATGGAAACAAATGCATAGTGGGAACCGTTTTAACATTTTGTATTCAAAATGCTCTTCGTACATGACTACAATGTTCTTCATTCTACACACATTATGAGGCAATAACAAAATAGTAATGCACCGACACAAAGGAAACTAATCAGATTACTGGTTTCGAAAAATGAGTGCATTAGATTGCTTGTTACTGAAAGAAAGTAATCAGATTTTATTAATGTGTAATAACGCGCTAATGACCACACTGTCAAATGGTCTCAAAATTACCCATTGAGGTGGTGTGGTAGTAAGTGTTTTGGTTTTGTGTCTGTTGCATTCATGCACAACATGTAGCCTACCGATTTGTATTGTAAGCACCTTACGCCTGCCCCACATTATTTTATTTTTAAATAATTCATAATTCTTTTTTTGGGTGGAGGGTGTTTTTCTGAGCTACACCATTTTACCAGTACTACTGAGAAGGTTTACTATTATCATAAGGCAAGCACTCTTCTATAGACTATTTTTTGAGTTTCTGACCTTTTACTGTGTTAAGATGTTTTTTTTAGTCAATACGAATGTTTGAACAATTTTCAGGTCCATTCCCGTCCTAACCAAGACAATTATTAGTAATGATGGAAAAAAAGATGCATCTTTTGTTACTATTTTTTAAATGCAAACTATTCATTCCTATTTTATAGATATACATTATTTTCTTTTTTAATTATATTTTATTTATTTGTTTTGACTGTGAGATTCTGGGTCCAGAATTTAGATGCTGATCAAAATTGGGATTGTTTGTCTTAAACGGAAGTCTGATCTACTGGGTGCCATTTTAGTTTGACTTATGCTTTTAACAAGGTTGAAATTCTCTCCCAGAGAGACAGACAAGTGTAGTTTACAACATCCACAACATGTAGGTGGTGTGTTTGCACCCTTTATGCAAGCACATATGAATATTTAAAGAGCAAAAGTGTCGCTGATGATGATACAAATGTACTATCACCTAAATATTCATTACCTATAAATATTTTATCCTTCATTCCATGAGAGAGAGGAGGAGAGGGAGAGAGACAGGATTCGCTTTTGTGAGTACTTTGACCACATTTGCACAGAACTCAGGCCACAGGCTTGCCATTTTCCACAATGGACACTATGTGCCCTGCTTCACAGATAAACTCTCAGTTCAATGTTCTCTTCCTGCCTGAAAACATGAAAAATTAATAATTTGTAAGAGATGCACGTACCTGCTACCACATTTTAACAGGTGAAATTTGTTCCATCGCTCCAGCCATTATGCAAAATGCTTGTTAAGTAGAACATACTTTCACTTTCCATGTTTCTTTGGGAAATTGTCCTTTCCGGGATTTTCTGGATCACCTTTTTTCCCAGCTGTATATGGCGGTTAAAAATGAAGAAAACAAAACAGGCAGATTTAATACTTGAATGACGCAAAATCTGTCCGCCTTTTACCCATTGTTGGTCTTGATGTTCAAGCCTTGGACCATAACCACCAGACATAACCAGGGATGGGAATCGAAGTCCGATTCCAATTCAGAACCGGTTCCGAGTGTTTCGAGGCCTCGACATCACAATGAAAAAGCCTTAACGATCCCTTCAACGATCCCTAAAGACGCATATTGCGTCGTGACGTGTCTTGTTGTCCAGACGCATCAAATTAGCATGGCGCCAAGAACCACTCGCTCCAAAGTTTGCCTACACTTCACCAGGAAAAAGGGTGAAAATGAAAGGTTACGATAGTTTAGCACGAGCGTTGCCGCCGTAAACATAACAATGACGTAGGTTCGAACCCTCGAAAGTGTGTATTCACTTCACGAGGAAAAATTACAACAAAGCGACTTGCAGTCATTGCGAGATGGAAATAACTGCATCGGGAGGGAATAGACTGCACTGTCCTCACCGAGACGCTAAAGCTCAGTCCTGGCTATACAGCTAGCTAAACTCCCAAATGACGATGCAGAAGACGTTGGTATAATTTGCTGACTTTATTCAACCATCACTTGAAACTAAAAATAGAAATGAAACAAATCAATTTCGTCCCCAATAACAAACAGGTTCGCATCAACGTAAATCAGCGATGATTAGCTGCTAACACAGTCATAACAAACAGTTAGCATGCGTTCGCTAGCATTAGCACATCGTTTAAACCACTACACAACTGGGTTTAAGTGTCCGATCGCGAGTGGAAACACACAACAACAACACAGAAGATGATACATACAGGCGTTGGCTCTGCGGATATTTTACAAACATTAACAAAGAACGTGGGCTCGTGGCAGTGTTTCCCTTTCTCACTAACTCACTCACTGGCTTGGATGCGGCATTTCTTCTTCTTCGCGTGAGGAAGCGCAAGGGTGCCACCACTTGAGCGTGAAAGCGCCATAAAAACTAAAAGGCATGCATTTCAATATACTGGTAAATAAAAACAGGGGTCCCCAAACTACGGCCCGCGGCTCCATATTTGGTCCGGCCCCATGAACAATTCCAGAGAGCATTTTGAATTTTTTTTGTTTTTTTCTCCCTCAGTAGTGTTATTTATTCATTCATTCATTCATTTTCCATGCCGCTTTTCCTCACGAGGGTCGCAGAGGTGCTGGAGCCTATCCCAGCCAAGTACGGGCAGTAGGCATGGGACACCCTGAACTGGTTGCCAGCCAATCGCAGGGCACAAGGAGACATACAACCATTCACGCACACACTCATACCTACGGACAATTTAGAGTGTTCAATCAGCCTACCATGCATGTTTTTGGGATGTGGGAGGAAACCGGAGTTCCCGGAGGAAACCCACGCAGGCACGGGGAGAACATGCAAACTCCACACAGGAAGGCCGAAGCCCGGGATTGAACCCTTGATCTCAGAACTGTGAGGCAGATGTGCTAACCACTAAGCCACCGTGCCGCCTAGTGTTATTCATTTCCTGGCATTTTTCAGTGAATAACTCAGAGAGGGTTATTTGGTTATTATCTATTTAATTAACAGTGCTATTATTATTTATTATTATTATATTATTATTTTTATTTTATTTACTTTTGTTCCGTGAAGAATCCACAGAGGGTTATCTGATTGTGGCTTTCTGAAGAACAATACTTTTTTTTACATTTACGTACTTCTGCAATCGTCACACTTTTTCTGTTACAAACTGACCCCGGCCTCTCATCAGAGAAGGGAAAAGTTATTTGGCCCTCACAGGAAAACGTTTGGGGACATTGCCGAAGGCAGAACAACGACCTATATGCCAAAATATACCAATATTTTTTATTTCTATTAGAAAAATGTTTCAGTAAAATGTTACACATTCTTGTGCATTTGTCACTTATTGCCACAGTTAACATCGAGGCTTTGGGCCTCTTTTGACCTCGTTGTGAGTTTGTAAGGTTGTGACTTCTGATTAAACAAACTTGATGCCAATCAAAATGTTTGTTCTTCTTTTTCCCGAAATTAGAATCGATAAGAGAATCGATAAAGAATCGAATCGTTAAGCAATATCGATAATGGAATCGGAATCGTAAAAATCGTATCAATTCCCATCCCTAGACATAACAGGGGTGGACACTCTCCAAGCAAGTACTGGGCCCTCATTTTTTCCAGCATGAGCTTGAGAGTGGTACATGTTGATGTGATCAAATCTCTGGACACATGCAGCTGTGTAAATTATGTCCACCGCATCTTTCCAATCAAGGGCCAGCGAATATGGTGAGAGAAACCGTAAATAGCGCATTGAACGGGCAACAGAGATGGTCTTGACGATGTTTGCTATGCTGAGGATTCAACATGCTGGAGATTAACAGAGAATCAGAATTTCATCATGTTTCCGATTAATCAACCTAACTAGCTTAATGTAAGTTTTTTGTTGTTGTTGTTGCTCTTTCTCCTCTAGTTAATATACACTGCTACAGAACCAGCTGTCTTTAGCTGTTCTTTTCAGAAAGATGACAACCGTGCTGTTCAGACACATGCAGACTTCACATTGCTGTACTCCACCACCTTTCCAACTGCTAACCGTCATTCTGCCACAGGGCATTGCACCGCTGGGACCAGTTTAATGGCATGACGCCGTGTCCATCCGCTGTTCAAACTCCCCTGCGGTGCCGTCTGCCAACAGCATGGAGCCAAACAAATGAAACTAAGCTTCGCTAAAACACCAACCAACACAAATAACAACAAACTATAGCATAAAACGCACTGCATTTTGTCACAAAAAAAACATAAGGATAAAAAGAAAATACTCATTTGACATACCGAAAAAGAAACAATACACTTTCAGCACTGGGGAAGTGATACAACAATATTAGCTTGTCTTTACGTCTCCAAATCATGGATGAGGTTATTCACCCAAGAATACCCGTCGTCTGCCTCACAGATTGCAGTGGGAAGATTTTGTCAAAGAAAATGCTATCTGTTGGTGCCTCATTTCAATTAACTGTATTTCCACATATGAAGTATACATCACTCCATTTTTTTTTTTGACATTATTTTTCATTACATTGGATTCCATTTTACCAAGTTTGCGCGACACTATTTGTCAAAAGAGCCAGAGTTGCTTTAGGTGGTCCTTTTCTGGCTCTTGTGCAAAAAACCTGTTTCTCATTAATTAATATACAGCTAAATGTAGCTAATTTGGATACTCTTTTCTCTGATTGGCCTTGGTGTGTCGGTCAGAAGCTTGTGGCTGTTGCCAGTGCTTGTGGTGACTTACAAATCATGGAGACGCAATCGTCTGAAAAATGACACCTAGCTTTGCCATTTCCCAATTATACAAAAATAAAATATTTACTCAATTTACACTCCTGGCTTCAACGGGATTCTGTGTGTATGTGTGCTCAAAGAGGGGTATTTTAGTCACAAGGCAAGCTTTTGCTCTTGCTTCCTGGATACAAATTCCTTATTTCTACATAAATAAAACATTCACTCACTTGACGCCAGCACACTCACACGGTGCATGAAATTCGTCATCGTCTTGCATACGTCGGGAGACTACGCATAGGTTCGTGACTTTTACAGCGAACAAACCGACGTAAGTGCCTCTGGGCTGTCTAGATGACCAGGAGCGTTGCGGAGGAAAATCTGTGGCGCGAGAACCATATAAAGAGGCCGACTTTTGGCTGCAAACAAGCAAGCACAAGTGCCTCTCAGTCACCTAAATCATGGAGAGCTTTGCGGATGGAGATCGTGGGGGGGGGGGAAATGTCGAACGAGAACAGCGATTTTTGACGATGATGCAAGGTGCCACGCAGGTGCCTCCCAGCTGGGCAAACGGTGGAGAGCTTTGCGGGATGGAGGTCGCTTGTGGATAAAACTGACAAAAACAGTAACTGGCAGTGCGTGCGACAAAAGTGTTACACTAAACCACAGCCATTGCACAAGTATTTAAATAATGTATTATTTAAACTCCGGATGCATGACGTGGCAAACCTCCTGATGGCTCGGTGCTAGTGATAATAGTGGGCGTGAAAAATGAACGAATATGCCGGGTCTGCGGGATGATTCAACTTAGATAACACACTTCAACCAAGGGCACACTTCCATTTTGACTTATCTTATGCATTGTATATATGAACATCTCCCTCATCCCTCGTGGGGTGGTATCATCTCAAGCCTTTACCTGGGAGTTTGAGGGTTCTGCAGAGTATCTTAGCTGTTCCTAGGACTGCACTCTTCTGGACTGAGATTACAGATGTTGTTCCTGGGATCTGCTGGAGCCATTAATCGAGCTTGGTACTTCTCCAACATCTCACGTTCCCTCTTCCTGATGTTAGCGTCAGCTGGTATTGCCACATCTATCACCATCCCTCTCTTCTGCTCTTTGTCCACCACCACGATGCCTGTTTGGTTAGCCTGAAGTCCCACAGAACCTTGGCTTTGTTGTTCTCAGCCACCATCTGGTGTAGCCCATTGGTATTTGGGCACGTCTATTCTATACTTGTTACAGATGTTCTTGTATAGCAGGGGTGCCCAAGTCCGGTCCTCGAGAGCCCCTATCCAGCTTGTCTTCCATGTCTCCCTCCTTTACAACAGCTGAATCAAAAGATCAGCTCATCAGCAAGGTTTGCAGGAGCCTGACAACGATCCTCATTATTTGATTCAGGTGTGTTGGAGGAGGGAGACATGGAAAACAAGCTGGATAGGGGATCTTGAGGACCAGACTTGGGCACCCCTGCTGTATACTATCTCAACCACTTGGTTGTGCCTCTCCATGGACGCTGATCCAGCTAGCATCTTACTCCCTGCTACGATGAAATGGAATGTCTCCGGAGTGTCTTTGCACAGCCTTTACCTCGGGTCTGATCTGCTCTTATAGATCTTGTCCTCTATGGCCCTTGTACTAGAGCCTTTGCTGTCTGTCAGTCCAGCGTACTACAGCCACAGGTAGGATTTGTTTATGGCAGCCACTCTCTGCCTCTGTCTCTGCTGCCTGGGACATTCACTGTATAGCTTATCTTTTTCTTGATGTGTTCTAGGGTTTTGAGTGTTTCATCCCGAACTGTGGATTTGACGCTCAGTAGTCCTCTGACTCCCTCTTTCTGCTTTGTGTACAGTCTCAGAGTGTTGGACTGAGGGCAAAACCCTCCGTGCATTGTGAGGAGCTTTCTGGTCTTGATATCCGTGGCTTCTACCTCCTCCTTTGGCCATCTTCTTATCCCAGCTGGGTATCTGATGACTTGGATCCTGTTCTTACCATTCAGCGTACTTGTCTTACTCTCTGGTGGTATTTGAGTATAACTGACTTCCATGTGACCTCCTCGTGGTTTCCATTAGCCTGTGGGATAGCAGGGTAACTGTCTTGGATATCACCTATTTTGTCATCTGTTAGTTCAACCCCTTCACTTTTGATTATCTTGCCTTTCCTTGAGAACATCTGGCCGCACTTAGTCAGTTCGAATGACATCCCTGTGTCGTTGCTGTAGATCCTGCCTATCTGGAGCAGCGAGTCAATTTCTTGCTTATTCCTTGCATACAGCTTGATGTCATTCAGGCAGAGTAGGTGGCTGATTGTTGCTCCACTTCAGAGCTGGTACCCGTATAGCCACTCTCTGTGAGGATTTGATTGAGGGGGTTCAGACCTATGCAGAACAGCAGTGGGGATACCACCTCTCCTTGGTATATGCCGCACTTGATGTTGACTTGGGGAACTGAATTTGAGTTGGCCTCTATGGTTGTACTCTACATCCTCACTGGGTTGTGGATGAGTGTTCTTAGGTCTCTTTTATCCCATACATTTCTAGGCATTCTAGTATCCATGTTCTCTGGCATGGAGTTGTAGACTTTCTTGTAGTCAATCCAGGCAGTTCACAGATTGGTCTGTCTATTCTTGCAATCTCTGGCAGCTGCTCTATCAACCAATAGCTTATGTTATCACCAATTTCTTTCTGAGCCCTGCTCATCAATGGCTTACTCATCTTAGCCACAGTGATGCCTGATAGCGCCTTCCATTTTTGTGCAGGGACAGGTTATTGGCTAGTAGTTGGATGAGATTTGTCCTTTCTAGGGGTCCTTCAGGATTTGGACTGTTCTTTACTGGGTTAGACACTCTTGGTGGGTTGGTTCATCTGTGCTGCTAGGCGTTCATTGAGTGCAGTTAGCTTCTTCAGTCAGTACGCATATACTGTATTATATGAGAGCCCGGTGCTGTCCAGCTCTCTCTACTTGTTTTCTTTTCAGATAGATTATTTGTTGTAGAACTTGAAAGCCGGCAAAAAAGGCTAAATGTTTTACAGTACAGGAAGGTACCAACTATCAGCCATCGATCCTGTAGTCATGAATTTGGCAAGACAATTCTTGATCATCATAGCGCAAACTTCAGCATGTCTTCCTTTAATGGTCCTCCACTATCTTTGCACACGCTCAACGGGTCTCCAGACTTCTTAACATGCTGCTAACCAGGCACTTCCTCATAGGTGAAAGTGGTTATGTGGCAAGCAAAAACAGCTGGCGAAGGGGTACGCGGCACGAAGGCTGTCAAATGCGACCTCCCTGATCGTTGACAGCGGCTGCTTTTTTAACTTGCCGGCGTCCTTCGGTGGCCAATCAGCGACGGCCACGATGTCTGTCCTTTCGGTGTCGGTCAGCCTATCAGCTTACGTCCCAATGGGAGGGGAGGCAACCAGCTGGCTGAGGCAAGGATCAGCTGACTGGAGATTTCTCAAAATGAAAACAACAATAAAACGGCCAGGGCTGTCACAGTAGCATGTCCAGCCATGTTTGTCGGGCTTTAAATTTCAAACAAAATAAGTTACTTATCAGAAAAGAAAACGAGCATCAATGTAATTTCCATACACACAAAAAATATGGAAGATATTAAGACATGAATACATTTAAATTTTAAGAATTTTAAAATAGGGAATTACTTCTCAATAACACTGTATATATACATTTATATACACATTATACTGATGTGTTCAATGAAAATAATCTATAGCCAGTGAGTTTTAGATATGCATTAGGCCGAGGTTCAGACCTCTATTGATTTTCAATAGTCTCTTCCTAACGAATGCTTTCTCTTTCCCTTTGTCGATGATAAAACGATCGCTTGCACTTAAAAGCGACACACATATTAGCTTCTGTTGAAAAAGGCCATGTTGTAATTGTAGCTATCATTTACAGTGAATGATCAGCACCTGGTTAAAGGTGAACATCTGTTTCAATATTTCCAGCTCAACTTGCAAATGCATATATTAATAATTGAGCAACATTTACATTAAGGAATTCTTTGGAAACAACATGCTAACATGCTTTATGATGACGATCCATTATCCATCATATTAGCCATTAAAAATTCTTCATGCTCTGTTTGAGAAACTAGAGTTGAATTGTAATAATCTCAGTAGTAATGTAATTGGCTCCAATTGATGCTTTTAAAATGAGGTAACAACGATTTTCTCTTAATTCATGACAGTACTGTAGAAATGTTCAAGTCTTCTTTAAACACGCAACGGTTGTCTTTGTGTCTTCTTCATGATAGTAAAACAACTATTAAGCTTGAAGAGTGCTAATCACTCTGCCTCTGTGCCTCCCGTATCATTTATTTATTTATTTCAGCACATTAGCTGCAGTGAAATTCCCAATGATGGTTGATTAAAGAAACAACTGGTCAACTTCTGTTGGTGACTGTAAATGTTTTTGTACTTTTGTAGTACCACATGTAAAGTGGAACTTTCCACCCATGCTTCAAAAAACTCAATTGTCCAAAAATGACAATACTACAGGTATCCACGGCTAAGCTTCGATAGGAAATTAAAAGACATATTTTAAAATTAGGGGGGCCTTGAGCAGCATAAATGCAGCTCCTCCGACACTTCCAAAATGTGCATCTATATTAGAGTCATTTAACATTTCAATTTCAATTCTTCCCTGAAGCACCAATATTCTAACAAGCGGCATGCAACACTTTTAAATGGTGATTATTTCAGTCCTTATTCCATTCACACATATTCAGCATCCTCTTGAGTCAAATTAATGATTTGGGAGCTGCAGGGTTTGACCGCACTTATCAGTCAGCATGTGTTCCAAGTCAGTCTCCATTTAGCATCCATCACTTTGCTGTTATCTTGTCATCAATTTGCAGCACATTACAGATTTGGTATAAGACACTTGATGGTACTGGTGTTGTCTACATGTTGCAGTCAGTCATCAAAACCTGGTGCAGCTCCTCTCTTTTATGTCTCTCCTCAGATATAAATGCAGATGGTCTCTACTCTCTAAATGGCTTCTGTTCAGATGGAGCTTTCAACACATTTAATTCATTGGTGGACTGGCTGTACTCCTGAAAGGACTGAAAGAGCAGCCGACTTCGTTATTGTAAACACATGATTAAAGCCATCATAAAAGTAAAAAGGGATGGACAGAAAGATAGCATGTTCATGAGTAAAGAGATTTTGATCAAGAATTTCATTACCTTGGTGTGGAAAAATCAATTAAAAAAAAAAAAACAGACTAATTGCAAAGATGAATTTTAGTGCAACGATGACTACACAGTAGCAGGAAATCTTGATGAACTTGTCTTTTGAATGCTTTCACAAAATTCCAGGAAGCACATTTGATTTACATTCAATGCAGCCGACACTTACCGTTTTAATGCCGGGGCTAGAGTTTGCACCATAATTGATCATTTGATAGTAAATAAAAATAAATATCCTTTTCAAATGCATAGGCTTTATGGAGGATCTGACTCGCTCTTTGCCAAGTTCATGTTCTTGCATGCAGGCCGACTTGCTATCCAACTGCTTTACTGTGTTTCTAACCACCAAAAGAGAGTAAAAGACAGCAGCTTTAACATCTCCCTTGATAATACAGGCAGAAACATTTAATTCCTCTGCACATCATTGCATTTAAAGGAATGCTGAGGACATGAGGACAACTGCTTCAAAAATGAAATACATTTGAACTTTTACTTGTAGTCAAAAGCAGAAAGAATTCGTGATCATTTCGAGGAATGCAAATATATTCAACAACTTGTGCTTTCCTTCCTAGAAACAACAACCCTTTGAATATGAATGTCAACCTTTTTGCTTATATTTTGGTGGGCCAGGCCATTTTGAGATGTCACTAGGGGGCATTGTCATACAACACGAGGCCATACATGCACATGTAAAATAGCTACAAATGTTCACCATGGCAACTTTATCCCTCCCCACCTAGTCACCTGTTTGAATGTATTTTGCGCTTATCATTTTATGGCAACATCCTGAGATGAAAGGTAAAAGACCAAATGACCATACTGTCATTGTCAATTGAATTTGAAGCTGTCAAATTGTGATGGCAAATGTGTTTGTCATGTAAGTCAGAATTAACTCAAGTATGACTAGAACATGTGGCAGAATGGACACTAGTCAGTTATGAGCAATAAAGTGCTTTGAGCGACAATCGAACGTCTCAAAATTAGAGGTCAGAGGAGCACACCTTTTAAATAAGTGACAATTTGTGGAGTCCGGACTCCCAACAATAACCTACTTTGTAAAAAGGAGACAAAGGTATATAGCAGGGCTGCTCACAATTTTTTGCTCCAAGAGCTACTTTTAAAGGAGACAACCTCCCGTGATCTAGAAACCTCAGGCTTATGTCTTTTTTTTTTTATTCAATACAATTCAAATTTATTTGTATAGCGTCATATAGTGCCTTTAAAATGCGTGCGACAGGAGAAAAAAATGTTTTAAATTAGAACCATATTTTGAGACGATTCGACTATATACAACAATTTAGCAAAGCTGAGATGATGAGAAATTAGCCTTTTAATCTGCCGGTTAGCCATGCCTACCATTATAGGGCTCTAGTGTCCCCAACAGGTGGATGAGGTCAGCGGGAGAATGGGCTAATCGGTTTTACTATTCAGCCCATTGGGGGGGAATCATTCAGAATGAGGAAAAAGCGACGAAGAGAGCCGCAAAATGTCATTGTTTCAGTATCACTACTCCAATATTTTTACAGGATATTCTTTTTATCCAATTATTTTTTTTCCCCAATAGCTAAATAAATGGCATTGTCATGACAAATAGCAGTCTTGTGCTAAATGGAATATGAAATAATAAAAATGCATTTATTCAGGACGACATGGCAAAATTACTCCATAATGGTCAAAACTGTCGACTTCACCTTTACTGTCGCACCTCCCGAACGATATTTTATGCCACCTAAATCGGGCTTATGTCATTTCCCTTCCCCGGCTTCAGAGAATGTAAACAAACCAAGAAGCTGACAGTTAGCTGACATGCTAACCCAAACCGAGTGATGTTTCAAAGTCTCTGAAGCGGAAAATCACACATAACTAGCCCGGATCATTTCACATGACGACTGGGTTGTCGATTGTCTTCACCGATCGGCAACCCGCCCGGCAGCGAACAAGTCAGAGCTCGTCATTCCCCTGCTGAGGGCTCGTTTGCGGGGAAGCAGCTGGACAATGACCGCCGGACAAACCGGCCGACGTCGGAGAAGCGTGTAGCTGCCAAATGGTTAACACGAATATGGCAAAATAATGCTTTACTACACGGCGAAGTCGTAAACAGCGAGAGACTCATAGGAGGGTGGCTGCAGTTGTTATGCAGCTAACATGACAATATGTGTATGAGGAGAGCTTTTTACATGCCCATCCATGATCAAACGTAAGTAGTCCTTTATTTAAAGAAAGTTTGTAGTGTTGACTTTGTAATCGCTGTATTCGTGGCTATTTTTAACACAAAGTTGCAATTTCTGATCAGTTGGAAATTTGACAGAACATGGGGGACATGAAGAGGGCAATAAGTCGAGTATAGTGCTCTCCCAGCAGGGGGATGTATGACAAGCCGCCGGTCGTCGGCCGAGGGGACAAGGAGCATGTCAGCCACAAAATGCAAGCCACCTACATATTAATATGAGCCTAGTATTTGACATACTGTAATACAAAACACAATGTTTACTCACTTCCTCGTAAGTCCCATGGTCCCACAGTAGTAGGGCTTGTTTTGGCCAATATCCTCTGGTGAATGGGAACCTTTTGAAACCCCAAAAAGGCTCACACGCCTCCCCCTCCAACAGCAAGATTTTTCTGCAGCCGTTTGGCTGGCGTGATGTGAAAAATAAACAAATTAATTCGCAAAATCAGCGGAATCCTTCGTCCTTCTCATTCAACAGTACGGCTGTATAGTGAACAGGACTCCTTCTCCCGTACATGTCACAGCGCCCTCTTCCTCAATGCAAGACCGAAGCCGTAAATCTGTCATTTTCGTAGTGTGGGATTAAAAAAAAAAATTTGAATAAATATATCGATCGCTTCTTCACACATCCAAGTGGTCCATTTCATTGAGGAGCGTAAAATACCGCGAGTATTATGAAATAAACATGCTTTTTCGTGTTCCAGGCACTTTAAGGTCCCAAGGCTTTTTTTTCCCCGTCCTTTTAAAAATGAATTTAATTTAATTTATTCTGGGCCGCCGACAAAGCTCAGCAGCAATGTTGCACAAATAAAAAACATAAATAAGCCTTTTTTTCCTTTAAAATTAAAAATAAATAAGTAAAATTATTATTTTATTATCATTATTTTTTTTTACTGCCGCAATCTAGCCAGACTAACGTTGTGATCGATTGTTAGAGCGCGATCGATGTAATGAGCACCCCTGGTCTATAGGTTCAAATCTAGCAATCAAGGCAAGTCTGAGTGGAAATTTGAACATGACATTGTTTTTGGCGGTCTCTGTGACTAAAAATCAAAACAAATTTAAAGATCAATACACCCAGCTTTGAATTAGATATGGGGTTGTAAAACTAAAAAGAGGATTTTTAGCTTGATGAGGATATATTCTCAAATAGGTATCAAATGGATGAGGTGTCAAACTCAAATTCACAGTCGGTCAATATTAAAAGGGCAATACAAAACGTGAGTCGCGGGCCAAACTCGATATAATTTTGAACTGACGACAGTTGTGCGTGTTTTCCAATTTCTGAATAAAGAAGAAGCATCCTCAATAGTATAATCACACAGAGCCAAATATGAAATACAGTACAATCCATCTTTGGTATTTTTTAATTAATTAACTTAATATTTTTTTTATCAGGCCAACAAGAAAACCCCAACAACATCAAATGAGAATGCCCTTCTTTGAGAATCGAGTCTTCAAACTATTACTGATCCCTGCCTTGGAGTAGAAAATGTGAGTAAAGGAAAATCTAATTCATGCTCCACACACAGGACAATGGTCTCTCCTTGATTTAGAAAAAAGTAATTGGTGAAAATAATACTCAAGTAAAGTTGTGAGTAACTGCTTAAAATGTTATCTTTTGTAAGCAAAGGTATTTTGTTTCTCAGCACAAATCTATCTCTATCTATATCTATATATGAACTGTTATTTTTATACTGTGCTATAACATATTACATAACCGCATTAATCCAAAGGTAAAAATAAAAAATAAATAAATAAAAACTGAGAGAAAAAAAATCCACAGAAATTAAGAATTATTCGCCCTAAAGTGGAGAAAACATTTCCTATTGTGAAACTAAAAGGATCTATGTCCGTTTTTACGTGGTCAGTCGGTGCCAAATAAAAACTGGGAGCGAGATTTCGAGTCATGTTGATGCCGGCGCTTTAAGTCAAATACTTAAATTTTTACGGTGGTTTAAAGATGCCATGTCATTGAACAGGCAGGTGTGATCATAGAATGGCAAGCTTGAGTCTGATTGGTATAATAGAGTCATGGGATTATTGCCGCAACGTCTCATTGGTGAAACTGAATGAGCCACTGTTTGCGTCTCTGGCAAAAAAAAGAAGTCAAATCAAATATGTAAAATAAAGATGAAAAATGTCATGACTAGTATAGCCAAAAGTAGCGGAGTAACAGTAGTGTTTCTTCTTCACAAATCTACTCAAGTAAAAATAAAAAAAATAGGAATTAGTAGAACTACTCTTAAGAGTACAATTTTCTCAAAAAGTTACTCAAGTAAAGGTAACGGAGAACATGTAACAAGTTACCACCCACCTCTGACCCTTTCACATCGGGCTGCCGTTTGTATGACGGTCCAGGACTAACAAACATTTGGTATGATTTTGCGGACCAAATTGCACTATGGGCCAGATTTGCCCCATGCACATAGGCGGATCTACTATTCAGGCGAAGTAGGTGATCGCCTTAGGCCCCCAACCAGCAGGGGGCCCCCAACCAGCTGCCCTTGCCCCAACGAGCAAGGGCTTGGGCCACCGGAGCCAGCAGCACCCCCAACTATTCGTCATGTATAATTATGTCAGCATACCAAACAAACAAATAACAAAAAAGGAAGCCATTTGAATGCTGCATTTATAGTATCTCTCCCCCGCACACACGCACTACAATGGACTGTTCCACGACGATGGACTGTGTATCAGTCGCTTAGCTTCGCTTAGCTCCGTTTAGCATCGCTTAGCTCCGCTTAGCTGATTGTTAGCTTCACTTAGCTCTCCTGCGTTTTTCACACCACTAAGCTCGCTATTTTTACAGCTCACATGCTACTTCGTACGTTGGCTATCGTTTATTTCGAACACATGAGCGAACGTGCTCTCCATGAGAGCCAAAGTGCAGTGAGGGAGAAGTTGAGAACAGGCCGCTAATGCCTCTTTTAACTTTCTTCTTCTTCAAACCGAACATAAAATACACGACAGCACACCCTGTGGCGAAACAATGCAGTACAGTTCCAATCAGGCATACAATAACACTCAACAGCTGGTTAACAGCATTTGCTAACGAAAAAAATGTATTAGTAACACCACAAGCAATGACGAAGAATGTTTTTGTACAGAGTGTAAAGCTTTCAGTTAGCAGTTTAGCGAACATACCTCCGGTGAACATTTCAAAATAAAAGCACGTCATGTTCGTCATATAAATAACAATTTCTGGAGTTAATCCCACATACTTCAGAATTAATATTATAATATGTTGAGTAAATACTGCAGAATACAGATTCTACACTAAGAATAGCTTTCAAATGACACTTTTTTATGACAAATATGATTGGCAATGAATAATTATTATAATTATTATACTACTATTATATATGGTAGTATACTATAATAATAATGCTAGAATTTTTTTTTAAAGAATTGTTTTGAATAATGTTGGAAAGGCAAAGTCAGAGTTCTGAATCTGTTTACTTTCCGTTCTTTTGCATTAGTAAATGCTATCAGCATTTAACCTCATTGTTTATTTGTGATTAATTATTGTTATTTACATGATTATTTGTACTTTAATAAAGGATTTAAGTGTTCCAAAATGGTTTTGTGAATTAACGAGAGTCAACAAAAATTTCATTGCTGAATTAGTAAAAAAAAAAAAAAAAGAAAATTATTAGATTAGCCGACTAATCGTAAAACTAGTCGTCTGACTAATCAGGAGAAAATTTGTCATTTAGGACAGCCCTAGTGTACCGGAACATATTTCCTCCACACCCTTCTCACCTTTTTAACCCCTGACCCATGAAGAGGGCCCCTGTATATTTTCGCCTTAGGCCCCAAAATTGCCAAGTCCGCCACTGCCCATGCACATATGTGAGGTTTGCACATAGGCTACCCCCTTGTGCCAGCCTGGTTTCCTTTGAATATTGTCGAATGTTGATCTACAATTAACTGGTGACCAGTTAAGGGTACTACCTACCTCTCTCTCAAAGTCAGCCTGGATAGGCTCCATTTTACCCACAACCCTGGGACAAGCGTCTGTTGCTGTCTTTGTGTTTATCTCTGAGAAACACTCAGCACTCTCATCTTGCACTTCACATTCCTGCACGAGAACAAGCACTAAAGTGACGGTATAACACTTCATTTAAACAACAAACACACATACGCACAGACAGACTGAAAATTTCCGACAGGCTGAGTAAACGTTTATCGAGTCTGTTCTTTCTTGCTCCTAAGCTGCATTACAGTGTTCATGCTGCAGAAGAGTACTAGCAAGACAGGTTTGTGCAGTTTGAACAAATATCAGCATACCCTCATCTGGCATAAATACGCAATATCATAACATACCAGTATTTTACAGTTGCATATAACTGCATTACAAGATACCATGAGGTGGCATGATTCATTTTCATGTTTTTTTTATGTTAACATGAATCATAAAACTGAAAGGTAGATTAGCCTAAAATGTTTGACATTTTCCAAAAGATTCATTTTGATGGAACGAAGAACTGTCATAATGACAAAATACACTTCTGAATACTAAAATTACACCAGTAAGATGGTACTTACATTAACCAGATGATATTGGTAATTGTGAAATTAATTCAGCCTTTCAATTTAAGAGTAGTTATGGGGGAAAAAAAACGCACAAAAGTGCCAGTACAGGCTGCAGGATGTGACCAGTTTGCATGTGATACTCAGTGGATTGAACTGTCGTTATGTAAACTGCACTGGTGTATTCTACGCTCATTCCTAATTGTTTGACACCAAACATGTATATTTTCTGACCATTTTGAAAATTGATTGGATTTGAATTATCAATGAACATTTTCACTTATCATTAGTTATAATGAGAATATTTATGTAACACCTACAGCTGTGTCTTTTGCTCAATTTTAATCGATTTGATACCAAACACGACTGTTGAATGACCGATTTGAAAATTGATTGACTTTTAGTGATGTATCAATTAAACTTTCCGTTGATTAGTCATTAGTATTGGTAAGTATACATCCAATAACTATACAGTTGTGTCTTACACTCACTAGCAATTGATTTGATAGCAAAAATGTCTATTTTCTGGTTAGTTTTGTAATTGACTGATATTCAGTTTATGATAATAATGTTTTGTGCTAATGTTATAAATTAATGTTAATAGTGTTTCAAATCCATCCATCCATTATTCAGGAGGACTAAGTCTCAGAAAACAGTACCTCTAAAAGGACTCATTAATTAACAAAATGCTAATTAATAAGTGAAATTTGAAATTGGACCCCTAGTACGCTAAAGTTTATATATATATTGAATATCAAGAGCACCCGTTGCATATTAACTGAATAATAGACATCTCATTGTTTTCCAATGTTTAATTAAATACTGATTAATCACAAGGAAAATACCGTTGCTCTGAGGTTCAATGTGCATTGACCCATAATATACGTATGCAGTACCTGCCGATTTTCATACTGAGCCGTGCATGAATAATGAAGGAATAGATACAAATCTTAGTGTGCCCACATCAATAAAAAGATGAGGCCTAGGGCCTGTAAAACAAACAAAAAAAAAACATTTAATGAACATGAGATTCGCACTCAGTCAATTAAAAAAAACAAAAAAAAAAACAAAAGACTTGTATTGACATTTTTTCACAAATTGAGACTATTAATACATGTACCTTTTCTTCTTCAAATACAATACATGTACTCAAGGATTTCTAATTTACCGTAATCTACAGAAGGCCATTCATGGAAAGATAAAACACTTTCACGGACACCCCTATTACGAAAAAGCAACGCAAACTTAAACAGTTGCACGAGTCCATCATTATTCTGCATCTGCATGCAAATGACATAAAGAGCAGAAAGAAAATTATTGAGGCTAAGCCCGTTTATCCAGAACAGACAATTACATGCATGGCTTTACAATGCTCATCAGTCAAACGGATGCTTAAGGAAGTGGAGGAAAACTATTAGTCACCCTAAGAATCAGGACAGTTGCAAACACTGTGCACGCTCAAACACACGGAGTGAAATATTTCCCTGAAGCTTATGGGTGCATGCCTTTCATACTATTTAAACGTCGTCACACACACACATTCACACGCACACCAACAGCCCCCCACCACCCGCCCCACAGAGTCCTTTGGCATGCGTATCCTTTGACCTCTTTCACTTCCAAAATAGAGGAACGACCTTGTTGAGACTTGAGCTACACTGGCAGTAGGACTCACTCCGATAAGTTGTTTTATGTCTGTAGAAAAGAAAATTGGACCAAAAAAGTAATTCTGTCGGGAATGTAGGACAACCGAATTGGACCGCGGCTCTTATTTTGGGGCACTCCTGAGGAAATCTAAATCGGTAAGTAATGCTTGTCATCACTGCTGCTTCCTAAATAGCAAACTCAGAAAAAACAGGTTTTTGTTTGCTTGTGGCAGAAGAAGTCATTGACTTGTATACTTCAATGTGTCATATAGCAAAGAAAAGAGTAATTTACTGTATAACTAATCATCTTACCTTTCCACCATACGTACTTGATGAACAACTAATGTATCCTGGGAACATATGACACAAAACTCAAATGAATAATGGAGTTTTAATCAATGTCATCTGCTTTAGCAAATATTAAGCTCAGTGAAAATCTAATGTGCCACTTGCATTTTGTTTTACTAATAATGGAAATGAGTTGTTTTAGTTTTATGGAATAAAGAAAGCAGGTATATTTAGGTACCTATTTATACTATTATTTTATTGTTTGTTTACAGCACAAACAATAAAATGAGAGTACAACACATACAAAAAACATTCTCTGCCCCCCACCCCCCAAAAAATTGGCATTAAAAATAAATAAATAAATAAATAAATAAAACTGTGTGCTAATGTTTTTTTCTAAATTTGAATTGACATAATATCCTATTATTTATTAAATTCATCCGAGGATCTGAAAATGTGTGAAAAATATCATATCCAGTATCTTATAGTACATGCAGAATGCTATGCACTGAATATGCTGTACCAATATACAGCATACTTTATACATATACTGTATACACACGCACACACAACCCCCCCACTCACCCACACACACCCACACACCCCTGCAGCCCCCTCCCAACACGCACACTGCTAATCATAGGATGAAAGGATGAGGAGTGATGCGGCTTTCACAGACTTTGTTGTCTTTGACCCAAACTTGTCTGAAAAGTAGGGTTGGGCATCGTTTGAAATTGAACGATTCCGGTTCCAATTCCGACTCGATGTTTCGATTCCGGTTCTGAACAATTCTCCATTCCAATTCTTTTAAGAGGCAGGGTCAAAAAAATAAAAAGAGAGAGGCAGAAGTTTCAAAATTTATTAATTTATATTAATGTCTTAACTTCTGGATGATTTTTAAAATTATATTAATTTAACATGAATTATTATTATTATTGTTATTTATCATTTTTATTATCATTTATTATTAATACAATTAATATGAAATTTATGAATTATATAAACTTCTCACATGGTTATTTTTAACTTGTATATAAATATCAGTCTTGAATGTGATGAAGTTTCTTTCCACAGGAGTGCACTTTCACAAAGATGTTTATTTTTCAAACGCTCACGGGGAAAACCTTTACATATATTCTTTTGCCATACATGTACAGTACCTTTGCTGGGAGCTACGACGAAGCATTGGTACAAATTCTTCTATTGATTATAATTTGAATCTCTTTTGATACTGTTGATTTTAACGGAGGCGTCTACTGCTTTAAGATGGTGGCTGTTTGCTAATGCCAGCGAGTCTGTCATTTCGCATGTAGTTCTATATACATAATATCGACCATAGCCCGACGTAATAATAATAATATGACTTATTCTTGTACTATTTTCCATCCATCCATCCATCCATCCATCCATCCATCCATCCATCCATCCATCCATCCATCCATCCATCCATCCATCCATCCATCCATCCATCCATCCATCCATCCATCCATCCATCCATCCATCCATCCATCCATCCATCCATCCATCCATCCATCCATCCATCCATCATCTACTGCTTAATCGGGGTCGGATCATGGGAACAGCAGAAGATAGACTTCATTTATTGCTTTACTTAACTTTCTGACTGGTTAGAGGACCGGCGCGGCACTCAGCTATGCTACTCCGCACTTGAATTGTATTGTATTGTATTGTAATGTTGCACTGAGCTGAATGGTCTTTTTTTTTTTTTTTTGTAAAGTTGAGCCAAACTTTTGAGGGCCGCCACACCGTGTCATAATCAAGTTGCAGTGCACAAACACGCACTTCTTGTGGCTTCTTCTTCGTGGTTTTTGGCAAAAACTTTTTTCTGCTCAGCGGTCAGGGCATCATGGAATCGAAATTTTAAAATTCGAACGGTTCTGGGACCATCAGAGTGTTTGAACTGGGTCCTATCGATGCTAGATGCCCAACCCGACTGAAAAGTGTACATTGGGGCATTTTGGGATACTCATTCCATATGGTCAACCGGTTGCAGTAGAAAAAAATCCTAAACAACCCAGTATAAATGCAAGGATTGTCTGCTATTTAAAAATGGATTTAATAATCACCACATAACTCACATCTTCTCCTATCTAGAATTCCTTGTATTTTACTTGTTACTACCAGCTCTACAGTTAGTGTTCAGTTAGAGTGTGACAACATTAATGGTGGAAAAAAATTAGGCATTTGAAAAGGGGTGCACTAACTTGTACCAGTGAATCACACATTTCAGTACGTTCTCAGCCATGCTTACAGACAATCACCCTGAATGAGATGCATATATCCAGCATGTGTTGCCACACGTCAGGCATGCTGTCTCCACCTATTTATGAGAAGAAATATGATAATTGCGTCTGTAATTGCATAATTACACCGGAAGAGTTTGACTTATTGTAGTCCTCACAGCACTAGTTAAAAGAAAAAAATAGAAAACTGGTGTATAATACTGTATTTACAGTGCTATGCAAAGTCTTTATACAACACCGTATGTGTTTAAAAATTTTTTTTTTTTTTTTTAATTTGTGGCTGTGAATAGGTTTGTACAGTAGACTGACCAAATAGAATTATATTTTGGTACAATCCACGTACATACAGTATAAGTATTGTTATCTACAAGCACCATAAAAGCCTTTGCAGGCTAGGAGTGACATCCTCACCCTTTTAATCACTGATGAGCTAGGAAGCTCCATGGCTGGCAATTCCATATACAGTAAACATTATTCAGGCTGCCTCTGCATGAAGAAATATGATACACATGAAAGGAAATGGTAGAGAGTGTTTTGATTGCATCTGCAGAGAATATAAAACATGTACACAACTGCCAGGTTTTTGTGATATACATATTTTAAAAAATGAGATAAAGAAAAAGACCATTTTTGGTAGTGTGATTAGAAATCACAAGCCATGGTCTGCAGAGAGCTTCCATGTCATTTGAGGGATGTTTCCTACATCTGACTCCATCCCCTGTTCTGATGTTAGGACTACACTGGTTATCAACCAGTGATGAGCAGTGTTGTTCTTACAACACAACTTGTTGGCAGCAGCTACATTCTTTAAAGTCGTTTTTCTTCGAAAGAAACTCGGGCCTTTTTTTCACGGTGTGGGGAATTTAACAGGTCCAGTAAGTGTTGGAAAAAAAAAAAAAAAAAAAACTTCAGGCTTTGTCAAACTAAAAGCAAAAACACAAGACAGTAAAAACCTACTTAGAATTGCTAAAATGCATTTGAGTTGTTCAGAGGAAGTCTCCATGGTGGCAGGTGAATACTGACTCCAATTTGATTGGTTCATTCTGAACACAATTCCAGTCACAGTCAAAAGATCGTGCATTCACATTTTTTGTCGTTTATTTTACATGTTTATTTTAACCTCCCCTACTGATTTTTTTTTAATCACTTGGTTTAGGTATTTGATTACAATGGTTGGGGAAAAAAAAGAAATAATCTTACTTCTTAATTATCTATAATGTTACTTTACATTAAAGCCTTTTTTATAGGGAGTTGTACACTTGTTGTATACTGTACACAGTAACTTCTATTCTGTCACTGTCTAAGGGATTTATTAGACTAGGCGATTTGCCTTTTCTTCTTAACACCCATTAAGTTGTTGAACAACATTAATCGATAAAAATATTGTGGGGTGAAAAAAAAAAGTTAACTTGTTACAAAGCTTACTCATTAGCGTTGGTGTGATGATAAGTTTTAATGAGTGCAAATCTTACTTAAATTTTAATAAAAGAAGTGTGTGTGGGAGCGAAGGGTGCTTTTCAAAAAGTACATGACGAATGTTCCAAGTTCCAACTCCTACTCAGTCAGTTTGGAAAAATAAATTAACATGCTGATTGAGTTTGTGCTACAGCAGGGGTTTATTAATGCAATTTTGAATATCAATGCCTCTGCTGATGGCGGCAGTGTGGACAACTGGTTAGTGCTAACACTCAGAGGCTTCAAATGCGGGCTTTGGCCCTTTTCTGTGGAGTTTGCATGTTTTCGCTCTGCTCTCTTGTATTTTCTCTGTATGACATACTCCCACATTCCAAAAACAATGGTCGTTAATTGGAGACTCGAAATTGTGAATGGTAATGCGAGTGCTTAATTTTTTTTGCTACTGTGCACTGTGCACTGTGATTGACAACAGCCCATTTCAAGATCCACCCCCTCTTGCCAAAAGTCAGATGGGATAAGCTCCAGCACACTTCTAACCCTAATGAGAATGAATAGAATAAAAAAATGGTGGTCTTGCAGAAACAAAAAAAAAATGTGGTTTAGCATTTGAAACTGAGTGAGCAGATAGTTTTAGAACTACTCTGCTTACATGAATATTTTTAGCTCTTCATCTGGGGAATGCATGGAAGCAGTTTTCAGAAACAGTACCGGATTTCACTTTTGTGTGTTTTAAATGATCTTTTGTTGCTATATTGTTGCAGACATCTCTTAGAATGAACTCTCATGAATGAAAACATTGCATTTTAAATCATGGTTTTTACCCAAGGACTCCCCATTTCCATTGTTCGTCAAGAGGTAAGCCAATGGAAAACAAACCAAGCAAATTTATTTTTCAAAAATAGCCATAAAACATGCATTCTAATTGAATTCATGTGCAAAGACCATGTGAAAGCATTTCTTCACAATTAGAATATGAAAACCGCACTAAATGAATGATATATAATCTGATAGTTCAATTGTACATCTAAATTTTAACACAAACTGTAGAAGAACAGCACACCTCCATAAATAATAATAATTTCTTTAAAACCCACACTTCCCACAATATCAAACATTTGGAAATCATTCTGTTTTGCTCTTCATATTACAAAACTACACAATTGAAGTGCACTGGTTAATAAGTACACTAAATAAACACAGAGACAGTGCAGCAAACAGAATAAAATTGATTGATATTATATACATTGCTCCCTTCCCGTAAGTTTTCAGTTTTCACCCCCATTAAACCTAAACAAGAAAGTGTTCATGAGTTGAAGGTGTTCCATTACAAAATGTTTAGCTAGGATGATGATGAAGGTTCAAGGGGAATACAATAATCTAGTCCAATGCCTAATATATTAAAATTAATGTGAAGAAGTGTCTGTTATGTCTGTGTTGTTGATTCATGTGTTGTCATCTTGCCGATTTGGAAACAAAATATTAAGGTCATACAATAGCTTTGACCCAAGACTACGTCAATGAATTTGCCCAAAACAAAAGATTCTCAAGACAAACTGATTGAATTATGACTAGCACTGACACCCCTCTGAAACTCACCTTTGCTTTCGAAACTATCAGATGAATATGCTATCTTAAAATACAATGAATCGATGTAGTATGGTGGCATTGCCATCCATTTCCCCCCCCAGGCTCTCGTCACGTATGCTTGAGCATCAACAATCTTCTACGGCATTGAAGATCTCACAAAATCAAAAGACTCACTTCCAGTTGGCTTGTTTGATGGTGTCAAAGGATGAGGCAGTAAAAACTGTATGTGTGTGGTAGTTTGCGCGTGTGTTTTTGGTGGGGCAATTTATTGGGCTCCTTTGAGGACAGACAGTGCACAGTTGGAATGCTTGTGAAATATTTGCAGTAGTCACTGACAGGAGAATTCACCACAGTTAACGCAGCAGTTTAAAATAGAGGGGTCACTGTCACAAGATGATTGGGTCATCACTCTGTCTGTTCCCCACTCTAAAAAAAAAGTGCCATATAGGATTAAATAAAACCCCCTCTCTCCAAGGGATTAGATCTCAGTGGGTGGATTTCTTTTGCCAATGCTCATTTAATGTCTCAAACAGCATTCTTGTTGCCACAGCGTCTGGCTTTGTGCCCCTCAGACATGCTGGCTCCGGACGACCGAGAGCAAAGGTGATGACCAGCATAGGCGACAACTGTTGGGTGAAGTCAACGCCTCACACAGGGGGCACAAATAACTTTGCACCCTGGCTGTCATGCAGCTTTTTAGAGAGGAGGGGGTTGGCCTGTATTTAAAAGAAAATATCAATGTACAGTGCTGATGGCTGCCTTGAATGTGTTGCCTGCCTTACACACCCCACAACCATCCCACTCAAAGTGATAACATTATGTGTGGGTGTAAGTAGATACAGTGAAGTGACAGATGATAAAGTGGCTCATATATTGCATGCGGACACTGATTCTGTTATGACACGATTTTGCATTGCAGTCAGAAAGATAGTTAGGTTGACCCAAAAGGGACAAAAGACATTGGTGTTTACAAACCACTGTAACATAAAAAGTATTGATGAGTTCTAATTACGTAGTTCAAGTGGCTATAGCCATACCGATTTTAAACTTGGAGGATCGAAGAGCTTTGCATTATGGCCCCAAAGAAGAAAGCAGGGTCTTCTAGGTCCAGCCAAAAGAAAAGCAATCACCATGGAAATGAAGCATAACACCATAAAAAGAACAGAGAAAGGAGAGACCCACAAACATCGGTCAAGACATGCTGCATTCAGACCTAGGTTAAAAATGTCGCGCAAATACTCTTTACTCATCGCAAGTTTTGTTTTACACAAACCTTATGTTGCCAACAATCAAAGTCTGCAAAACCACACAACATCCAGTTGACGTAACATAAAAATAAGGACAGTAATGTAACGAATCAGGTTGCATGTATGCGTCAGGTTGCAATGTTGATGTGTTAAGTGTAGTGTCTAACTGGAGTGAGAGAGAGCGGGGTGGAGGAGTTGTCGAGTTGGGTCTGTTTTCGATCTGTTGGCGTCCACTACCGCCTATCGTAGTCATGTTCTGTGCTTTCGGTTGCAAATAAACCATTGAAAACCCTAACTCTCCATTCATTTCTCAGCAATTATGGTAAGTATAGTACATTTTATATTTTAATATATTGTACTTTTTATTTTCAACGTAAATTTCAACATTAAACCAGTAAAATCCGACTTACACAAAATTTGTGTTCCATCGCCAGCAAAGGAACGGAACGTGTCCGCAATCTTGAGGACTCCTGCCATGCTTACTGGGCCGTGAATCGTACTCGGGCCGGCATCGCAGCAGTGGCGCATGGTAACCACTGGGCCAAAAGCATAGGATAGCAGCTCTAATCACCAACGTGCTCTCTTGAAGACATCGTGAGGGATGCATGCAACGTACCTGCTTGCAGCCGTGATAAAACCTTTCAGTCCTTTCGAATACTAATCGGCATTGTTCAATGTTACACTACAATCAAAGTGTTGACCATAAATGAGGATTCGTGAATATGTTTGTCGGCCCTGACCAATAACCCAAAAACTCTCTCAACACACCCCAAACTGCAGGATAATTGTTCTATAATCTTCAGATACATCAGAGATTTGATCTGTTAGTCATATTTTAATATTTACTACTATATGGAATAGTGAACTACCAGGTCACTATCCTGTATTGATTGTTTATCAAGGTTGTTTAATAAATTTTTAATGTCAGAATTAAATAATTTGTTGAAACACAGGAAGGATTTAGCCCTTTAAGTGGCTCCACTAACATTCATCAGGACACCTTTTGAACAGTATCCTCACTGTTGAGACTGCTTCTTGTCCCTCTTCTTACTTTTTTTTCTTGAACAACTGCTGACTTTCAGACAGAAATACAGAACACTGTGACAGCAAGTCCAAGGCGGGGAAGAAAGCATCCACTCTGTATACGGTCACCTCCTGTAGATATCTCTGTGGATCACTGCACTGTTTTGTTTTGCTCCTGGAACCTGTGGAATAAGGAGCTCCACAGGTGGCCCTTTTTGAAACTCAGGCCGTGTCACTGGAAAAGAACTTGTCTGATGGCACCATTTAGGCCTCATAAAAAGAAAGCTTTTCATTGCTGATAAGAGAAAAGAATTTGGCTGTGACGGCTTTGCTGCTTTGTGCTTACTCGTTTGCTCGGTTAAGGCTTGGATGATCGACCACAAGTCCCCGGCAGGGCTCATGAAGCTTAAAACTGCATCAAAACATGTCTTGGCATGAACGCATAACTTTGTTTTCTCTGCTCTGCAGCAAGTCAATATTTTTTTGATAATGTAGAAAATGCTACCAAAATTAGGAAGTTACAGTGAATTGAACACACACACCCACACCTACACACACACACACGCACACCCACACACACCCAAACACACACACAAAAACATAATAAAAAGGGGAAGACATTAAAACCTCAGGCATCTCTAGACAGGGCTGTTTAACTGAAAATAGAGTAAACAACTGCTCTTCATTTGGCAAATGTGCTTTCAGGAAAACTCAAAGATCTGAATATTAAAATGAGCCTGCACTATTGTGTCCTTCTAAAATAAGTTTGCTGAGACAGAAGCCTGCATATATGTTATTGTATGACAGCACAGATAGAGCTCCAGGCTGCCCCTAAATTGTTGCAGTTTGCCTCTAAAATTTGACGCAATGCAACACAAAGTATATTTGTATCCACTTGCACCAGTGCGACCAGTAAATTTGCGGATTAAAAAAAAAACTGTTGTTCTTCTCTTTTTAATGGCTATCAACCTTATGTACCACAGTTAAGCCCGGGTGATAGAAATAACAAAAGTAAAACAATGAAAATGAGCCAAAGTGAGAATATTTATTCTGTGGGTCTAATTATAATGAGTCAATTTTTTGAAATTTTTTTTAAACAGATCGGATCAGGCACTATTGTAGTGACAGTAAAATAAATAAATAAATAAAAAATGCTGTGACTAGCTAGTCTGGAGAACTGAACCAGCTGTGCTCAATTGTGTAAATCAGGTGGAATCAAATGTTGCCTTATAAGAGCAGTTTCTGTTTAGAATTTAGAAAGTTATAATAGTTCATATCATTCACATGGTGTGATATGGTTCATGATAATGCTTGATATATGTGTAGTCATATACTGTAAAGTAGTTTCATACTACAATTTTAATGGTTGTAGTTTCATACTATATTATTTATATTAGGTTTATGTCACAACCACAAGCATATAGTCTGTTGGCAAGACTGACACTTCTTTGTGCTGCATTGGCAACAAGTCATCATTGGCTGGTACTACTGGTATAAATACTTGCTTCCATGTTCATGAAAAAAAGACAAAAGAATCTAAAAATTGTGCAAAAAAAAAAAAAAAAAAGTGATTGTCTTAAGTCAAGCCACAATTATGTTCTCACTTAGCTTGTTTGCTTGCCCTGGCCTAGAGTATAGAATTCTCTTGTTCATCACGGTTTGACCTGGATTAAAAAAGTTATGCTTCTTCCAAAATATATACAGTGGGGCAAAAAAGTATTTAGTCAGCCACCAATTGTGCCAGTTCTCCCACTTAAAAAGATGACAGAGGCCTGTAATTTTCTTCATAGGTGTACCTCAACGTTGAGAGACAGAATGAGAAAAAAAATCCAGAAAATCACTTTGTCTGATTTTTAAAGGGTTTATTTGCAAATTATGATGGAAAATAAGTATTTGGTCAAGGACAAAAGTTAATGTCAATACTTTGTTATATTCCTTTAATTGATAATGACAGAGGTCAAAACGTTTTCTGTAGGTCTTCAAAGGTTTTCACACATTGTTGCAGTTATTTTGGCCCATTCCTCCATGCAGATCTCCTCGAGAGCAGTGATGTCTTGGGGCTGTCGTTGGGCAACACGGACTTTCAACTCCCCCCAAGGATTTAATATATGGCTGAGATCTGTAGACCGTCTAGGCCACTCCAGGACCTTGAAATGCTTCTTACGAAGCCACTGTTTGTTTCCCGGGCAATATGTTTGGGATCATTGCCATGCTGAAAGACTCAGCCACGTTTCATCTTCAATGTCCTTGCTGATGGAAGGAGGTTTTCATTCAAAATCTCACAATACATGGCCCCATTCATCCTTTCCTTTACACGAATCAGGTGTCCTGGTCCCTTTGCAGAAAAAATGTGGTAAAGCATGATGTTTCCACTCCCATTCTTTCACCTTCAACCACGAGAAGTTGTGTTTCTCCAAAAAGTTCATTTTTTTGTTTCATCTGACTATATGACATTCTCCCAGTCCTCTTCTAGATCATCCAAATGCTCTCTAGCAATCTTCAGATGAGCCTGGAAGTGTACTGGCTTACGCAGGGGGACACATCTGGCACTGCAGGATTTGAGTTACTGGTGGCGGAGTGTGGTATTGATAGCAGCCTTTATTACTTTGGTCGCAGCTCTCCCCAGGTCATTCACGAGCTACCCCCGTGTGATTGTGTGATTTTTGCTCACTGTTCTTAGGATCATTTTGACCCCACAGGGTGACATCTTGCGGGCAGCCCCAGATCAAGGCAGATGATCAGTGGTATTGCATGTTTTCCATTTTCTAATAATTGCTCCCACAGTTGATTTCTTCACACCAAATTGCTCACCTATCGCATATTAAGTCTTCCCAGCAAGATTCAGGTCTAGAATTTTGTTTCTGGTGTGTCCATTGACAGTTCTTTGGTCTTGGCAATAGTGGAGTTTGGAATGTGACTGTCTGAGGTTGTGGACAGTTGTCTTTTGTATTGAGAATGAGTTCAAAGACGTAGTATTAATAGAGGTAACGAGTGAAGGACAGAGAAGACTCTTAAAGAATTTACAGCTTTGTAAGAGCCAGAAATATTACTTGTTTGTAAGTACCAAATACTTCTTTTCCACCATAATTTGCAAATAAATTCTTTAAAAATCAGACAAAGTGATTTTCTGGATTTTTTTTCTCATTCTGTCTCTTATCGTTGACGTACGCCTATGAAGAAAATTACAGGCCTCTGTCATCTTTTTAAGTGGGAGAACTGGCACAATTCGTGGCTGACTAAATACTTTTCTGCCCCACTGTACATACAGCGATCCCTCATTTTTCCCGCTTCCTCCCTGCGAAAATCGAAAATCCGTGAAGTAGAGGTGGAGCTTATTTACATAAGTCATTGTACTATAAATCGAAATTAATACAGATTTAACAGCATTGGAAAGAGATACATAAAGACATACTTTTTCCATTTTTTTTTTAATAATTTTTTTTTTACAAAAGTATAAATAAAAAAGCCATCTTATATGAATATGTATACTTTAATAAATGGTTTTTAAGCACTGCAAATGTAATAATTATAAAGGAAATATATGTAAAAGAACTGTACTGTTATATTAGAGCTGGGAATCTTGGGAATCTTAATGGTTCGATTAATATTAAGATTCAGAGGCTACGATTCGATTACTAATCGATTATTGAAAATCCTTTTAGGCTAAACCAAACTACTATTTTAGTATCAAGTTAACAGTTCAAAACCGTAACTAAAATACTCGAGTCCCCATTAAGTATCAGCAGCTTTAAACTACATTCAATTAATTCAATGTTGTGAATCAACCGTTAAACTTGTTAAATTGCTCCCATTATTCCATAATTTTATAATTATTATAATTATAATAATATATATTTTTTCCATCATGCCACATGTGAACGTTTTAAAACTGTTTCATCATTTATAGACAGTTTCAAGTCAAGATTTTGCCGATATAGGAGTATTTTAGATATAAAGTTAATTAGGTTCGCTAAAACAGCTTTAAGATGGCAGCTGTTTACTAACGGCGACAAGTTTGTCATTTCGCATCTAGTTCCATATATATGTGATATCTACTGTAGCAATATGTGAACGTATGTTTGTAGCAACTAGCATCTGGGCGTTGTTTGTAGCAGGTGTCGGGCGCAGTCAAGTATAGACCCTACCCACCGACGTCACAAAACCACGTGCTCGCTGTATGGTTCCGCCCACTTGTCTGTCATTTTGTCTCTGTATTAGCATTGGTTTCAATTGATCGAGGAATTTAAAATGCATTTCATGGAAGACCCGGTGCTTTCTGATGCCGTAAACTCACTGGATATGTTGCATGAAAGGCGTTATGTGGAAAAGCTTCGTTCTATACAGTCGCCAGATCCATATTTGATGCCCAAATCGATGTTTTTCGACCCACTGTCTTCGCCCTGTCTGCCTGACATCTCCTACGCTGATATTTACAATTATCTTGTCCACACAAAATCAGCCTATTCTCACGACAATTTGAAAAACTTCAAGAGCTTGGAGGCTTATAAATACTTCGTTGCTGGTTGGGTGAAACAGGTCCTCGTCCACGAAAATTCGGCAGGAATCTATCTTGTGCTTGGAAAGGTGAGTTACGAAATTTTCAATTCAAAATCTTTTGTTATTGCTAACATCCACTGTCAAGTCTAATGTATTTCATGTCGTTTGTCAATGGAGTTAAGGCTTTTAATGTTTATATGGTGTAGCGATAGCACTCTCACTACATACATACGTGTATGTTGTCGGCGATTAGCCTATCAATGATCTTAATTGTGGTTATTTGTCAGCCCAAAACCCTCTAAGTATATCTTAAATGCATCTTACCGGATATAAAATGACTACTACATAGTCTGTGGTGATTTTTTGGTGCCCAGTTTTCACGTCGAATTGCAGCCGTCCATTTCGCTCTCCTCTTTGGATCCCTCGGAATACGGTAAAACTTCAAGTCTCTCCTTCCATCTTCTCTGTTAGTGCAACCAACAGCCACACACGCCTTCACCATTTTGATTATTAATGTTAAGGAGCAGAAAAACACGGCCTAAATAGGAGGAATGTACGTAGCCGTAACAGGTTAACACTATGTTTTGACGGACAATTGGGCGGTACCATTCAGGAGAGCGGAGTTGTGACGTCACGTGGGTAGGGTCTATTGTTGTTTTTTTAATCTAGGGGAATGAGTTGAACATCATATTTACTCTCAGTTCCTCATTGCGTCCCGAAGACGGCGCTGACTGTGTTTTAGTTTGGATTTACCTGGTATGGATAAATAATCGGAATTTGGATGTTTGTGAACCGTTCTCGAATCTTCCACTGCTGAATTGCGCATAATCAAAGAATCGGAAAATTTGCACGCCTCTAACTGATTTATATATGCATATATCTAAACATTTTTAAATGATATACTGTATTCTTTCATTTATTTATTTTGACTGGGAAAAATCCACGATGGAATGAGGGCGCAGTTTGAAGCGAGGGATCACTGTACTCGTTCGTATTTTCAACCTAAGAAATGAAACTTTTCCCTCTACTTCTCTTCACTTGTTTCTGGTTATTGCACTGAAGGTCTGTTCTTTCCTGCTGCTGGAATGTGATTCATATGCTAATGAAATAGATTCTCATGGAATTCCCTCTCCTGTGCTATGAATATTTTCTATCAAACGGCTCGGACACCGTACCCACCATTTTATATCTCCTGAAGTCTCTGATGACGTCTACAATACTGCAGCTTCTTTTTTTGTTCAAGATCTTAACAGTGTACTCCACTTGGTTACATTAGCTTCATCTGTCATAGTAACACGTATGCTGTGATACCTTTATTGCAGGAGTGGATACAAATCTCAGCCCATTTAGAGATTGGGTGAGAATCATAAAGTCAGCAAGAAAAAAAAAAATCACAGGTAGTGGTTTGCAACATCGCTCTAAAATGAATGAAAAAGGTCTAAAACTAAAAAGCAGACAAACCAAAAGTTGTGTGGACATTGACACACTTTAGAACCCGTCTTTTTATCAATAGCTTCTTACAGGGTTGCAGAACCGATTGTCCCTGGATGTGCCCAAAGCCATCAGAGGTTTAATCGTAATCATCGTATTCTCCCTTATCTGAATTTCTGATGAAACCGTCCCGTGGTATGTGGATGTTGCAGACCACCCAAAAAAAGTGTCAAATATAGTGTGTATTGTAATATAGTTTATGTACTACAACAATGGCCATGGTATTGGATGAGTTTTGCTCACTGCACAATACATCAACATGTCCAGCGTAAAGTGGGGAATCTTCCAAGCACTCTTTAATGGACTAATTATATTAGACACACAGACCAGAACAATCACTTTCCTTCATACTGCTCCAAAGATGCAAATGAAAATGAGGTCTTTACACTTGCACAGGGGTATCTTTGTCAGCACTCCACGTTGCACAGGCTGTAAGTCAGGCTGAGCGATGCAAGGTGCAGGTCCTCTGGAAGCTGTCTCATGTAATTTAGAGTACACTACCTACTTCATGAGCACCACTGGACCAAGGCCAAAACATTAATTAACAGATTAGATACAAACCAGGTTAAAAGAAGCTGAGCTCATCATCTTACTGAAATGTCTAATAAAATGAGTCAGTGGGATTTAACTGTCCTAATGCCATGTTTCTAATTCATCATAATTTTTCTCAAAAATTCTCTGTGAAAAAAATATCATAGGAAAGGCAATAGCATTTGACTGTTTTAATGATGACCAATTCTTCCTCCCAAACTGCAATGTTAAAAACTGTAATTTTTAATACAGTAATGTAGCAGGTGTGATAATGGCACTCTGGTTGACATCATTGAATCTTTGTGAAATTATTTATTGAATGGAAAAATGTGATGAAAAATGACGACTATGAGAAAAGAAGAACATATTTTGGAAGTTATTGTAAAGTAAGCATCGTAAATTATATTACATGTCGTATTTGTACTTAACTGCGCACTTCTACGGTGGCCCTGAAGTGCTAAACACAACGACAAATTAAAAAATAAAACGGCATATTCAAGAAACAAAATGGCATATTTGAAGCACAACAGCAAATCGAAAAACAAAATGGCAAATTCTAAATACCCATGTCAAATATCACCCCAGAAGCGGAATTACTTCCTAGTTTATCAGTACCTACCCTTAACCGTAGATTCGTCCAATCAGTGATAAGGATACTTTTTTACTTATACCTACCTTTTCCGATTCATTAATGTAAATATAATGTTTTTACTGATTTGTCGTTGTTTTTTAATTTGCCGTTGTGTTTTTGAATTTGCTCTTGTGTTTGCTGATTTGCCGTTGTGTGGTTGAATTTGATGTTTTGTTTTTTGATTTGCTATTGTGTTTTGCACTTCAGGGCCACCATCATACATCCCTCAAATTGCCAAAATCCACTATGACATGCCTGCGTAGTGAATGTGACTAGACCCAAATTTAGACGTGAAAATAGAAACTAATGTGTTCACCAAAAAGCATGGCCTGGTTTGAATTGATATGTTGAGTAATTGAGCCCTTTATTACAATCACATCAATGACATCAGAGCAAGGTTGTTTACCGAATGTGTAAATGTTTAATTTTGGTAGATTTCTATTTCTTTTCTGTACACTGTTACAATTGACTTTATAGTACAGTATTACAGTATTTTGGTCTTGTCAAATGGAAATGCGTGAGAGTTGTTATGTGACTCAGAGCTATTACTAGTATTTTCCCATCATGTTGCAACAGCCACAACTATTGCCAACTAGTCATGACAATGCGGGCAACTGTTTTATTATTTTTTTCATCACAGAAATTCATGACATGAGTATGAACAACAGCAAATGACTTTGCTTTCATTGTTCGCGTAAAAAATTAAATAGTTTTTAATCGTAATTATGTATTTTAGTTGAAAATAAAGGCATAATCTTGGCTAAAATTCTGCATTCGAGACTAAAATGCAACCAGATGAAAAGTGCAGATTTCTTTTGAACTCTTTGTGATACTGTCAGTGCTGATGGAATTTTTTTTGAAAAAAAAAAAAAAAACTATTCGTGTACGACAGACTTAAGGCTTTACATCCGCCCTCTGTGTCACCATGTTTACAGTGTATAAATTGCAGGGTGAGTGTTCACAGTGTGTGTAGTATGTGACAAGACTAGGCAGGTGAAGGGAGCCTTCATTACTTTCTGTAATTCGAGCTCTTTGGAGTTAATGTTAAGTCATAGGATTGTTGCACAGCTGCTCTTTCTAAACAACATGAAATGGCATTTCACAAGTCTTCTTGTGATTTAATGAATTAAAGCAGTCGTAGTCAGACCTTGCTTTACTAAAATAAGGGACTGTTATCTGGTGTTGTTATTGTAGGCAGAGTATGATATATAACAACTCCAGAATCCATTTAAGACTTTCCCCATTTGATTTCTTTTATAGTAACTTTTCTTTGCTTGAAATTTACATGAGTATTTACACAGTAATAACTACTTTGTATTAATACAGAAAAAATATCACTGTTCAACTCTCCAATGTTTGACTTTTTACAAGACAATTATCACAATTTTGCATGACAGTTTTCACCTATTTACATGATATTATTTTTCATCATAGTTTTCAAATTTTTACATAAAAATTATCACTTTTTTCACATGATAGTTCATCACATGAACACAAATGCCCCAGACTGAAAAGGAGAAAATTGTACCAATTTACTCCCTGAATAGAAGCAAACCAAACTGACCACTGGTGTGAAAGCAGCCTAGGTGTCCTAACAAAGGGCCAACGACATTTGAAACAATGTTAACTTTGAATCAAATTGACAATTTTTTTTACTGAATGACAGTTATTGACATTTGTCATTATTATTTATTCATATTCATGACAGGTGCCGTGTCATGATTATGATTGTCTTATGACACTGTTATGATAAGCATTAAAACAATGTGTAACTGAATATTCTCCATGCTTTTAATGTGAACTATCGAGTGTGAATGTTGAAAATGTGACACCTCTATTAGCAAACATCATATTCATACAAATTTTGTGCATAAATAGAAATCCATATAGTTAGTGACAGCACATCAATGATAAATTCTCTGCCAGGAGAACATTGTACAGAAATCATTGTTGTTAATGCTGAAAATGGAAACACAATGAAGCATGTGGTCATTAATATTGATTTGAGGAGGACGGCTTGAGTAGAATTAGGTAAAAAAAAAAAAAAAGTATTAAATAGGTAAATGGGTTCTTAGGTTAGGTTGGTTAGGTAATATACAATAAGTGGCTCTGACAAAATGATGTGAGGAGATCGCTGGTATTTGGATGAATGTGAGAGTGACCGCTTATCTCCACAATGTCTCTCATCCATGAAGGGTAAAGACACTTCTGCCTTGCCTGGCACAGCCAGACTATTCTCCCTGTATTTTTCAAACACTGTGAGAAATAGTCTGGGACCCAGCCCATTAACGGCCTCTCGAGCAAGGTACAAAATCAATCGTCCAATCAGATTCGTTTATTTGCGTGAAGTGTTCTTAACGAGTAACGTCACTCTTGCGCGCCGAAAGTCGTGTCTACAACAACACAGACGGCGAACGGGAGAGCTGAGAATATGTTCCAAGCCGCGGTAAAACCAGTTTTAAATTACCAAAAACACATTGAAACAAGTCATTGGCAACAGTCAACATGGCGCTAGCCATGTTGAATAAACTTTCTCCATTCTCCGCTCACGCTAATTACTTGTCGCTTTAACAACGTCACGTCTGCCCGTCGCTGATTGGTCCACTCCGCTGTCTGTTTGCTGTGGCTTGCTCGGCCCTCGGAACATGATCCGCCGGACGGTCACCAGACTCAATCGCTGGAACAGCGGTGAGTCTGGTATACCAGGCAAACTTCTGCCACCCTGTTACACGTACCCTGTGTGCTAGTACAACGACCACTTTTTTTGTTTTGTTTTGATCATACTACTCTTTTTGTGTATATACAAAAGAATTTAATTTTTGCATAAATTCAAATGAATCATATCTACAAGTACTGTACATACAACTTCGTATCGCAAAGAGTCTTGTGTTTTGGATTCTAATAAATGGGTGTACAGTAAGTATATGTCAGACAAACTCCTGTTTACAGTAACTTATTCAAACCAGTGTGGATAAAGTAGCTACAATTAACTACATGGTAATCCCTTTAAATATGTGTTAAAAAAACAAACAAACAAACAAACAAACAAAAAAAAACATGACAAATATTTCAAAGAATTTGAAGACAAAGGTTGTATTTTAACTCTGGTGTTTTCCATTAAACATTCTGTGGAAACAAGTTTATATTATTAACTTTATACTGTAAATGTATTTTACATAATACTGGAAGTGCATCTTGTCAAGTGTGTCAGTGTGAGCTGTTAGTGTGAATTCCAGGCATGATTACAAGCTTGTTGAGGTGCTCAGAGATTGCAAGCAGACACGAGCCACACTGCACTGGCAAGGAATAACTAAGGGACACATTCACCTCACAGATAAAGTGGCCTCGATATTTGGTATACATGACACTCTAGGTATGGTATTTTTTAAAAGGATACAATGGTACCTTGAGGTTTATCCTGGCTTCTCCGTGGTAATTGACTGTATCAAGTAGTGGAAGAATGTTAAAATGCTGCTTAAGGACTTTCCCTGACTTCCATACGTCTATACTGGCCTATCAGTGTAAAATAGCTGTATTATTTAGTGGATTTAGTAATGATATTCTTGTATTTTAAGACACTGTTCATGTTCATTTCACACAAGGATCATAAGCAATTTTATGTTGAACTGCACTAATGGTGATCTGTATATGCCTTCTTTTTCGCACATGCTCAGTAGGGGTGTAGATCACCAATCTCATGACGATACAATATTGATTAATTCGACAACGATGCAATATTTGTAATTCAAGGGCCTTCAATAGATTTAATTTGAAATTATGTAAGCATTTACCACAATCAGTAAATCAGTAAAACAATAAAAAAAAAATCAAAAGAAAATGAAATATTTTTAATAGTGTTGTTGCTGAAACATTTCAGATATTTGAATGGAAAGCATTATTTTTAATAAAACTGCATATCTAAAAGATGACAATATGGATCGATGTTTTGCATTTGGATCAATTAGATTGAATCCAGATCGATGATTCGGACATTAAAGAATGTATATTATGTTCAATTGTGAGCTCAAATATCAGGGGCAGAGGTTGTAAATGTTGCTTAGATGCTTAGATGTAATACTTATGAGATACGTTCATGTGAAATAATACCATACTTAAGGTTAGGTTAGCAGCACCCAAGGACTCACAGAGTAATGTTTCTCATTTTAAAATAACAATCACTTTCGAGTACCAGTATACATTAATAACTATTTATTAATACATTAATGTATTTGTGAATTAATGTTAAGTAATGTATTATATATATTATGGATTATAACCTAACCTTAAGTATGGTATTTCACGTGAACGTACCTCATAAATATTACTTAACCTTAATTAACCATTACTGAATGTTTTTTGGACCCTTATTGTAAAGTGTAGCACATGTGTCCCTTAACTAAAAATTTATAAATACTTAAGCCCCCCCCCCCCCCCCTTAACCTTTATTAACCATTACTGAATGCTTTTTAGACCCTTATTGTAAAGTGTAGCACATGTGTCCCTTAACTAAGAAATTATAAATGCTTAAGTTCCCCCCCTTAACCTTTTTTAACCATTACTGAATGCTTTTTGGACCCTTATTTTAAAGTGTAGCACATGTTTCCCTTAACTAAGAAATTATAAATGCTTAAGTTAACAAACCCTCAACCCTAACCCTATATTAGCCTGTATATTTTTTTTAATTTTACCAAACTATTAGTTACTGTTACAGCAACATCTACAGACAGTAGTTGCATGCTTTGCTACAAGACACAAGTAACAGACATATAATTATCAGAACAACGCTCAACAGGAAGTGCATCAACCATGTTAGACAGTTGTCGTATAAGACTTCAGTCAGGTATACAGTCATAACTCACAAGTGATTTTGCACTTACAGTTTTAGATAATGTTTTTTAACATTGTAACCTGTCAAATAATTTACCTTTAATTAAAAGGCATTGCAAAGGTAAAAAAACTGTAAAGTTTGTAGTTTCTTTGTTTTTTTTTCGTTCACTTGGCCACAAAAAATAATTCTCTACTACAGGCCTACTAGTGACTAACTTTTCTTGCTAGTCATCAGATGGTATTCATTGTGTTTGTTGAGCATGCTGCAGTTTTTGTATCGCTGATGGAAACTGCTCTTTGAGCACGTACACATCCAGTCAAATGAGCCTGTCTGGCTGTGAGTTGCCACGCAGGTCGGATGGGCTCCACTCTAAGTTGTTGTCTTTGTTTTTACGGCAGCTATGCATAGTACAGTCAGCAACAGGTCTTTTTGAAGTGATGATAACAGTCTTTTAAACATCCTTTCCACTTACTGCCAATTATTCCATGCTGAAAAAATGCAAAATACCGAATAGTCATTATTTGTTGTGTTAAATGTTAAAGAATGAATACAGTCCTATTTTCTTCTGTTCTATGTACTACACCATTGCTCCACCTATTCGTGGAGGTATACATTTAACTTATCCTCAGCTTTTCTCTTAAAAACTAAACCATTCGCATTTATTTATCATTCTGTTACAATGTAAGAGTACACAAGATGGTGTGAAATCCCTAGCATATTGCAAATTAGTAAATTGTGTCATGGAATTATCTTGTGTTCCATCTCAATAGAGAATAAAAACTTTAACTTTTACGAGGGAACAAATTTAGCCTTCATTCTCAGTTGAGGTTTAGATCAGTCTTTGCTGGATCCATATATTTTCCTTCTTCCCCAAAAACCAAAAACATGCAGAAAACAAATTTTCACTATTCGTAAAGGCTCTTAGCCCCCAATCCTATACTATTGCAGGCTATTATACCATAAATATATTCACATCATTGCAAAAATATCCAATGGACACTGAATTTTACATAATGTCTCCAGATAGATAAGCAGTTTAAGACATCATTTGACATACTCATATGTGAAAATTGGATACTTGATACCTATAAAAATGCATATGTACCCAATTTTTGGATGTTAGTCATTTTCAGTTCTATAAGGCAAACACAAAAGGATAGCATCTGAATGATTGTGGTTTTAGGTGTTGTATAAACAAGCTGCAAATAAGAATAGAATAAATAAAATAAATAGAATAGAAGAATACGGTAACTAGAATACATAGAAACAAAAAAAGAATACAATACAATAAATAGATTTTTATGGCAGAAATTGCAATGTTATAACTTCAGTATATATTTTTCACTTGGCCATTTGCTGTTACAGACCACTTGTATTAAGGTGCGGTAGTGATCAAGCAATTCTAATTACCGTATTTTTTCGGACTATAAATCGCACCTAAGTCACACCAGCCATGAAATGCCCAACAAAGAGAAAAAAATACATATATAAGTCGCACCGGAGTATAAGTCACATTTTTGGGGGAAATTTACTTGATAAAATCCAACACATAGAACACATACAGTGGGGAGAACAAGTATTTGATAAACTGCCAATGGGTTTTCCCATTGGCAGTCTATCAAATACTTGCTCTACTCACTGTATGTCATCTTGAAATGCAAATTAAAATAAAAATAACAATAGAGAACAACATGCTGAATAAGTGTACAGTATGATAATGTTACATGATGCATGAACAACGAAATGCGAACATGGCCGGTATGTTAATGTAACATAGCTACAGTATTAAGAGTTAAAACTATAGCATGAAGAATATGCTAGCAAGTTTACCAAACCATCAGTGTCACTCCAAAACACCAAAAGAACACGTGAAATGATATAATAATGTGTAAATAATTTCACACATAAGTCGCTACAGAGAATAAGTCGCACCCACAGCCAAACAATGAAAAAAACTGCGACTTATAGTCTGATAAATACGGTAATAGAAAAGTTTCTCCTATATGTGCCTTTTAATATGTAATCCTGTGATTTTTAGGACTAGAGTTAGATTGTTGGCCTTATTATTCTTTCAAACGTGTTCACAGTTGAGCGCTATTCAAGAACTGAAGTTGTACTTCCAATTGTGAGGAAAACGCATTTTGGTGTTATAAGACAAAACACATTTTGGTGTTATAAGACAAAAAGGGAAGTTTAGAAAAACAAACTGCTGAAAAGAAGAGGAGAAAACAACAACATTTTTATCTGAAGCATGTGCTCCCATTCCACCAGTTACTATACAAGTAGCCTGGAGCAGGTCAAGGCAAAGAGCGTTCCCTCGACAAAAGCTTCGATCTTCAAAAAGAAGATGACTCCCTGTTTCTTTCAATGGAGCTCAGACACATTGCATTGAAATCATGAGTGGTGTAAATGGGCGTGCATAGTTTGTGGAAGGCGTGATGGAGGGATCAGAGAAAGAAAAAAAAGGGAGCGAGAGACATGCTTGTACTTCCATTTTCATAGTCCCGACAAACCCCTGCAGTGCAAGCTTTGCCCCAGTCATTGTCACAGGCTTAAATAGTCTCTTTTGCCAAGCGAGAGGCTTTGGCGACATATGTCACTTGAGCGACTCTCCTGTCACCCCTTTAGGGCACTTGAGTGGAGGGGTGAGAGGGGGAGGCGTGTTCAAGGGGGCAGGCCTGAACTGGAGCAGGAAGGACATGTCAGATGTATCACTTCAGAGAGAGGAGTTGGAGCTCTCCCCTCTTGGTTCTTTCTATGGATTTTTAGAATTTTTCAATGCACTTGAAGAAGTAAAATGACTCAAGAAGTAGTAAGTACTCCTTAAAAGTCTGTTTGCACACAATTTTTTGGAGAGTTTCCATCTCCATTTTACAAAAAGCAACTGTTAATGTAAAGGAAACTTTGTGGGACACAGCAACAAGTAGTTCATACTGTATTTTTTATAGTTTTTTAAGGCACATTGTGTGTTAACAAAGATTAGTTGTCTACCATAGCAGCCTCTGCTACTTTTCATGCACTGGCTTAGGAAGCACAATCCCTAAGACTTAAAGACTATGATCTGCCATGTGTTCAGGTTCTGCAAGTCTCTAAAAGTATGTTTAGTTTTCTGTTTAATTGATGATGAAGGTTGTTGGTGTTATTTAAGAAAAGTTGCAGCTTGATACATCCCCATGTCATTAAAAAGTAATTATCCCAGCCCGTCTTCAGGACTGCAGTTAGAGTATTTGTGCACATGGGTGGCATGTGTCTGGTTGTAGTTGATGTTGTGTTGTTGTAACTGAACACACATTTGAAGGGAAGGTCGAACCTCTAGGCTAGGGACTATAACAGTGACGGCCTTTCTGAAAGCACACTGTTGGTTTTGCTGGCACTGAATCATTTGTTACTAGTGTATTGGCAATGCACAACCCATCCAAAAGCTGTGTGTAGGGATGGATTTGAGCATGCACTTTACAGTTGTACAAGTCTAAGAATGAAAGCAGCTTGTTACAGTGAGAAAATGTGTTTTTGCAGACTGAAGCTAATTTCTAACCAGCTTTGTTCACCATTTAATCCAGAAGAAGATAATTACAAAAAATCCACATAGTATATAATGCTTTCTCAATTTGTTTAATTGATACTAAATTCAAACAGCTTAATCCTAAAACGAATCGACACCAATTACGACATTACCCTGCCTCACTAAGAAGGGGCAACACATGCCCACTAGTGTCTTTACAAGTCCTACACAGTCATTGTTGGACATCCCAGCCTTCATTCTTCTGATTGCAGGATTAACTGCAGGGCCAAGCCATTTGCACTGCCAAGGATGCCACCGCAGACTCAGTGCTGTGAGAACTAAGCCGTGAAACATCGATGGGCTTAAGCCAATTTATAGTCTGATACTTGGATCTACCCACCGTAGCAGACAACAGCTCTGCCAGTTGGGTTTGCTGTCAGCATGCCATGCCACCAGACAGACTTCTAGGGGAAAAATAGGTTAAGACAAGTCTTTGCTGTGTTGTTTAACAACATCAAAACAATGGGTGACGTAATGCTGTCTTATGTCAATTAGATTCTTTTCCCCATTAAGGCTATGTCTATATGAACAGTACTATGGTATTTACTGCTATGTCTATATGAAAATGACTATGGTATTTATTGTATGCATTGGCGTGTGGACCCTCGGAGAAATGAATACGTTGGCTGATTGTTGAAAAGTTGCCCATTTGTTCTAAAATGCCTATTACATGGTTCAGAAGTAAAACAAGTACCAGCACTGCATTTTTACAAACTACTGAATTAATTTTGTATTACACACTCTGAATTTATGCATTATATTTTGGCATAACTGTTGGAACGTGCAATTGTCTTTTTCTCGAAATTCACCATTGTTAGGTGGACCAAAGACAATGGTAAAGGAAGATCCTATTGAATTTCAGTTCAAATTCAGTGAAATGTCAAGGGAATCATTTTTCAATTTTGATAACACTTGCATCGTGGTAAATGCTGGGGATATGCGCCATCTGTCGATGAAGTACACACACTTTGTATTGCACATTTATGTTATAACTTACTGCCCAGCATTTCCTGATTTTTTTTTCAATGAAACAAGTCAGACAAGTTTGGCCTTGACAGAGGTTTCTGCACTGGTGAATGCCGACTACAAATCGTTATTTTCTTTAAACTGGCTGAAATGATTTCATCCAACACTTGTTGTTTTTATATGTGCTTGGCAGTCATCCTATGAATCTTATATGTGTGTGTGGGTATATTTTTTTTTAATGTTGTGTGTTTTTGACACAAAGTTGTAAAACAATCATTTTCATTCCATTGATTTTCAATGTAAAGCCCCATATTTGTCTGTTACTTATTTGCACTTTTTTCATTTTGTTCCTTTCCTATGAAATTGAGTAATGTACAATTTTAATAAACTCCTGACAAGTACATAATCCCATTTTTCATTTCTCAAAGTACACATTAATAAAGCACATCATTATTTCGCTGAGGGGAGGCTTATTTGAAAAATCAACTGTATAAAGAAAGCACAATAGATCTTTAATAGAATTTTTCAGTTAAAAGCTCTGAGAAGTACAGATGACTTGACGAACCTTTAATGGCATTTAAGTCTTATTGGTGTTTTCTTTCATATTCTCTGGCATCCAGCGACATTTTGCATGAAGTGCTATTCATACAAAAGAGCCTATTTTAAAGACTGCCACTTTGTTTATCTGCAGAGAAGCAACTATTCACATGGGAGGTTCACCAAGTGCTGCGTTTGATCAGAGCAGATACTTACTATGCCTTTATCTTAGGTAAATAACAAAGCATGAATAAATTAACTTTATAAATATATTAATAAATGCAAAATACAATTAACAGATTATATATATTTACTGTATATATAAATGAACTATACTTGACATACAATGAACATGTTTTTAAATGTCACTCTGCAGGTCTGCTGTGTATTACAAAGTCCAAGGATTTCCAATTGATCTTTCACAACACATATTCGTTAACTCTGTCTACATTGATCAGCGGAGGGGATGAGGCTGGCAGGGAGTCTCCAGCTTGTCGTGCTGCTGGCCTTGAGCACTGCGGCCAAAGACCTCAATATCCCTCCAGAAGGTAGGCGAGTCATTTGAAATCTGCTTGCCATCATTATTGGAAATACATTAGATACACTCTTGGTGGTTCATCAGACACAGCAATATCTTTCTTGCTGGCCTAAAGAGCAGCTTTACTAAATTGTTCGATTAAATGTTTCTTAGTTATTCCCACAATCTTCTCTTCATTCTGAGTGTCTTTTTTCTTGGTGGCATCAGATTTAATAGAGGGAGATCCTTGTAAAAGCTGGCTAGATTCAAACAATTAGAGTAGATGAGCTCTTGCAATGGAGTGACAATTTTGAAGTTATTTTAGACATTTTAGAAGGTGACAAAGCAGTTGAACAGTTCAGAGTAGACAACAGCTAACAATGTTAGTTCAAATGTGATAATTGAAATATTTTTAACCAATTTAATGAGAGTCTTTAAAAAAATAGAGGTCTCAATTTAAATATGCATGTCCTACCTCCAATGACAGTATGGTCACAGCGGTCCTCTTTTCCCTGGACATGGTCACTTTTTACACCCTGTACGGTGTGTCCATTTTTTTTCCTTTGCTTTTTGTTCATTTATTGTTAATCGAAGATAAAGTCTATTTTTCCTTCAGTGTGTGTGCAATGTTAAATAAGCAAAAATCATAAATGCTATGGCACGCAGAAATAGGATTTGACAGGGCTAGAATTTGAAAACAACAAATGAACTTTGTTATAGTTTCCTGTTGTGAATGTATGGAGAACATCGCTCTACAGTTTGTCAAAAATAAGGAGATACCTACATACTTCAATATGCACGGGTTTGAAAAACAAAAAAAAAAAGGATGATAACTCTGCTGCTCGCCATCTGTGTACTATAGCCTTCATGTGACATGCCATAAATTGAAACAAAACTTTGACTTCCACCAACTTTCATAGCCATCTTCGTCTATTACCTCTATTGGCACGGTTCAGCTGGTGTAGTAGTTGACTCCCAATCCATCTTTTAATACAACAAGGGCATAGGTTTGGTCTCAACATTGGTAGAGATGATAAAGCAGCATAACCTGCATGAACACTTTTCGCTGTGGACGGGACATTGATAAGACCAAACAGATTGGGTGAACGGCGGTCAGGGCAACATTTCTCACCAATAAGAACCTAATTAAATTGTTAGGCGAAATGATCAAAGCAAAAATAAATTTGTATTGACTTATACTAACTTTTATCTGAATTGGTTCATGTGATACAACATTCGATTATAACCTTTGTTTTCAAAAACTATTAAAGTAACATTTTGAAGTGCGAGTCCCTTTATTTAAAAAAAAATGGGGAGCTATCCAAGAATGGGTCCACTTCTGGGGGACACTGGAGCACGCCTAGACTCAAACTAAAGTATTGTAATTAGGGCTGTCAAAATTATCGTGTTAACGGGCGGTAATTAATTTTTTAAAATTAATCACGTTAAAATATTTGACGCAATTAACGCACATGCCCCGCTCAAACACATTAAAATGACAGCACAGTGTAATGTCCGCTTGTTACTTGTTTTTTGGTGTTTGGAGCCCTCTGCTGGCGCTTGGGTCCAACTGATTTTATGTGTTACACCATGAGTGAGCATGGTGTAATTATTGACATCAACAATGGCGAGCTACTAGTTTATTTTTTGATTGAAATTTTTACAAATTTTAATAATTCGAAAACATTAAGAGGGGTTTTAATATAAAAATTCTATAACTTGTACTAACATTTATCTTTTAAGAACTACAAGCCTTTCTATCCATGGATCGCTTTAAGAGAAACTTATCTTTCCATTCCAACAATAATTTACAGAAAAATATGGCATATTTTATAGATGGTTTGAATGGCGTACCGCAAGCAACACGTCACTTCCGCTCATTAATATTCATGACATTAGCTACTGTTGCTAAGTAAGGACAAGCCACCGTTTGTCCCTAATAGGAAATGAATGGAAATCGTGTACAAAGGAGATGTTTACAGAGTTAAACCTACCAATTCTCTCCGAAAATGATGTGCCTGGTGCCAAATTCACTGGCAAAGATGTGGAAGAACATAAAAATGTTCAGTTAAAGAGATGGCTTTTGTGTCGAAGGCTGAAAAAGACGAAAAAAAACAGCCGACCTAAGCATAGCTTTAGCTTTTTCATCGACGCGACTGACAATGACATTCTCCTGTTTCAACAATCTATCCTTTACCATCAGCCCTGCCTTTCTTATATATCCTCTGGTTGTCCTACGTCTCTTACCGTTCTTGGGGGTAATTTAGTTAGCTTTGTATAGCGATCGCAAATGCTACTCAGTGACAGCCAACGAACACTTTTAATTTTTTCACTGATAAAACATCTTAATCCTATAATTTATTTACACTTCCCCCTTACTAAAGTTGTTTTTTATATATATATAACAGAAACGGTAACTGTGGCAGTCAGATACCATTGTAATTCTTTTCAGGTCACTCATTGTCAGACACGCAGTACGGCACAACGTTACGCTAAAAAAATAAGTCAAAAATATAAAGATGGCTTACCTCTTTGTCCTCTGAAAGACTATGCCAACCCAACATAATGTTTACTGCATATGAAACGTGAATGGATTCGCCGAGCTGTTGTTAAAGTCCACGCAAGTTGATTCGGTCTTCACATTTTTTCCTCTCGAGTTTTTGGTTTCCAGAAACGTATGAAGAAAATATCCGTCATGTGTCGTAATGTCTAGAGTCGTTTCTACAAGTTCCAAAAAAGCAATGCGTGATCGGCATGTTCGTTTTTGAAAGATTACCGGAGAAAAGTAGCACTTTTTACGTTGGGTCTATGCGAGGGCGGGTCTATAATGTTCCACTTCGGCTTTACTTCCGCTTTACGATGCGACGTCACGGTCTAAAAATAGCATGCGTGCGGTACGCCATTGCGATTAATTACGATTAATTAATTTTTAAACTGTAATTTACTCGATTAAAAATGTAATTGTTTGACAGCCCTAATTGTAATATAAAAGTGATTGACTGGGAAAAAAATCCATGACAAATATGTCAGATATCCAAGATATCCAAGGACTGATCTACATCTGAGGCATCCTAGACTACCCCAAGACTCCAACCAAAGAACTCTCATGAAATTCTGATGTGTGATTTCATTTCACATATATATTTTTTTCATGTCAGTGTCCCTCTGAAGTGGACCCATTCTTGGGACTTGCACTCTGAAGCCACCGTGTTGCAATACGGTAATGCACATAATGTAAACAGTGATTCAAATGAGGGACGGCTAGCTTGACTTTTTTGTTCCTTGTGGAGGTTGGCCTGACCGCAGTAGTTTTGCAAGTTAGCAAGTTCACACAGATTAGTGCTATGCTAACTCTGATGGTTGGACTTTTAGTAGCAAAATTAGTGGTGTTTCCCCCACTTCCACAATATTGACGTCTTTTTATATTACATTTTTTATCATCATATATCTTATCATATTTTTTACATATACAATACATATAGCCTTCTTCGGAGGGGGTGGAGGAGGCGGCATGTTGTACTTCTGTCGGCGGGATTGTTTGAGTGTGCGTGTTAGTCTGTGTGGCTGGAGGAGGGGGTGGGGGGTCATGTCATCAACCAATCAAATGTGCGTTTGAGAAGGGAAAAAATGACCCATCACATTCAGCAAGCGAAAGGGATAAATGTAAGTCTGAACATAATGAAAATAATTTACTTTATAATGGTAGGGTCTATTCTATCCTTCCAACAAATGGGAAGACAATCTAAATTACCCATATCACTGAACTCATTATATAATGCAAAAAAGGTTGCCTAAAAGTTGGTGGGGACAATTTGAGCATCCTGAAAAGTTGGCAGTGTTATGTCCCTACCTTCCCTATGCAAACGTACGCCCTTGTAATACAACAACAATTGCACAGTGTCCCTATTTTCATCTTTAAACAAATCGAAGTTTTTAGCTCTGCCGGTTTTAAAATAGTGACTATTTCTTAAAAAAAAAAAAAAAAAAATCTCATTCCAAATGTACAGCCAGCCACGACCTTTGAATTTATCAAACAGCTTTCTAATACAAAAACATTAATGGTCAAAGTGGGTTGTGCAGTGATCAATCTTTGTAAAGGCATTATTTGTCAAACAGTTCTTATATTAGATTTTAGTAGTTTTGTGTATCGATAGCAAAGGTGGGTAGTAATGCGTTACATGTACGCTGTTACATTTACTTGAGTAACTTTTTGAGAAAAATGTACTTCTAAGAGTAGTTTTACTAAGCCATACTTTTTAAGTTTACTTGAGTAGATTTGTGAAGAAAAACGCTACTCTTAATCCGCTACTTTGGGCTACACAAGAGTCGTTACACTTTTCCTCTTTATTCTACATATTACATTTATTTATTTATTTTTTGCCAGTGATGCCAAGAGTAGCGCTACTAATTTCACCAATGAGACGTCGCAACAATAATCACATGACTCCATCACACCAATCAGACGCAAGCTTGCCGTTCTATGATCATGCCAGCCTGTTCAATCACATGGCGTCTTTAAAGCACCATAAAAAATTAAGTATTAAATAGAGCGCTGCCCCCAGTATGACTCAACCTCTTTCCCAGTTTTTATTTGGTACCCATTGACAACAGAAAACCGGCGATATGATTTCATAATAGTAACTACGAAGGAACTACAGCAGTTGTGTCCAAACTATTCCACATAGGGCCGCAGTGGGTGCTGGATTTCATTCCTACAAAACAAGATGACATCTTTTCACCAATCTGGTGTCTCACAAGTGTAATCAGTTGATTGCACTCAGGTGCTGCTTGTTTTAGCACAAACTTCATTGGTTAAACTGTCTGTGCTCGATTGGTAGGAACAAAAACCAGGACCCACAGCGGCCCTTGCGGACAGGTTTGGACACCCTTGAACTACAGTATTCACTATTCAAACTAAGAACTATTTTCTCCATTAGAGGGCACTCATGCTCTTTGGACGAATAATCCTTCATTTTTGTTTTCTCTCATCAGAATTCTATTATTTTTTTCCCCCTTTGGCTTCATGTCGTTATGTAATGGATTATTATAAAGTAAAAAAAAAAAAAAAAAATCAAACAACAATAAGCAGTTACTCACAATGTTCACTCACTACACTACTGTACTCACTACTTGAGTATTCTTTTCACCAAATTCTGTTTTACTTGTACGTGAGTACATTTTTCGGATGACTACTTTTACTTTTACTTGAGTAATATTATTGTGAAGTAACGCTACTCTTACTTGAGTACAATTTTTGGCTACTCTACCCACCTCTGATCGATAGTTGAAATATTACTGATCCATGTTACCGAGAGTATCTTTACATTGTGTCTTTGTCTTTTAATGCCAGTGGAGCAGCTTCCTACCATTGTATTTCACACTACTGGGCCGATTATTGCCCTTCCTTCTGACAATAATGTGACAATTAGATGTGAAGCAAGGGGAAATCCTCCCCCAGAGTAAGTGCCAATATTTTTATGCTCGTACTAAAAAACTATGAACAGCTGTGGAATGTTCAGTTCACCAACATGCATTTTGTCCGGCACGAGCAGATACAGATGGACAAAAGATGACTTGGACTTTATTCCTCCCCAGCCTGCAACAATCAGAAGTTACCAACTTGCCACTGATGGTACTTTTGTGCTTCAAAACAAAAGCCTTGCCCGATTTCAGGGTAAATATCGATGCTATGCTTCCAACAAGCTGGGAACCGCCATGACAGAGACCATTGAGTTAATAGTTCCAAGTGAGTAACCTTCATGATAAAAGCCATACCTGTCAACCCGAGGCAGTTGGCAATCTTACAAATAGTGACGCATGCCCTTACAAATTGGTGACTAATCTTACAACGTTGTACATAGCGTGCAAAATGAAACAAAAATAAAACTCAATTTTTTAAATAATATTAATTTATTGGTAATATTGTAACATATAACCTGGTGCAATCAAAGAACAATCAATATCTTCAGCTACATCATAATTACTAAAAATTAACAGTGACTTTTGTTATAATTGTATGTAGCACTTTTGACAATTTCTATCATGTCTTGATGGCTGCACTTCATGGCACTTCAGCGAGCAATTCAGTTTGACATGAAGGTAGTTCGTTAGTGTGTCCAATTATAAATTAAAAAGGTCAATTGATAAAATTAACTTACCGATGCAATGTTTGAGTCAGGGAAAATTTCTTTTGCTAATTCTGAGAAGTGATCAGCAATGGTTGTAGGCAAATTGTGGTCGGTAACAAATTGGCAGAATAAAATCTCCGCTTTCATCACTTTTCATTCTGCAGACTTCATCTTAATGACCAGTGTTGTTAATCTTACTTTTAAAAAGTAATTAATTACAGTTACAAATTACTTCTCCTAAACAGTAATTGATTTAGTACCGTATTGGCCCGAACATAAGACGGCCCTGATTATAAGATGACCCCCTCTTTTTCAAAACTCAAGTTTAAAAAAGACTTTTTGACCACCAAATTAATTTTTATACAGAAAATAATTACAGTACATCTGAAACAAATGATTATAACAATATATTTGAGAGAAAAAGCATGTTATTTTGTCTCATTCAAATCTTAATATCTGAACATTTAAATATGCAAACTAAAGTGCAATCACATTCGTAAATGAATGGCGTCTGGTTTTTTAAATGTAAATAAAACAATCTATTGTGATAAAACAACAAAATTGCAATAATTGCATTAACCATCAAAGTGAAGTCTAACTGTAACTGTAGTCTTGAAACAAATCTGAATAAGGAAAAACATTGCAATAAAACATTGCAAACTGGTTAAACTTGAGAAAAGCTGAGATCTGTCATGACAGAACATCGCTTCATTGATATCTGGCGCCATCTAGCGTCGTGAATGGGGATAGTAGCTGAGATCTGTCATGACAGAACATCGCTTCAATGATATCTGGCGCCATCTAGCGTCGTGAATGGGTATAATGTCTAGACCGCGAATATAAGACTACCCCCTCTTTTTCACTCTTATTTCAATGCAAAAAACACCGTCCTATATTCGGGCCAATACGGTAACTCAGTTACCTGAATGTAAGAGTAATTAGTTACTTGGCAAAGTAACTGGTGTTTCCTTTCATGTTTTTTAATTAAAAAACAACACAAAAAACATAGTAACCTTTGCTATGTTTGGAAATCGTTTAATGTTGTGAATCAACTGTTAAAGGTGTTAAAATTGCTACCGTTTTTGCATTAGTTCCCTTCTGTCTACTTTCGACACGTTAAAGTTTTTAAATTGTTTTATCAATTACAAATAGATTCAAGGCAAGATTTTGCCGATTTAGGAGTAGGCTACTTTAGATAAAAAGTTACTGGAGTTCGCTCGGAAGATTCACTACAACCGACCCTTTCTGAGAAGTCTACTGCTTCAAAATGGCGTCTGTTTATCGCGTTTGATACAACGTCACAACAAACACTCTTCTTCTCAACCAACGTAGTAACACATCGTAACGCACATTGTCTCGTTGCCGAAGAGGTGACAAAATCCGAACAGGGAAAAAAAAAAAACGTAATGCACGAAAAACGTACAGATTTTGAATGTACGGCATACAGATTTAAAAATCAGTGTTCACTTGTACAAATTTTGCTGAAACCGTACACCTTGACAGGTATGTAAAAGCTCAACTGCTCTTACCAACTGCAGACAAACGCCTTTTAAGATATACTGTTAATTGCAGTTTTCCATCTTTTAGTGTTTGTTTTCTCTCCCTTTTAATTAGGTATGCCAAAATTTCCAAAGGAGACAGTCGAACCAATTGTTGTTGAGGAGGGGGAACCATTTGTCTTGCAGTGTAACCCTCCAAAAGGCATTTCCCCAAGGAAGATCCACTGGATGTCCATTGGTAAGCTAAGAATTATCTGTCATTTATACTGACCAGCTGGAACAATATGACATAGAGCTGTATCAAATACAATGGTAACGAATTTTTCAGTTTCAATTAATTTACAGAGAAAAGTGCATTATTTTTGCCATGATGTGCAGCAGTACTGCATCACGCGTGGAGCTGTCACATACAGTGGTACCTCGACGTACGATCGCTTCGACACTCGATCTGTTTGACATCCGACATAAAATTTGACTCGCCATTTGTTTCTACATCCGACTACATGCTCCAAATACGACGATTAATGACAGCGCCGCAGTTTCTTTGTTTTGCCGCAAGACGGACGGTACGGCGAATTTTCTTGTGAGGGAAGGTTAGTGCAGGTGGTGAAAAAAGGAAAAAGGTGACACCATTGAAATGAAGATGCAAATGATAGAAAAATATGAGCGTGTTGTGTGCATCCGTGAACTGGCTCGACAATCAGGCTGAAGAATGTCTAAGATCTCGACGGTCCTCCTCCGTTCGCCAGTCTTTTATAAGTTAAGGTGACAATTATTATTTGGTAACATTGCCAAAGAAATTGCCAGCTTCATTACGTTTTTATAATTCATTTCACAACTTGTGCAACACAACACGCCTACTTTCCGGCGCAGTTGACGCCAACCACAAAACATTAAAAGAGAAAGTAAAAATTCCACTGCACCTTTATCTCTCTGGCATGTCAGCCAAGCGGTGTGTTCAGGTACAGCAGGCAGGAATTATTACAGGAATTATTATTATCATTATTTTATTATTCCAGTTTTTATTTATAACTTAATTGTTTTACTATATGTAATTGCCATTTGTAATTGTACCAGCAGTATTTATTAAGGGTTTAGTGTAGTTTTTCAGGCTGTGGAACGAATTAATGGAATTATAATTATTCTTATGAGAAAATCCTGCTCGACATACGACCATTTCGACTTACAAACAAGCAGAGGTTGCGCTAGACAATTTCGTTGTCTGTCATTTTGACTGACAGGGTCATAAAAATCCGGTCATAATCTATTTTTACCCGTCACTTAAATTTTTAAAATGATGACAATGACATTGTGGTGACCCTTTGTTTGGCATAATTCACCTTCCGTACTTGTGTGTCCATTTGGCCGAGCGCGTTACCGGCTACGACAGTCACGTGTAGGGATGGGAATCGAAATCCGATTCCAATTCGGAACCGGTTCCGAGTGTTTCGAGGCCTCGACATCACAATGAAAAAGCCTTAACGATCCCTTTAACGATTCCTAAAGACGCGTATTGCATCGTGACGTGTCTTGTTGTCCAGACGCATCAAACTAGCATGGCGCCAAGAACCACTCGCTCCAAAGTTGGACTACACTTCACCAGGAAAGAGTGTGAAAATGAAAGGTTACGACGGGTAAGCACGAGCATTGCAGCCATAAACATAACAATGACAGCACGTAGGTTCAAACGCTCGAAAGTGTGTCTCCACTTCACGAGGAAAAATTACAACAAAGCGACTTGCAGTCATTGCAAGGTGGAGATAACTGCATCGGGAGGGAATAGACTGCACTGTCCTCACCGAGACAGCTATAGACCCTACCCACGTGACGTCACAACTCCGCTCTCCTGAATGGTACCGCCCAATTGTCCGTCAAAACATAGTGTTAACCTGTTACGGCTACGTACATTCCTCCTATTTACGGCGTGTTTTTCTGCTCCTTAACATTAATAATCAAAATGGTGAAGGCGTGTGTGGCTGTTGGTTGCACTAACAGAGAAGATGGAAGGAGAGACTTGAAGTTTTACCGTATTCCGAGGGATCCAAAGAGGAGAGCAAAATGGACGGCTGCAATTCGACGTGAAAACTGGGCACCAAAAAATCACCACAGACTATGTAGTAGTCATTTTATATCCGGTAAGATGCATTTAAGATATACTTAGAGGGTTTTGGGCTGACAAATAACCACAATTAAGATCATTGCTAGGCTAATCGCCGACAACATACACGTATGTATGTAGTGAGAGTGCTATCGCTAAACCATATAAACATTAAAAGCCTTAACTCCATTGACAAACGACATGAAATACATTAGACTTGACAGTGGATGTTAGCAATAACAAAAGATTTTGAATTGAAAATTTCGTAACTCACCTTTCCAAGCACAAGATAGATTCCTGCCGAATTTTCGTGGACGAGGACCTGTTTCACCCAACCAGCAACAAAGTATTTATAAGCCTCCAAGCTCTTGAAGTTTTTCAAATTTTCGTGAGAATAGGCTGATTTTGTGTGGACAAGATAATTGTAAATATCAGCGTAGGAGATGTCAGGCAGACAGGGCGAAGACAGTGGGTCGAAAAACATCGATTTGGGCATCAAATATGGATCTGGCGACTGTATAGAACGAAGCTTTTCCACATAACGCCTTTTATGCAACACATCCAGTGAGTTTACGGCATCAGAAAGCACCGGGTCTTCCATGAAATGCATTTTAAATTCCTCGATCAATTGAAACCAATGCTAATACAGAGACAAAATGACGGACAAGTGGGCGAAACCATACAGCGAGCACGTGGTTTTGTGACGTCGGTGGGTAGGGTCTATACAGCTAGCTAAACTCCGAAATGACGATACAGAAGACGTTGGTATAATTTGCTGACTTTATTCAACCATCACTTGAAGAGTGAAACTAAAAATAGAAATGAAACAAATCAGTTTCGTCCCCAATAACAAACAGGTTTGCGTCAACGTAAATCAACGATGATTAGCTGCTAATAACAGTATGGTTAGCATTCGTTCGCTAGCATTAGCACATCGTTGAAACCACTACACAACTGGATTTAAGTGTCCGATCGCGAGTGGAAACACAACAACAACAACACAAAAGATTATACATACAGGCGTTGCCTCTGTAGATATTAACATTAACAAAGAACGTAGGCTCGTAGAAGTGTTTCCATCTCTCACTTCGCACGCTCACTCCCTTTGATGCGGCATTTCTTCGGGTGCCCAAACTGCGGCCCGCGACCCAAATACGGCCCGCCTCCACATTTGGTCCGGCCATTTTGAATTTTTTTTTTTCTCAATCGTGTTATTTATTTCCTGGCTTTTTCCTTGAAGAATTCAGAGCGGGTTATTTGGTTATTATCAATTTAATTAATAGTGTTTTTATTATTAATTATTATTATTATTATTATATTATTATTTTTTATTTTAATTATTATTATTATTATTATATTATTATTTTTATTTTATTTACTTTCATTCCGTGAAGACTCCAGAAAGGATTATTTGATTGTGGCTTTCTGAAAAACAATAATTTTTTTACATTCATGCACTTCTGCAATCGTCACACTTTTTTTGTTACAAACTGACCCCTCATCAGAGAAGGGAAAAGTTATGTGGCCCTCACAGGAAAAAGTTTGGGGACCCTTGCTTTAACACATATTGCCAAACGCAGAACAACAACCTATCTCCCAATATATACCAATATTTTTCATTTCTATTAGATAAATGTTTCAGTAAAATGTTACACATTCTTGTGTATTTGCCACTTATTGCCACAGTTAACATTGAGGCTTTGGGCCTCTTTTGATCTCGTTGTGAGTTTGTAAGGTTGTGAGTTCTGATTAAACAAACTCGATGCCAATCAAAACGTTTGTTGTTCTTTTTCCCCCAAATTAGAATCGATAAGAGAATCGATAAAGAATCGAATCGTTAAGCAACATCGATAATGGAATCAGAATCGTAAAAATCCTATCAATTCCCATCCCTATAGTCACATGACAGAGACACTTAAGAGCCGCACGCGATCCCCTCACTATCCACTCGCTCTCGCTATATGATTGGCCGAAGAGTCGAAATGCTCTCCCGTGAAATGCCTGTTTAAAAATGTTCCCGTTGTTACTTATTGCGTTCGCTTAAGATCCCATTTAAAAAGGAAAAGCGATGGATGATACTACACACAGAGCGTATTATTAACAAATGTTAAAGTTGTATAATCATATAGCGAGAATAAGGAACGTCACTGACAAGCGCAGGCCCCCGCAAGTGGATAGTGAGGGGAATAGGATAGTGCGCCTACAGCTAACAAGACTCTTAACATTGCATACCGCTTCAACATATTCAATAGTATTTAGTTTTCATTCATTTTAAATTAATATTCTGTCCGAACAAGCTTAACAGCGAATCCACACCGTGCCATCACACATCAAGCAGATGAATATGTAACTTTTTCTCCGCAGTGCCAAAAACAGCTGACTCTGGCCCCAGTAGGTAGGTAGCCTACCATATGTAGCATATGGAACAATGAAATTAACAGTTCACCTGCTGTGGCCTGAACGTAGTCTCACACTTTCCTCCTGGTGCGCATGGACTTGAATTGCGTGCCCGCTTGTGCAGTCCCTGTTTTTTCACCTCTTTTATCAACACCATCATCGTTTTGGGGCTTTTTGAAGAAACTTCGGACACTCAGTTGCCTTGACATTTTTCAGAGTAAGGCCAACGACGTCATGCATCAAGAGAGACAATAGCTAATTAATATGCTCACTCGCCACCCTGTGGTCTGGGGTGTGAATTGCAACCGGTCAAAATGACGGATGGACTTCAGTTTTTTCCGTCACCGTTTTTAAAAATCGGTCAACGACGGAAAATATTCGGTTAACGCGACCCCTGCAAACAAGGTCCTGGAACGAATTAGCTTCGTATGTATGAAGAGGTACCACTGTATTTTGTTTACCTCAAATTGCAAATGAGTAGATCAAAGGTATTTATACCCCTGCCAAATTATTTGTACAGAATAAAAAAATATAGAGAGCACCGTTTTCATTAGTGGCCTTTCACACAATATTTCAAATCAAGACCGAAGTTTATTGATGCTGAGAGTGTTGTCCCTGATTTTTTAATTTTGATATTTGTTCGCATAAGTCTATATTCACAAAAGCAGAGTTGAAACCTGATCATTATACCTCGAGAAAGTCAACAAAAACAAGGAGTGGATGCCCCAGTTGCAACTGTAACAGTATCCACTCTTCTGAGAACATATTTTACAAGGAGGTTGTCCTGGGGAAAGAGAGTATGCTGCCCACCATCACTGTTGTATTTTTGTTTTCTTTTTTTTTTTCTTTAACTTTTTTTTTATTGAATTTTATTGGTGGGCCTTTATGTCCCCAAATCATTCAAGCGTTCCTTTGTAGAACTACAATGTATATACACCGGGAGCAGTGTAAAGCCTTCCACAAACTGTTCCCCTTAATTTAACAGTATAGAATTATCTAAAATATAAAAGTTGCCTCAAACGTTTTACAATATTCTGTAGCAACTTTCAAAACCTTTTTTGTGGCAAATGTAGATTCTCACCTGAGTTTACCTCACATTGTGCCCGTTTTACAATTTCTGACAACACAAAATGATTTGTTGAGCAAAAGGTGACCTGTCTTTCCGTAAGAGGACTGAGATAAGTGTCTTCCTCTTGAGACACCCTCAAACAGATGACAGAAAGTTAGAACTCAAAAGAAGTGCTCGCTTTTCTCCTCTTTTATATACGGCCCAAATGCATAAGAATAAATGCCCAATTCTCCCAAGTGCTGTGGAACATAACTCTGTACTCAAAGTGTTTTATGAGTTTGCTTTGTGTATTGACATAGGCAATGACTTAAGGCTATGCTTTAAATGAGACTGTAAGTGAAGCTTCACTGACCCGAGACATAAATAATAGGTTGCTGCAAACCGGCATACATGGCAAAAGGAGTTCACTGGTTCTATTCACGTCGGTGTATTTGAGAATTCATTGTACAAATTCCCAAAATACAATGCTAAAATAATGGTCAGCATTTTCTAGCAATTATAAAAACAAGTGGATGTTACTTACATTCAGCTCTTAAAGGTAGCACCGTTTGCTCAAACTTCATCAGAGAATTAAAATCAGAGATCTCGGTCCAAATAATTGGCCAACGAAAATTCCTTTTTGATTGACTGGTTGAGGTCATATTCATATTTTATTACCAAATAATGCAGTCTAGTTGTATACACTGGAAATTAAAAATACAATGTGGTTTTTATTTTTTTGAACTACTATTGTCCATTGCTATGCTATGTAGTGTTTCTAAAGGCAGTCGTTTGCATTCAGAGTCATGGACTGATTATACAAATAGAGAAGTCTTCGAGTGTTCAAAATGAAGAAAAACTATTATGATCTGAATTCTGATCTAAAGTTTAGATTCATCAGGACATTGAATAATGTTCTTTGGGTGACCATAGCAATAATTTTAAAGTCATTTTATTTTATTCACTTCACTTAGCAGATGATGTAAGCATACAGGCTGTTACGAACAGGATTTAATGACAGTGGTTTTCAAAAGTATTGCATTAAAGTACTTACTTGTTGTGACTTGTTCTGAGACATGTTTTACTTCACATAGATTTTCATATCAGGACTGATAGATAAATGGTAAGGAAACTGATTTAATTTCTCTGTGGTAGTAAGGTCATAAGGTCAAATTCCATTTAATTCAAGTGTGTGTAGATACCATTAACCTGGTGACCAAAGACTTAATGTTAAATTGATGATTAGATGGAGAGAAAAAAAAAAGAGAGAGAAAATGGAATATTTGCTTGAATGTCAAATGTTTATTTCTAATACTGGAGAGATTATGAAGGCAATTACCATTCTTTATGTTTTTAAAATACTGAACTTCTCAGAGCTGTTTTCCCCCTGAGGAAATTTATCAATTCCAGGTATACATTGTTATGTAGGACAACTTCAAGATCAAAAGTTTAAAAAGAAAAAGAATCCCAGACCTATTTCTAGTGTTTGGCTGTTAGTTTGGACACCAAAAATGTGATATGGAAAATCTCCCCTATTAAATCATGAATACTTTGTAAACAATAAACTTAACAGCCACATTCAGAGGTGGAGCTTGTGTGGGTGTTAGGCCTGTTAGGCCTGCGGCTGCACCCAGGCCTGGGCGTCTAGGGGGCCCATTTTGTGGGTGTAAAGGGGATCTAGAGCCACTAAAGGAACAACAGAAGAGGGTGACGCCTCATCCACTGACAAAATCCAGAAGACCAAGAGTACCAGGGTCTCAGAGCTACCTCGCAACAACACTTGCAAATGACTTGTTGAGAAGGCTTAGGATTGACACTGGGCCAACTGCTTTCCTAGTAGCATCAGATGGAAAAAAGGTGCACTCACTTTTTTTTTTTTTACGCTTTAAATGGGTTTATTTTGATGGTGAAATAGAACATTTTGTAATGCAAATTGATGGGAAATTGCAGTTTTCAAACCGGCCTCCAGTGGAAATCTCCAATACTGCAGGCAAAGTTTTAAAGGGCAACTGAAGAGCTTTTCGGATTTCGCTCTTGAGTGTTTTACTCAGTTGAATTGTATTAAATGCATCATTCACTGTCTCAAAAAGTCACATTAAAAAAATAATAATAATAACTGACCGCATAGTTTTTGAGTTATGGCCATAGCAACACCATAGCAACGAGGGACGCGCCGTCCTACCGACCGCTACCTCATGACGTAACTTCCAGGAAGCAGTCGCCACCACTCTGAACACGGAAATCTAGCACCACACTATCCTCGCCATATATTGCAAACATTTTCTGGGTTTTACTAGCGGGATTCGTCATGCCATCTTGATGTGTAGCGATGAATTGCTCACAGGAAGACTCGAGACTCTAGGAGTGGTCCAAAAAAACTTCTCCTGCAAAGGTTTGGACCGTTTTTGTGAGCATCCATACAGGTCCCCAATCGGCTCATTGTTTTCATCATTTCAGCCACAACAGCTTTGAAAACCTACAACAATGCAACCTTGGTTTTACAAATACGTAAGTAGACCCTTACCTTTCTGATTCTAAAATTTGATGCACTTCTGTTGATAAACGAGGGGGACTCCTACTGCCTGTTTGTTGAAGCGCGACATTTTTTGTTGTTGTTGCTGTTGCCCTGTCATAAGTAGATAGGTTTGCTGACAGGTCTACTCATGTGATTTTATGACTATATCAATAGGTATTATGTAAATTCAAATGTTCCCAGCACCAAATAGGTCTTTGGCTCGTTGTTTTTGGCCTGTCACAGGGTAAATATAAAGCCTATATGTTAAACAATCCTCTGCTAGGCCCTAATGTATCAAATACATCTCAATAAAACAATAACTATTACACTTCAACATCAAGGTCTGCCTATTTGAAGAGGGAACAATAGCATCAAATAGATGCTGCTTTTACTGGGGCATTATTATTTGATCACCAGGAAATTATTATTAAATTAAAATTAGGATTCATCCAATATTTTCATGCTGCTGTGATTTTTTTTTTCTCCAGGAAGCCAAACATAAAAAATTAAGCGGTGGAAACCCTCAACACGATGAAAAAAGCGTTGCAAGTCAGTCGCCACCCAGTTTCCCAAAATCAAGAGAGAGTGGGTCGAGTCATATGATGACCCAAGTGATGCAGTGTCCAGTGATGACGACTGAAGAGATCCTATGAGGCCTGCCAGATGCTGAATTTCTTCTGTCTGCGACATCAGATGACAATGACATGGGAGAAATAAATGTAGCAAATTCTGATGACATGAAATCATAAACTAGTCATATATGGGAAAACCCATTGGCAGTGTATCAAATACTTGTTCTCCCCACTGTATACAGTACACATTTTTTCTTTTTTTAAAAGAAAAATCTAGTTACCTTCACATTTTAATGATAATGCATTATCTTTGTATAGAGAACACTTAATGCTACAGAAAAGAGTAAATACATATTTCCCACTGCCATTATCATTTTTAAATGTTGCGCTAGGCCGTTGCTATCCTAACTTTGTGTTGCTTACTAAATTTATGTTCTTTGATGTGTGCCATTGTGTGCTTGGTATAACTTAGCTTATATGTTGTGTCAAAATCTGACAGCGAAAGCTGATGCTGATTCAACATAAATCTGGTATCATTTATTATTGTGGCCTATTGAATATTTTTTCAGAATGTAATATAATTACAATATATTATATACCAATAGAATACATTAAACAGTCAACAAAATGTGTCAGTGTTGTTTACAATTTATGGTTTTATTTTTTTATGTAATTCATGCCCCTGTCAGTGCTTCAGCCTCCTCAAGTTTGGCTCTCACGTCTGGGATCCCCTGACAACACAGGCATACTCTTGGAAGGGTAATTACTTGACGGTTTACAGCAACACCTGGAAAATAAAATCATTTTGTCATTTATTTTGAAAAATCAATAACATATCATTCATTTAGCCACATTTGGGCTAGCTTTACCATAGTTAGATTGGTAGGAGCTGTCCCATTACCTAATATCCAGTTTTAGCTATGTGGAGAGCATGGAAAAATATACAATCATGTAATCGCATTCTAATAAAAAAATCACGATGCTGGATTTAGGCTTACCACTTACTCTCCCGTTCGTGAAGTGTCGAGCTGTCAATTGGCGTCATGACGCCATCTGCTGTGTCAAGTAAATCGCCGTCATCTGACGCCTCAGGTTCAAACATGTATGGGTTAATTGTAGTTCATCTTTCCTGGGAGCCTTTGCCATCAGTAGCGTCACGAAAGAGCGATCCTGAATGGTTACCTTTGGTGGAAATATCATTGAAATCGTTGTTGCTGCTATGCTAGCTGTGGATAGTCTTCTCTGTTGCGTCAGGGAATCTACGTCACACTTCCGGGTTTGTGAAGGGACCATTAACGGAATGCAAAAAAAACCCCTAAAAAAACGCAAATTAGCCTTGCAATTACGTGTGTATAATGTCATGGTTGTTTTGACGAACTCGTCCAAGGTTTATATTCGTAAAATTACACCAAAATCCTTAAAGGTCTTCAGTTGCCCTTTAAAACCCTTGCCCAGAAGTGGGTTCCCCTTGATATGTCTCACAACTACAGTTCATCCCTGTCGAGAGTGCAAATTAAAGCACACGTGAACACATCTCGGGCACATAAATACGGCATTTCATTCGAGCAATCAACAAAACTCCAACCATTGTCTCCATCAATTAGACTCGCCGCACAGTCCAAGCCGCTTCTGTTTGTCTCTTGTTCAGCAAATATTGTGTTTGAACCGTCAGTCCACACCAAGGCTCTTTCAAAAATGAAGAGTCCAATCCAGGTCCTGTTCAGACTCAGATACGAAAGCAAATTAAGTTCCAGATGATTGTGGATGGATGCAAGATGCCCACCATGAAGGTTGCAGGCATCCTCAGCTTCAGTAAACGTCAGACTTTCTGATCTGTTGAGGACACAGCGATTGTTCAACTGAATCCAGTTATTGGGACAGCGATCATTTTGACTTAAAGCCCCAAAGAACAATCGGCCGATTCCACAAATGAGAAGCAACACACTGAGCACAAATGCCATCTATAAAGGGACACAAATACATGCTGTGTGGTTTGCATTGAAAATAATAAAGTTATATCATAAAAAGTAACAGAAAAATAACGAGGCATTACCTTTGCAATTGAGATCCTCAATGTGAAAGACAAAGAAGGGCTGGATTTTATATACTTTGCCAACTAATGATTCACCAGACCGGTTCGGGAACAAGCCAAACAAAGCATTGTTTTCCTATTTCAAGATTTGCCTGGCATCTTTGAAAACATGTACTGGTAACTGGTAGGAAAAAAGGTGCACTTATTGATTGGACAATTTTAGAAGAGGAAATACCACAGGGAGGGAGCGTGGAGCGTCACAGCAACTGCACGTAATGTAGCATAAGCGCACCCTGGTCCGCTTGCATTCACAAGCGAAAAAGGGTACGCTTAGAGCCGGACCGAGACCCAAGATTTTTCAGCAGACCAGAGTTTGTTTGATCCGAACTAGAGTTCGAATGCACGTTCATATTTACAAAACTTTTACATGAGAAAAAGAAATGTGGTATGTTTACAATGGACCAAACAGTGCTAGTGTGAAGTGCCCTAAAAGGGGCGAGGGGTAGGATCTAAAATCCTGTATGACATTGCGCGGCACAAGTGTGCTAAAATAGGAGTACATATCACAGCTGACATCAAACTGTCTGCTCTGACTCCTTTTGTCACATTCTTGCAGACCGGTATTAGAAACATACACATACTATGTAAATTGAGACGGTATTGGTACAAACAAACAAACAAACAATAAAAGATAATAATGCATATGTCTAAGAAAAAAAGAAAATTCAGCTGATCTTAAAAAGTGCGTATATAAATGTTCTGCACTTTCATTTCATGTTTTTTTATGCCATTTTGGCCTTTTAATTTAGAAAAATGAACGTATACAATAGGGAGAACAAGTATTTGATACACTGCTGATTAAGCTGGTTTTCCCACTTGCAAGCCATGTAGAGGTCTGTGATTTGTATCATAAGTTCTCTTCAACTGTGAGGGACGAAATCTAATACAAAAATCCAGAAAATCACATTGTATAATTTTTAAATAATAAATTTGTATTTAACTGCATGAAATAAGTATTTGATACATTACCAACTAGTAAATATTTCGGCTCTTAGTTCTTTTTTAAGAACCCCTCCTGTTCTCCACTCATTACCGGAAGTAACTGCACCTGTTTGAACTTGTTACCTGTATAAAAGACACCTGTTCACATGCTCAAACAAACAAACTCCAACCTCTCCACAATGGCCAAGACCAAAGAGCTGTGTAAGGACATCAGGGATATAATAATAGACCTGCACAAGGCTGGGATGGGCTACAGGAAAATAAGCAAGCAGCTTGGTGAGAAAGTAACAACTGTTGGAGCGATTATTAGAAAATTGAAGAAGTTCAAGTTGACGGTCTATCTGCCTCGTTCTGGGGCTCCATGCAAGATCTCACCTCATGGGGCATCACTGATCATGAGGAAGGTGAGGTATCAGCCCAGAACTACACGGCAGGACCTGGTCAATGACCTGAAGAGAGCTGGAACCACAGTCTCGAAGAAAACCATTGGAAACACATTACGCCGTCATGGATTAAAATCCTACAGCGCATGCAAGGTCCCGCTGCTGAAGCCAGTGCATGTCCAGACACGTCTGAAGTTTGCCAATGACCATCTGGATGATCCAGAGGAGCAATGGGAGAAGGTCATGTGGTCGGATGAGACCAAAATTGAACTTTTTGGTCTAAACTCGGCTCGTCCTGTTTGGAAGAAAAAGAAGGATGAGTACAACCCCAAGAACACCATCCCAACCGTGAAACATGGAGGAGGAAACATCATTTTTTGGGGCTGCTTCTCTGCCAAGGGTACAGGACGACTGCACCGTATTGAGGGGAGGATGGATGGGGCTATGTATCGCCAGATTTTGGCTGACAACCTCCTTCCTTCAGTGAGAGCCCTGAAGATGGGTCGTAGCTGGGTCTTCCAGCATGACAACGACCCAAAGCACACAGCCAAGGCAACTAAAGAGTGGCTCCGTAAGAAGCATCTTAAGGTCCTGGAGTGGCCTAGCCAGTCACCAGATCTGAACCCGATAGAAAATCTATGGAGGGAGCTGAAAGTCCGTGTTGCCTGAGAGCAGCCCCGAAACCTGAAGGCTCTGGAGAAGATCTGCATGGAGGAGCGGGCCAAAATCCCTGCTGCAGTGTGTGCAAACCTTGCCCAGGACTACAGGAAACGTTTGGTATCTGTAATAGCAAACAAAGGTTTTTGTACCAAATATTAAGTTCGATTTTTGTGATGTATCAAATACTTATTTCATGCAATCAAATGCAAATTTATTATTTAAAAATTATACACCGTGATTTTCTGTTTTTTTGTATTAGATTCCGTCCCTCACAGTTGAAGAGAATTTATGATACAAATTACAGACCTCTACATGCTTTGCAAGTGGGAAAACCAGCAAAATCGGCAGTGTATCAAATACTTGTTCTCCCCACTGTATGTGAGTCACAACACTTATTGGTATACTGTATAATATTTCTTCAATACAGTACATTACACATATAAAATTTTGTTTTGGTGCTAGCATCTTGTCCCTAACAGAGGTGCACATTATTTTGCAGGTCTTCAGCACATTGAGCAAGATGAGAGGGTTTCCATGGGCACTGATGGCAGCCTGTACTTTGCACATGCCTTACAGAAAGACACTCGTCAGGACTATTGCTGCTTTGCAGACTTTTTCCGCATACGCACAATCGTCCATAAGACAGCTATGGCTGTTCAAGTCAAGCCATGTAGGTTTATTGTTGTAAATCAAAAAAATGTTCTGTAGGAGACTTGATAATGGAAATCATGCTTAAAAAATGTTTGAACAGTCTTTGAATATAGAACACATGCATGTTTTTGCTGGTATTTTAATTGTTGCCTACATGTTTTTTTCCACTGCATACCAAAACCCAGGGCTTGTCCTGTCTAGTTTTCTCTAGACAGGTTGTATGAGGATATATGGGTATTTACTGTACTTGTGTTAGCGACTGGAGCTTCTGCGTATTTTCCTCACAATGTTTTAATTCCTTTGCAGGGACACCACAGTATGAATCTGACAGCAGTGATGCCAGTAAGTGATTTCCCCCCAATCCCATTTCTCTTTATTCAATCCAAAATATAGACTTATGTTTCACATTACTGCTATTTTTTTTTTTCTTTGAAAAAACGAACCAATCCAAATTGAAGTTGCAAATAGCTTTTACTGATAGACCAGTGACATAAATTATGCATAAAAGTGAGGGTGACTATTGTGCCGGCAGGCCCCCCTGTGAGAGCACCTGTCCTTCTACTGCCCTCTGGTGTCCAGACAGAACATGTTCTGTTGAAAGGAGCAGAACTACAGCTCGAATGTCTACCAGGGGGGTAGTAAGTATCAGTACTTCCAGAGTTAACTTTATATTTGTCTGCATTTTCTGTTCATGACATCAAAATGTTTTATTTTGCAGTCCTACTCCAAAGGTAGAATGGATGAAGATGGGAGACAAGCTTACCCCTCGAGCAACCTTTGACAACTTTGGAAAATTATTGACCATAGCTGCAATCGAGGAAAGTGATGAGGGCAAATACATGTGCATAGCCAAGAACTCAGTTGGACAGGCTGTTCACTACTTTGATGTAATCGTAGAAGGTTGGTAAACATCAAATGTTCATTATGCATGAAGCAGATAGTGGGCACTTTGGTTTGACTCTTTGGGATGACAGTTGATTTTGTACACGACAAACACTACGTTTCTTTTCAAAACATCTCCCAGAGTCTCCGAAGTGGCTGACAGAGCCGCCTCACAGTCAACTGACTGTGATTGGCTCTGATGTGCACATCAAGTGCTCGGTCAGCGGTAAACCACAACCTGACATAATGTGGAGGAAGAATGGACACATTTTTGAAGGTGGGTGACGGAAACTCATGCTTTATTGCCTCTGTTTGCACACAGTCCTCTGTGGCAAGTGCAGATTTCAAGATAACAAGCAGGCATCCCTGCTAAATGTTTTCCACAGCACAAGAGACCCTTTTGACTCTTCACAGAGCACGACACACTGTATGCCAGTGGGAAAGTTTGAGGGCCTTCTACGCCTTCAGAGAAAGAACTAAAAAAATTATGGACCATTCAACTCCTTTGTCGACCATTTTGCGTCGAGGTCATTCAAATAAACACAACATTACAAGTCAATGGCGCGTGTACTTTGAAATAGCTGTAGATTGCTCAATTTTCAAACGCATTGGTCGATCATTAACGCTATAGATGCAGTTTTACTGGAAATGTAAGATTATTTATAACATTTTCTCAAAATGAAAATTCTGAACTACGTACAATAATACGTGTATTTATTTATTTTTGATAAACCAAGCCGTAAGCCGTACTCATCCTACATCCGTTACGATAGAGGCCTTCCAGAGAAGTCCTCCGATGCAAAATGGCCACCAATTACTTAGGCTGCCGACTCTGCTTTAGTGTTAACTCTGACATCAAGCCTTATTTATATATGTGATACCTATTAGGCGGACTACATTCTACTGACAGCAAAAGTTCTATGTATCGGTATGATCTTTGCGCAACAAACAGTATGTAAATGGAACGGTTTTCAGGTCAGGTGACTTAATTTTATTTAGATATTAATACAACAATTGAATTATATTTTCTTGGGCTTGAGATGTAAGATGTGGCGTAGGGCGTAAGAATGGCATGAAATCTGTGAGAAACACGCTCAATGTGAGAGCTGATAACCCTGATTTACTGCGATCACAGCTCATGGTAATACAAAAACATACAGTATACAGTAGGTAAAGACAGTATATTGACGATAAGATTCTGAAAATTGCATCGCAATACAGCTTTGGTCTTTCTTTCTCTGCTCCGCTAGTTCTGGTCCATACTGTTCCTATGACAATTTATTTTTTGACGGTGAAGGCCCAGTTGTTGTGCTCACGATGCGCCACTGCTGATAACACTGGTCACATTTAAAACCAAGGTTGTCTTTCTTAGCTGAGCATGTACAAACCAAATCCATTTAATCAACAAACTTACGGTCACACGCTACTGCAATCATTAGGCTACACGGTGGCATAAAGCACGGACTGGTCGCCAGACAATCACAAGCAAAAAATAGACAAACAACCTCACTCACATTAATAGATGGTTTCGAGTCTTCAAATTAACTAAAATGCATGTTTTTTGAATGTGGAGGGATACCAGAATATCAGTAGAACAAACATAAGATAGCCAGACATGCAGTACAACTCAGCAGAGAAAGTCCTTAGTTATGATTCCTACCCTAAAGATAAGAGCTATGAAGTAGTAGTGCTGTGTTATTGAGGTGAAAATTTGCATACACTGTATATTCTTCAAAACTTCTCCCTAATGTATAATTTGCTTTTAAATTAGTGGAAAGGATTCTGGAAAGTCCCTCTATTGTGTCTGAGCATGACGACACCCAAGTGTTGTCTATTAATGCATGCTTGAAAATGTTTGGTGTGGAAGAACACAAACTTCTTGGCCTCAACACCATCACTTTTGGGATCAACTGGAAAAAAAAATTGGACAAATGTCATTCTTATCTTATGGATAACAATTCCTGCTGAAACACTCCTATGTCCAGTCAAAAATCTTCCTGTAGAGGTAACAGGGAGCAATTAAAACTGCTTTGGGGCCATCAAATCTATATTCTCAGGTTTTTTTTTTTTTTTTGGTAATCATGTATTAGTATAAATCCATATAGTATTTTTTAAAATAATAGCAAAAAAACAAACAAACAAACAAACAAAAAAATGGTTGGATTTCATTGAGAAATAATAATTAAGAGTTTTTCCCCAATTTTTTTTTTTTTTTTTTTTACATGATTTATTATTTCTTTTCCAGATGACCCCTTGAACAACAAACGGGTGCTTGATGACACAATAGTCCTACACAACGCTATGCCAGATGACAGTGGTGTCTACCAGTGTGAAGCAGCCAACAGACATGGCGTTGTTTTAGGCAACGTTAACATCATGATCATGAGTGAGTGCGCTGCAAAGCAATAAAAAACTACATTAATATCAAAATCACCTTTCTATATCAAGTACAGTATTGTATGTCAAAGATGTCTTTCTAGTATATACAGGGTATGCAGACAAAAAATAGTATTATCATTATATTTATAAAGTGTATTTAAGCACATCTACAGCTCAAATAAAATGCTTTACATGCAATAATTAAGAAGTTTACAAAATGCCATTAAATACACATAAATAAATAGATAAGCAAACAAACCTAGAAATAAATAATAGTATATTTTGAGACTATCAATTTATCAATGTTTATTAATGTGTTTTTTTTTCATTGGACATGACACTATGGCATTTTTAAATTTAAAATAATCTTATGCAAGACTGTAAGGCGTTTTTCCCCACACATTTGCTACAATGATTCACTAATTTGCATCTAATTTTAAATTAGCTCTCCAAACCTTGTATTAATTTTGTTTCATTCCAAATGTGTCCTTCGCTTGCTTCATAGCTTTTTTACTTTCCTTTTAAGTTATTTATTCAAGATTCACATTGTCTATCCAAATTGATTTACGTTTCCACCTTGTGTGTGGGTGTGTGTGGCTGTCGTTTTTTTTTTTTTTTTTTTTTTTACAATTCTTTTATATTATTATTTAGTTCATAAAAATGTCCTCTATTCTGTGTGTAGGTGTTTATCAGTGCAGATTTGATTCACCTATTGTTTCTCCTGTACAGTATGTATCTACCATTCAACTGGAGGGATTCTTATTGGGTATGGGAGGTGTCAGGGTGCCAGTAGAACATTATTGCTTCAGTTTGAACAAAATTGGGTGTTTGGGAATGCCAAAGCCAAAAGAAAGCTTCCACAAGACGACTGAATATCACCAGATTAACACAGATAGACCATTAGAACATGTTCATTTTTTTTTTTTTTTTTTTTTTTTTGAGTGCAGTTTTTAATCCTGTGCAAACTGGCCTGTAATTGTTCTATTCACTTACAGATACGGCTCCTCTGATTCTGACCCAAGACTACCAAGAGTACGCAATGATACTTGGCGAGGATGTGGCAATGAACTGTAGTGCCTTCGGCTCACCACCTCCCACTATTTCTTGGTAAGAAATGTAGGACTGATGGTGAGAAATTTCACAGAATTGACACAAAGCAACCTGACACATCATGTAGTAGGGAGGGGGTTGTTACTTAGTCATAAATAAACACATCAGTGAGTGAGTGCACAAGAGAAAAAAAAATGTGTGACTGCAACGTGTGAGTCAAATATTCAATCCACACTGCTTCAGGTGTTCACGCCTCACAGGCTTCTATCTGTTTAATGAGATTATCCTCTTGCCATCCTCAAAATTTGGGCTAATTACATTCTATTAATGACCGTTAAAGCCCCGCTTCAATTTCTTTAAAAGGGATCTTAGTCCCTCACGATACACTTTTTGAAATTAGTAGCTTGTGTTAGGGGATGAGCCACTTAAGAATTGTGTAGACATGGATTGTTGTTAACTATTAACTGGATTTGTAGAACTCAAATTTGCTGAAAAAAAGAGGACTTCTGACTTTGCTGATATAGAGAGCTCCTATAGATATCAGTGCAATGTGTACTACTGTAATTTGATCCCAAAATAACTGCTTCACAGTTCCATTTCATTACTGTGGTCACCACCATGTTAAATGTACTGACTGGACATCAAACTTAGCACCGTGCACGCATCTTCATTGGTATCCAAATTTATGCTAAGATCACAAAAATTCAGATCCCATATAATTAAAATCATGACATCAACATAAAATTGAGATGACAGATTCTCTCTATCATCCATCCATCCATCCATCCATCCATCCATCCATCCATCCATCCATCCATCCATCCATCCATCCATCCATCCATCCATCCATCCATCCATCCATCCATCCATCCATCCATCCATCCATCCATCCTTTTTTATTGTTTTGCCCTCATTTAGGTGCCTATTTCAGTGGAAATTTGGGAGGGGATTAATAATACACAGTAGACATTACAACCTTTGCACACATTACCAGCAAAAAAAAGTTAATTTACCTGTTTCAACAAGCCTAAACTGTGTATTTTAGAAAGCCAGAGTACCCAGAGAAAATCCACATCTGCAAATCCATTTATGTATGCGTTCGGGCAAACACAAGTTTCAGTAGACAACACAATATACAGAAGGTTGGTGTCTAAATACACTGTATGAATGAACAGTCTAGGGTGAAGCTTATCTTCCCCAAAGTCAGATGGGATGGAGTGCAGCTTATCTGTGACCCTAATATGTGATATTCAAAAATGGATGGATGATTTCCTTACCACCGTGCAATTACAAGTTCATAATTTTTGTGAAAGTTTTCTTCAAAGAGTGAATCTGTCGGAATGTTGTTCCATTCATCCAGAGAAATGCATGGTATTGTGATTGCTGTAAAATATTGCTTTTAATTTAGTTTGCATAAAAGACTTGACTGTAAGATATGCAGCAATTACTGTATCTGAAAACATTCTCTCTCAGGGCCAAGGATGAGACTCCAGAAACCATTGAAGGAGAAAGATTTGTTGCCCTTCAGAATGGGTCGTTACAAATCTCCAGTGTGGAGAAAAAAGACAGCGGCGAATATGTCTGTGTTGCCGATAACAGCGAGGGCAAGTCGTCTATCACGGCTGTGCTGGCAGTGAAAGGTATCTCAAGAAAATAAGGAAATTGCTTAGACACCAGAAGACAAGATTGTTTTTAAAGTGCCAAGCAAAATGAACACCAGTAAGAATAATGACAAATGAAACTATGACTAATAGTTTTTAAATTGTTGAGGTAAATTACAGAATTACGGTAGAATTAAAATGACAGGGCTTTGATAGAATGACTTTTTTTTTTTTTTTTAAGACAGAAAGTACTAGTACAGACAGGTGGTATGTTATGTTTCCTTTGTCGGATGAAACAGCTGAACTCACTTGTGGCATTCCTTCTGCAATAGAAAGAATTTCTTCTTCAGAATGCTCTTCCCAACTCTGTTGCCTACACTGCTGGTCAAAAGTATTGGCACCCCTGCAATTCTGTCAGATAATGCTCAATTTCTCCCAGAAAATGATAGCAATTACAAATGCTTTGGTAGTAAGATCTTCATTTATTTTGCTTGCAATCAAAAAACACAAAAGAGAATGGAAATTTTACACAAAACTCCAAAAATGGACCGTACAAAAGTATTGGCACCCATTGAACAATCATGTGATGCTTCTCTAATTTGTGTAAATTAACAGCACCTGTTACTTACCTGTGGCACATAACAGGTGGTGCTGTGGTGGCAATAGCTAATCACGCTTGCAGCCAGATAAAATGGATTAAAGTTGACTCAACAACTGGCATATGTCCTTGTGTGTACCACATTGAGCATGGGGAAAAGAAAGATGACCAAAGAACCATCTGAGGACTTGAGAAAAAATTGTGAGGAAGCATGGGCAATCTCAAGGCTACAAGTCCATCTCCAAAGACCTGAATGTTCCTGTGTCTACCGTGCGCAGTGTCATAAATAAGTGTAAAGCCCACGGCACTGTGACTAACCTCCCTAGATGTAGACAGAAAAGAAAAATTGTGCGGATGGTGGATAAAGAACCTCGACTAACATCCAAACAAGTTCAAGCTGTCCTGCAGTCCGAGGGTACAACGGTGTCAACCCGTACTATCTGTCAGCGTCTGAATGAAAAGGGATTCTATGGTAGGATACCCAGGAAGACCCTACTTCTGACCTAGAGACATAAAAAAGCCAGGCTGGAGTTTGCCAATACTTACCTGAGAAAGCCCAAAATGTTTTGGAAGAATGTTCTCTGGTCAGATGAAACAAAAGTAGAGCTTTTGGGAAAAGGCATCAACATAGAGTTTACAGGGAAAAAAAACGAGGCCTTCAAAGAAAAGAACACTGTCCCCACAGTCAAACATGGGGGAGGTTCGCTGATGTTTTTGGGGTTGCCTGCTGCCTCAGGCACTGGACTGCTTGACCGTGTACATGGCATTATGAAACCTAAAGACTACCAACAAATTTTGTTGCATAATGTAGGGCCCAATGTGAGAAAGCTGGGTCTCCCTCAGAGGTCATGGATCTTCCAGCTGGACAATGACCCAAAGCACACTTCAAAAAGCACTAAAAATGATTTGAGAGAAAGCACTGTAGACTTGTAAAGTGGCCAGCAATGAGTCCAGACCTGAATCCCATAGAACACTGTGGAGAGATCTGAAAATGGCAGTTTGGAGAAGGCACCCTTCAAATCTCAGAGACCTGAAGCAGTTGGCTCCAAAAATCTAAAATTCCAGCAAAGCATGGTAAGAAACTCATTGATGGACTGGAAGCAGTTGTCGCAGTTATTTTGTCTAAAGGTTGTGCTACCAAATATTAGGCTGAGGGTGCCAATACTTTTGTCTGGCCCATTTTTGGAATGATAATGATTTAATTTTTTTTTTCATTCTCTTTTGTGTTTTTTCATTGCAGGCAAAATAAACGAAGATATTACTACCAAACATTTGTTATTGCAATCATTTTCTGGAAGAAACTGAGCATTATCTGACAGAATTGAAGGGGTGCCAATACTTTTGGCCAGCAGTGCATACATGTGTGACACTTATTAGTTGAATAGGTATTCACTTATTTGCTCAGCTCATCCCAAACGAAATCAGTAAGGTTAAAGTCTGGAATGCACGACATTTCGCATCATCTTGAATTTTATATATATATATATATATATATATATATATATATATATATATATATATATTTATATATACATACATATTTCATACACTGCCAATGGGAAAACCCATTGGCAGTGTATCAAATACTTGTTCTCCCCACTGTATATACATATATTTGTGCATAATCTGTATGTATATGCTATACATGTATGTACAGTAGATAAATGCATATATAAAAGATCAGCAACCCCAAAAAAACCAAAAATTTCAGAATTTTTAGTGTGTTTGATGTCATCTGGGATAGCCTCCCCTGATAAATGATGCATGCCCCATGTATGTTTTTCTCGCTTAATTAACAGTAATTATTCTGTTGTTAGACCCCACACGAATTGCGAATGGACCTCAGGACATGCAGGTCATTAGTGGGACCACAGCCCAGTTGATGTGTCAGGCTGAGTATGATAAAAGTCTGGAAGACTCACTTGAAGTATTTTGGATAAAGGACGGGGAAAAAATGACCCATTCCACAGAGGAACGTTCCAGGTTTGTGGATGGAATTTTGCTCCTCCTGTATTGATGTAAACCATGACCTAATCAAAGGATTTAATGTTCAGGTACTTTGTGGGTGATGGAATGCTTCAGATAATGAACGTAAACCTGAGTGATGAGGGTGTATACACGTGCATGGCCAGAACTCGTCTCGATGAAGCCAATATAACAGCATTTCTCACAGTGCTTGGTAAGGTCCTCCTATAAATGATATTTTATTCATGTACTGTTAAGTATTCATATAGTAAATGACTCTATGTTGAGAGCATAAATACCACCAGATGGTGCTGTTTTTGTTTCTCATGCACCCAGTATGAATTTTATATTTCATACAGAGGATTGATTCAATTGTGAAGTTATTGTGTCTAAATGCGCTCTTAATCCTTATAGTGTGTGTTAACATAATTTCTCCAGTGATTACAAGTGTCTTACATAAACAGTCAAATTAAATTACTACTCCCTGGGGCATCCTTGCATACGTTGTAGGCTAAGCAGAGTGAGAAATGAATAATATATTAAATTGATTAACATGTATGAGACCACATTAGTTTATTATTAAGTAGCCTATCTAAAGGGATGTTGCCTTAGAATGTTTTCCACGATATACTATCACATGATGTTGACTATGCATTGGTTACAATATGTTAGCTTGAGATATCTCTTGTTGTACTATATTACAGATGTTCCTGATGCCCCACAGAACTTAGAGATAAGTGGACTCAACAATCTGAGAAATATCCGTTTGGATTGGGTTCCCGGTAGTGATCACAATAGTTCTGTAATAGGTGAGACAAAAGTGATGTGAATTGTTTCCATCACAGTCACTTTTGAAAGGTTATTAAATTGTTGTATTGCCCCCACTCCCTCCCTATATACTGCATTGGCCCGAATATAAGACGGCCCTGATTATAAGACGACCCCCTCTTTTTCAGTCTTATTTCAATGCAAAAAACACCGTCTTATATTCGGGCCAATACGGTAGATACAGAGTTGTAATGTTACAGTTGTAAACTATGTATGAAATAAGGATGATTCCTCTTGAAAAAAGACTTTTTGAAAACCAAATTAATTTTCATACAGAAAATAATTACAGTAAATCTGAAAAAAATGATTATAACACTATATTTGAGAGAAAAAGCATGTTAGTTTGCCTTATTCAAATCTTAATATCTGAACATTTAAATATGTAAACTAAAGTGCAATCAGATTCGTAAATGAATGGCTTCTGGTTTTTGAAATGTAAATAAACCAATCTATTGTGATAAAACAACATAATTGCAATAACTGTGTTAACCATCAAAGTGAAGTCTAACTGTAACTGTAGTCTTGAAACGCAAACTGGTTAAACTTGAGAGTAGCTGAGATCTGTCATGACAGAACATCGCTTCAATGATATCTGGCGCTATCTACCGTCGTGAATGGGTATAATGTCTAGCCCGCGAATATAAGGCGACCCCCACTTTTTCAGTCTTATTTCAATGCAAAAAACACTGTCTTAAATTCGAGCCAATACGGTAGATACAGTGTTGTAATGTTACAGTTGCAAACTATGTATGAAATAAGGATGATTCCTCTTATTTTTAGTGAACAAGCATTGTGTATAATTGTTAAAAAGGTCCATCTAAATATGATATAAAATACAGTGGCATGTAAACCTTTGCAAACTTTTATATGTCACTGTACAATTTATTTTGATGAAAATGTTTAAAGCAAAGCACATGAAATGATGAAACACATTCTCATTTATTTGCTTTGTCTTCATTGTCACCTAGCAAAATGGGTCTTGTTTTTTTAATCTTGTTGGTGGAACTGAAAACAAGTAGTCTTTTGTAATTTGATTTTTTTTTCCAAATTCCAAACACAGATAGCAGTTTATTTGTTACTTTATTAGTGCATGAAATAAAACATATGTAGATCAGTTGCACACAAAATCACTGCGATCAAAGAATAAAAATGGCAAAATGTGAATTTCCCAAGCGTATAAGAAATAAAATACAAGTACTCCATTTACTGCCAAGCAGTGTTAATTATTATTTTTATTTTTTTTTACCTGCACTGCCTACCCTTAGGATTGACTCACCAAACTTCTGAAACTTGTATATGAACAGTACTAATCGAGAATATATGATACTAAATTAATTTCAGTTAGCGTTTCCTTTATGTTGAACCACACATTTTCTTTGTGTATCCACTGATCCTTCAAGTTCAAATGAGAATGTGTGTGATGATCATTAAATGCTCTCTGCACTGAATACAGAATTTGTTGTGGAGTATGAAGAGAGCCAATGGGAGCCAGGCAAGTGGAAGGAGCTCCACAAAGTCCCTGGTAGCCAGGCAACAGCCGAGCTGGCACTCCACGGACATCTTAACTACCAGTTCAGAGTCTACGCAGTGAATGCTGTTGGGCCTGGCCCCCCTAGTGAGCCCACTGAGCGCTACAAAACTCCCCCAGCTGGTGAGACTCTCGCTCTGTCTCTCATGTGAATCTTTGCCTCCTGCTCTAGGGATGTTTTTAGTATCCTTTATACACTATACTTCAGCAACAGAAAGTTTTGACAATATATTTTACACCACTTTCAACATGTTAGCTCTAAAGCATTTTGTCAAGCTTAAAACCGACCATAGCTGCATCATACAGTGTCTAAGAATGACCATTTTGACAAATGCTTTCCAAAGCTCCTGATAGGAACCCAGAAAACATTAAAATTCAAGGCCATCTACCTCACCAGATGGACATTACTTGGGAGGTAAGATTTTTGCCAATATTTTCTCTTTTTCTGTGTTCCAAACCTATCGAATCTTTCCCTTATAGCCTCTCTTTCCGGTTGAGCACAATGGCCCTGGCCTTGAGTACAAGGTAAGCTATAGAAAACTTGCTGTGGACGACACCTGGACAGAACACCTGGTTAAAAGACATTCCTTCGTTGTGAGGAACACATCGACGTTCATCCCGTACGAGATCAAAATTCAGAGCAAGAATAGCCACGGGTGGGGACCGGAACCTAAAATTACTACTGGTTATTCTGGAGAAGATGGTGAGTTAAACACAAAATAGAATACAAATAAAGCATGCAATGAATTTATTGTGGATATATTGGTAGGAAAGATTTCACACTCATGCTATGGTACTAGTATGTAATATGCATTGAACTAAATTTCCCCTTGGGATCGCTTGTTGGAGAGAGAAAAAAAAAAAAAAAACACACACACACACACACGAGCTTTATCATGGAACACAAATAACGATTTCTTACATCTTGAATGATTTTTGAAATGTGATTGACCACACATATGACAAGCTCATATGCTCTTGTAGTATCATGTGCCATATTTTCTGCACTATAAGTTGCACCTAAAAGCCTTCAATTTTCACCGACAGTGCACCTTATAACCCAATGTGCCTTATATATTGATCAATATTGGTTAATCATGGCATGACATTGTCTTTAGCGCAGGTCCATCTATTCTAGTGGATGCATAATGCAACCCCAACCACTATTGCTGCTGCTACTAGTGTGTCTTATAATGTGGTGCGTCCTGTATATGAAAACCGTTTTAATTGAAGGTATGCCTTATACTCTGATGCGCCTTATAGTTTGGAAAATACAATACTTTATGTGACCAACATAGCACACCATGCACATAAGTATATATTTCTACTAAGTAAACAAACCTCGACAAGCCTGCTTGATGCTTTGAGTGGAATTTTCCACAATTATTTGTATGTGTGTGCCATACTTCAGGCAAGTAGCCTTGGTGTGGCATGTCCACATAATTTTCCATCCACTTTCCATACCTCTTAACATTAGCCATTCCTACGAAGTGTCAAATGGCAAATACCCATGGCTGAATTTACTACAATTATCAACTGCAATTAATTTCTTTCTCTGGCGTTTCACATTGATAACATCATCCCTTAGCATTCATATAAAAAGTTTACACAGGGAAATCGCATTTCAAGCTATGTGGTGGGTGATAAATGTCTTTTCTTTCTTGGGGCTCAACTAGCCCTAATTGCTTATGAGATCCTTAATTTTTTTGTTTTATTGTACCCTACCCTGTCTTCAGTTGTCTTTCGCCATTGTCTACGGGAAAATGTGTCAGGTTAAGTCTTACCTTTTTACCTGTTTACCTGTGCCGCTGTGCAGTAGTGACTTTTCCCACCCTCGATTGCAGCAGGTGGCAAACAACCTTTTGTAGAGCTGTGAAATCTAAAATGCACCACTTCTGTCTCAAAATCTGTGCGACCTTTATTAGATCACGATGCGCTCCGCAGCGTAGGATGGCTGAGATGCTGCTGCTTCTAGTGTCTGATATTCTCTCCAACTACCATGTAGAGCAGAAATAATGTCAGGGATTATTTTTTAGCTTATGTTTGGTGTTCCACCCTCTACTTGAAATATGATTTAGTGCATTATGCTTTGAAATATATATATGCTTGCTCATTTAGTACCACCATTAGCACCTTTCCGAGAAAAAAAACACTTGCTCCAACTTTTTGTGCAGTAATTGTCCTGAATCTACAAGCTTGGCTCCAGTGTTAAGAGACTTTGTGATTCTCTGTAGAGTTGTTTGACCCCCCTCCATGTGTTCTTTAGTTCCCACTGCGGCGCCACGGGATGTTGCAGTGGAGGTGATTAACACAACTGTTCTGAGAGTAAGCTGGACCCCGGTTCCGCCTGCCACACTGAGAGGTCACCTAAGGGGGTATCATGTAAGTTTTCATCAAGCACCACTACAACATGATTTGTGTGCAGATGATAAAAAGAAAAACAGTATGTATTTTCTGTTTGTATTTCATAAATAAGATCTTGTAAGATTTCCTGATCATTGGTAGTAAGATTAGAGACATATACTTATATTACCCTCAGTACATAAGCAGAGAGTTATGATATAATAGCAGCGAGAAGAAAAAGGGACAAAATATATTATAAAGCAGGTCTGATAACAGGGTTGAGTAAAAACCTAGCCAGGTGATTATTTCTGATTACGCCTTCAGCATTGTTTAAAAAAAAAAAAAGAAAAAAGAAAAAAAAAAAAAATACTGATGAACTTACTGATGTACCGGTAATTTAATTCTGGCAATTACCGTACTTTTCGGACAATAAGATGCTATTTTTTTTCCTGTTTCCTATTTTTCCTATTTTTATGTATCCTGCGGTTTATAGTGTGTTTCATTTGTCGATTTTTATAGGGTCTGATCTTTTATTGTAAATATCCCATGATAAAATGCGAATACCTGGGTCTTATTGTCCGGGGTGGCTCATGTATGAACAAAAGCCGTTTTCGTGTCAAATTTGGTGGGTGGCGGCTTATAGTCAGGTGCGCCTTGTAGTCCAAAAATTACGGTATATGTGGGACATAATACATAACCCAGATGGTATCCTTGATTTATATCATTTATCTACAAGTCTTTTTGGGCTGTGCTGTAATCATCATCATACTTTTCATTTCTTAATACAGTAAAAGTCCCTTTCATGACACTCAAAGGAAGAAAAATAATCATACAGGTACTTAAAATAAAATCCTATCATACAGTAACAAAATATATTAAAAATAAACCAACTATTACGATTTCACATTTGTACAATGGGAGTCCCTGCGCTTTATAGTAGTCCAGTGCGGCTTATACAGTGCTGCTCGAAAGTTTGTGAACCCCACAGCGATGGTCAGATTTTTTGTTAAATGTTAAGTTATACCCAAATCCACAATACTGACATTCCAAATAATGGACTGAAACAAAAGAAATAGTTATATTGTCATTCTTTATTTAACAAAAGTGGTTGATTTAAGAAAAACTCAGATATCATGTGTGCAAAAGTATGTGAACCCCTTCAGTTAATAGGATATTGCGCCTCCTTTTGCAGAGATTACCTCAACCAAACGGTTTCTGTAGTGACTAATCAGCCTCTCACATCTACTTTGGGGGATTTTTGCCCATTCTTCCTTGCAGAACGCAGTCAGTTGAGAGAGGTTTGATGGGCGTCTGGCATGAACTGCTCGCTTCAGGTCCCGCCACAGCATTTCAATGGGATTTAGGTCAGGACTTTGACTGGGCCAGTCCAGAACACGAATCTTCTTCTTTTTCAGCCATTCCTTGGTTGTATTGCTGGAATGCTTTGGATCATTATCATGTTGCATGATCCACCTTCTGCCAAGCTTTAACTTCAAAACAGATGGCGTCAGGTTATGTTCTAGGATTTGACAATATTCCTCAGAATTCATGATTCCCTGGACTATGTGGAGTTGTCCAGGTCCTGAGGATGAAAAGCAAGCCCAGATCTTGACATTCCCACCTCCATGCTTCACTGTTGGGAGAAGGTTCTTTTGGTGGTATGCAGTGTTGACTTTTCGCCAGACATGGCGGTTTTGGTTGTGACCAAACAGTTCAATTTTGCACCTACATCAGTTGATGAAAACTCTTTTTAATTTAGTCTCGACAACACAACTGTTAAAAAAAACAAAAAAAAAAACTATTGAATTGATTGATTAGGAAATCAGGTTGAAATAATAGAAAATTCCAAAATGTTGAGGGGGTTCACAAACTTTTGAGCAGCACTGTATATGAACAAATACAAATACAATCAATACAAAAGAGTTTCCACAGGTTGCTTGCATGTCAAATAAGTTGAAAACACCCCTCAGTTACATTGTCTGTTTCTACAGTCCCGAGTGACTATACAAAGTTAGTTAAAAAAAATAAATAAATAAAAAATTCCCTTTCTCACTTGTTACTGTTCCACCAATATCGAAGATGACACACAAGACGCCGTAACAGAAATCACAACACATCTGAACATCTGTTTGCGGGAAGCCACATTAACTGTTTGTATGTGCACACATACTGTACATAGTAATGACCCGGCCGGTTGAATTCCATCGAAAAGGTTCAGGCAAATGTCTGTTGGGCTGTTGCGTCTCTGATGTGCCAGTTTGAGAAAAGTCAGAGTGAGGGGAGCTTTTGACACCCCACCAGATGGCAGCCCGACTCAGCAATTAAAATCAACACGAAGATGCTTCGTTGGTCATTTTTCTTGTAACACCACACTAAAAGCTGTGTTGTGATTAAACTCAAATTGTACTCTCTGTCAGTATGCAATGATGTTCATTAAAGTCCTCGGCCACCCATGTGGAGTAGTACACAGGGAGGGACCTCAAATTATTGGGTCCTATACAACCCTGAGTTAGATATCGCATAGGTGCAGAACCCCTGTAGCAAAAACAACTTATAGTATTTTTGTCAGTAACCTTTGTGACTTGCTGGCAATCAGTTCATGGTGTATCCCACCTCCATCCCAAAGTTAGCAGGGGTAGGCTTCATCAATCCTGTGACCCTCGTGAGAATAATGGTTACAATAGATGGATAAACGAACGAACAAACGAACGAACGAATGAATGAATGGTCATTACCTCGCTCTGGTATCTTGCACTGAATGGAAACTGACTTGAAATGAAGGCTATGCTTTGAAAAAGTCAGGCCCAAAAAAATGAGATTTGACTGCTGACCATGTATGTATGAGAGACAGTCCTTCACCCTAGGTTCATCTCAGCTCCCTCTTAATGGGTACTTAGGCTAGGTTCATACTGCAGGTCTTAATGCACGAATCCGATTTTTTTTGTTTTTTCTCCAACTCGAGTGAGGCATTAACTTGACCGTCTGATTGGGTTAAGTCGCATAGAAGTGGACCATTTCAAATCCGATCTGGATCACTTTCGTATGTGGTTTAAATCCGAGCTGGGCCACATATTTCCTGAATGTGGCAGCGGTCGGAACTGCCAAGTCTCCCAAATTGGAATTCATGCAGCAATTACTTCAGCAAAGAGCGAGAGCAGCAGCGATGTAGCTGTGCATTAGCGTTAGCACCTAGCTTGAACTCGGCTATTACTACGCAGAAGGCGGGCTTAACCACAGTCATAACAAAATACAATGAAGAAAAGGATAAGCCGGATAATGCTCAATTATACACCATGCACGCACAGTGCGTAGTTTTTTGTCTTGATGCTTCTGCGCATGCGGGTCAGTTTGATCAGCGCGTGGCGGACTGCGAGTTAGTGCGTATGCGTAATACTTGAATGGGCTCAATGGACAAAGGCAGTCTGAACGGGCACGCCCAAAAAAAACATGTGAAAAAAAATCGGAATTTTGCATTAAGACCTGCAGTATGAACCTAGCCTTAGTTTCACTGTGTTATTAAAAAGTATGAAGGTGCCCCAGCCTGACGTTGATTGGAAAAAAATAACTAATTCTCCCATAGTTGAAGTAGTAGGTTTGCTGCACTTCACTTAATTTGGCACACACTCTCGTGTTTTACCCTTGCTGAAGCAGAAATTTGAAGATCCCGGTATTTTGAAATGACACTCAGGGTTTAATGAGGAAAATGCTGTAAGTTGTGGAATAATGAGTTGACTTGCTGTCATGTATGTCAAACAAAGGCCAAATGCGAGGCAGGGTGGGTGATGGGCCAAATGCCCTTTGACATTGGTTCCTCAACTAAAGCGTGACTATTTTACATGTATGTTTAACAAATCCTTATTTTATAGTAATTTTTTCCAAACAAAGGCACTCTCTTTGAAATCTACCAGTTTTTTCACTATCAGCATATTGAGAACATCTGCTTTACAAGGTCTTTAAAATACAAGGAAATTTGATGAAAAGCAGCACAATTATAAATCAGGGTGGATAGACCATTTGTCTTTTTTAGGCAGTACAGCATTCAAATTTGCCTGCTTTTTACAGGTTCACTGGCTCAGAAAGCGAAGTTTCTTGAATCCTGACAGAATCTTGGATGAGCGCCACATGCTGTCATTCCCCGGGAAGAGGACTCATGCTATTGTACCCAGACTTGACGCTTTCTCAGAGTATACACTTACTGTCAATGTCTTTAACAAGAAAGGAAATGGGCCTAGCAGTGACCCAGTCAGCTTTACCACTCCAGAAGGAGGTGAGGTGTTGACGACAACAACCATATATAGATGCCGATTCTAACAGATTGTAGAAAAATGCAAAATGAGAACTGATTGTTTTTTTCTTTTGGGGATAAGCTAAAACATTTGGTGCCACAACTTGGATCGATAAAATAATTTATGATTGCATTGGTCCATGTACTTTTTTGTCTGTGCTTTTTTTTAATAGAGAAAAGTTCCCTTTTGCAAACACAGTGCAAGACACTCATTAAAAAAAAGCTGTGAATGATATTTTGGCTGCATACATGCATCCAATGACAGAAAATCACAATATTATTAATTTTTTCAGTTCCAGAACAAGTGCCTATTCTGACTACCTCCAATGCCCGGAGGGATTCTATCCGGCTTGTATGGGGTCCACCACCGGTTGCAAACGGCATACTGACTGGCTACCTCCTACAATACCACCTCAGTATGTTTCCACACGCATGTAAAGAAACAGTAACCTGTGGCTTTGCAAGATATTCTGTAGCCCATAGGGATTTTGTACATTAAAGTGGTGTTGCACATTGATTTTATGTGTTGTGTGAGACATATCGTGTACATTGTTAGTTGTGCAGAACGCTGGCAACCTTATTTAGAGTGTACCAGATTGCGTTTAATGGTTAAATACCCTCTGTGCTTTGAAACTGGCATTGAAGATAAAAACAATTTCCCAGGTATGTTTTCATGATCATGCACATGTCGGCATTAACACCCGTGTTTGTGTGTGTATATATACTTTATGTGTGGCAATCATGCTAATTTGATTGGTTGACTGAATAGCGCTTTTGAGAATATTAGACTGAAATACTAAAGAAATTTATCTCATCACATTGGGAGATAATTCTTATATATGGATGTATTGATTTCCCATGTGGATCACTGTTCTGGCTTGACAGTAAAATATGGAAACTAAAGAAAGCCTCTCCTCTAAATTATAATGATTCAATATGAAACGCTAGATGGCAGTATTTAGTTCTGAAATAGGCCCTACCAACACCCAAAAGAGTCATGACTTCTTGAGCCCTATAAAGGTTCACATCCTCTGACACTCCAGATTCTTTTCCCAAAACAATCATTCATGTCTAGGCTGCTTTTGCCTTGATACCCTACCCCATTCACAAGCTTTTCCCAGGCACAAGAAAATGTTAGTGAGTAAGGGGCTTTGCTTTTTACACTCTCATTGGCTGAATTATTGTATGTTTTGATATGACAGCACCAATAAAGCCCAGCAGAGTCATCCATGTATTTTCCAAATTAGTCACTGACTAACCTAAAAGTGTTTATTAGCATATGAAAGCTCCTAAAGCAGTGGAGAGCTGCTTTGACACAGCCTCAGCACTCACCTGCATTTCAATATTGGCTTCGACGTTGCTTTCCACACTTGGCACACATGCGCTGCACTTTGATCTATAATGCATGCTGGGTGATATGTTCGACTGCTCCTGATTGCCCCTATATTCCCACTTCCGTGCACCGCCTACACTTTATGTAAATGATTTCTTCTTTCTTCTGCATTTCCTAGCTTTCTTCAACTTTTGTTGCTTTGTTTATCCACTTTTATAATGTCTCCTCTTCCCTGTTTTGTTTCCTCCACTCTTCATCAACTGCCACGTGTTAAAACTCTTCCCTCTCTTCTTTGGAGTTCTATATATTCCTCTCTCATCTCCCTCTTGACATCTTAATGTATTCCTGCTCAGCTCACCTGTCACAACATGTATCTGCGACATTTGCTTTCCGCATGAATGAGCATGACACCTATTCATCCTCCCCCACACTGCCGGGCGCTGACCCCTATTTCAGTGTTATTCCATGAACATACAATGTGTGCTGGAGTCGTAGGCCTACGCCATGTCCAACTGCTTGCTTGATCCACATGAACTGAAGTAACATATCTTTTGTAGTTAATGAGACCACAAAGGAGGTGGTCGATTCCCGGGAAATGAACATCACAGGGCCTGACACCACCCACTGGCAGCTGGAGGGCTTAGAAGGGGGCAGCCTCTACCTCTTCCACCTCAGTGCCTGTACTCGAGCAGGGTGTGGACCTCCACTGTCGCAGGAGAGCAGCACTGTCACTCCAGCACGTGAGTACATGATAATGACACATCTACTGTATAATGGAAAAGTGCATAATAGTCCATACAGAGATCCAATAGAACCGTCGTATAAATGATTCTGCCTTTACATATTTGCACTCTGTGGATACAGTGGTACATTGAAGTTGAACTTATATTTAGTTCACTTTTAAAAGAAAACTGTCCTCTGTTGGTACAGCCAGTGTTGGGGATAACATCCACTCTTTCATCCATGCTGATATTTCCATTGATTTTTTTTTACACATGGACATGTGTAAAAAAAAAATTCAGCTGCTTTGACACTGCGAATTGGAATCTGAGTGTTCTGTGGTCTGAAATGTTTTATTGCATCACACGCAGTGGGGCAAATAAGTATTTAGTCAACCACTAATTGTGCAAGTTCTCCCACTTGAAAATATTAGAGAGGCCTGTAATTGTCAACATGGGTAAACCTCAACAATGAGAGACAGAATGTGGGAAATAAAACCAGAAAATCACATTGTTTTATTTTTAAAGAATTTACTTGCAAATCATAGTGGAAAATAAGTATTTGGTCTATACCAAAAGTTCATCTCAATACTTTGTTATGTACCCTTTGTTGGCAATAACGGAGGCCAAACGTTTTCTGTAACTCTTCACAAGCTTTTCACACACTGTTGCTTGTATTTCGGACCATTCCTCCATGCAGATCTCCTCTAGAGCAGTGATGTTTTGGGGCTGTCGTTGGGCATCACGGACTGTAGGAGTATGACATAGATTGTGATTAGATGTGATTATTCAGTGTGTTTAGTTTATTAGGAGAAAGCAGTGAGCAGGAAGGGGTTATGGGGGGCAGAAAGAACAATACAAGAGGAGAGACAGAGATAGGAGATAAAAAAAAAAACAACAAGAAATACATTGAAAGCCTACACTTCCTTTGAATATAGTGGTTTTATCGTTAGCTAATTGTAGTTTCCGAGGACACCTTGTGGGGGGCCGGGGAGAAAGAGAAAGGGGTGATGAGTCAGAAAGAGATTTGATTAGGCGGGGTGGAGCATACGCAAATCAGCAATGTGAGGTGTAGAGCCCAGTCATATGTGTATCACTTGTTAATCCATTTTCAAAACCAATTATCCTAGTCAGGGTTGCAGGTTGCTGGAGCCTAACACAGTTGACTTTGGGCGAAAGGCAGACTACACCCTAAAATGGTCGCCAGTCAGTTGTAGGGCACACACAGAGAAAGAAAACCATTCACACTCACAATCACGCTGCCACTGAGTGGGAATCGATTCCAGGCTGCCTGCACTGAAGTGAGCCAAATGTACCACTACACCATCAGCGACTTCTGGATACGTAATTATCCAATTTGATTTTAGGTAATGGTTAAATTACACTCTACAGTCAATTGCAGGGCAATTTTAAGTTTTCAATTCAACTATACGTACTGTGTTTTTGAGATCTGGAAGGAAACAGGAGTTTAGAAATTAAATTCAAAACACGGAGGTGTAAAAGAAGAAAGTAATCCCAATTAACGGCATCCATCAATTGCTAATTTAAATTCCATAGGATGACTTTTAAGTTATTTTGGAATAAATTTACTAATGTAGTAAAATGCAACTCTATCAATTTGCATGACTTTTACACTCATAGTAGGCAGTTGCCGTGACAATTTATCTGAGAATTAAAAGAAATCATTTTCCAATGGAAAACTCCCCCAATGCTGTGATTGGCTGGCATTCAGTCCAGAATGTACTCCGTCTCTCTCCCAAAGTTGGCTGGGATACGCTCCAGCTCACCCACAATACTAATGAGCACAAACGCTATTCAGAATGGATAGCTGCAACTCCTCTGAAGGGATGCATGTAATGAATGCATTATTGCAACTTGAATGTTCAACAGGATGTTGCATACAAAATACTGTAGATCTTGTTAGAGAGTCAGATGAGTTATGCAAAGGAAGGAGACAAAAAGCACATCTTACGTTACAGTTCTTATCTTTAGGATTTTATAGTGTTAGCACTATTTAGCCATTTAAAATATACCGTGCACCCTTAACCTCTTTAGTGGGAAATGTTTGACTTTTATTAGGTAGTATTCTGTGAAAGTGAATAAGGTAATGCTCCATTTCAAAATATCAAATGTGTGTAGTCCGGCTTCAGTCAGAGTAGAAAAACAAACTGCCTAACTTTTCTCTTCTTTTGTGCTAATTGAATAATAGCAGCTTCATTAGTGTTGGCAGTTTGTGGTCCAAATTTTTGTTTAAACTCCAATGATTTGTTGCCTCTCCACTAAAAATCTGCTTTGTGGAGGCTGGGGGTCATAAAAAGAAATGGTGATAGGGTTTTATATACTTGGTGTCATAAGTCTGACCACTAGCTAAGTATGTGTGGGTGAGCCTTAAAAAGCAGCTTTTTTGTTTTTTTTTTTCCTACTCAAAACCTTTCTGTCATGCCAACATAATTATACATACTAACGTCCTAACAAGGACTATTACGTGTGAAGAAAAATTCATTTGCGTGGTTGTCTGTGATTAGTTGTAACTCACAGGAAATTTATCAAATGGAAAATCTCGGATTTACTAAGTTAAGGTGGATAAATAGTTTTTCACAATAAATGTAGCCCCCCTCCCCCCCAAAAAAAATATATATTCCATAAATAAAAATGAATAACAAAACAGAAAGTTCCTTATAAGAGTAAATAATCACTAATTGGTTATTTGTACAACCATTCAAATTTTTTTGTAATGTGGCAACAAGGTGGACAACTCATGGATGGCATTTATTGAGAACACAAACAAATGCATCAAGTAAAGTCTTTTTATTCATAGGCGTTTATTTCACAGGCTCCGTCTGTTCTTTAAAACAAAGCGCAAATTAATCCAGAAAAGTCCATTTATTTTTGAGCATAGCCACCCATTGCCAGAGTTGAATGTTTGCTAAAAACACATGTAGACTATTGCTTGACAAATCAGACAGAACTCAAAGAACTTGATTATATCTTGTCCCATGTAATTTAACCCAGCCGGCTTTAACAAGAACACCAAATTCGCATCGATTCCATTCAGACCACACTGTAATTTCACCCCAGTCGGCCCACAAGCAACACAGAGTGTTTGAAAACAAGCATTCAACGTACCAGGTAGAATAAGTGACCAAAAAAGGAGATATTTGTCATCTATTTAATAAAGGTTATTCATACCTCATGGCTTTTAGGTTTCCTCCGAGCTCTCTGTCTCGGCATTTTCACCCTTCTGTAACATACATTGTTTGTAAATGCAGCTTGGTGGTGAGATGAAACTGGTTCTGTTTGGGGAGTTTGATCCCCCAGGCAGGTTACTTCACTATGAAAGTTATGGCTGCCAATAGCACCTAGAAGAAGCACCATGAATTTGAAGACGTTAATGTTCAGTGTTTGAGACAGTGTGGGAGCTGAAAAGAGAACACAATGGAGCAAATGTGTCCCCTGAAACATTTCTTAAAGATTTTATCTTTAGGAAGCATTTATATGGCAACAATATAGTAAAAAGTGTTTGTTCCCCGCCCCCCCCCCCCCCCCCCCGGGTGTTTTAAAAGTTTTTGAACAAGCAACTCTCTCCAAATAAGCACATATTAAAAGCATTACAAAAAAATAAAAAGTTGTTCAAACGAAACAGCAAACCAGGACAGTATTAACACTTTGCAAAGAAACCTCATCAATGAACAGTATGGATCAGTTTAGTTTTGAATGTATGTTTGAATATTTAAATATATATGAGTATATAGTACAGTATGTAGGAGTTATGTAGACTTGCTGGGGAAGAATTTATGGAGGTATATTTGTGTCTTTATTATTCAATCCCCCCCAAAAAAGTTGCTTCAATCAAAATATATAATTCGACTCAACAAAAGAGTCACTTCAATCAAAAAAAAAAAAAAAAAAAAATTCAATGAAAAAATAATTTTTTATAATCATAAAAAAAAGTTTTTGAATCCCCAAAAAAAAAATGTAGAAAATTTGCACTTGAAGACTTAATTTTTAATTGAAAATGTTTTCTTTGATTGAAGCAATTCTTTTTGTGTTGTTTTTGTTTGGGCCATATTATGGGTAGGACATTTGTGTCTAAATCATTCAATCCCCCCAAAAAGTTGTTTCAATCAAAAAATATATTTTCAATCAAAGAACAAACTGATATGCAAAAATAACCCTCTGTCCCCAAAAAAACATTCTTTTTTTTTTTTTTTAGAGTTGATATTTTTGGATTGAAGTGAAAAAAAGTTTTGAACTCCCTTTTTTTTTTTTTTTAATTGAATCATTTTGACAACAATTGTTGCACTTTACGATTGGTCAGACATGTTTGAGTGACAAGTGGCTACACCAATGGCCTAATTCTGAAAAACATGAAGAAGCAAGAATCTTGGTTGCCGCTGGCCGCCAGCTGGCCGGTGAGTGGCGGCCGGACTAGGAAGCCGTCGAGCAGTGGTGGCATTGTTGGTAAGCTTACCACCAGCAACTCGGCCGGGCCCACTAAGCCTCTTCATCGTGTGTATACTCGCATGCCATTAGTACTACCTGCTCCATGCTTCCTGCGCCAAGATAAAAGCATGCATCACAGAACAAAAGTCAACATTACAAAAATAAATAAATAAATAACGAGGCTTGCGTCTTAAATTCTAAATCACGTAAGTCGGGTACGTCGTAACCCGGGTACTACCTGTATTAAAGGATAAATTAAACCTCTGGAAATGCCTTATCACTGCAATCTACATCAAAACATGGGGAGCTTCATTCCTTTTTACTCGTCAGTGCTCACCCACTCGTCAGTGCCCCCTCCGTGTCGCATGTGGTGTAGGGTGCAGCCACTCACGAGTTCTAAACTTATCAAATACGCCATCACCTGACTCTTTTAAACGTTTGTATCAACAAAGGTTAGGTTGCGCAGTCCCCATGCTGTGAAAAAAAATTTATTACACCGTATTTTTTTTTTATTAGCGGAATGCTTGGAACAACTCTCCTTTTTTTTTCGCACGGTGTTAAACACCCCGCTGCCTTGTACCTTATACAACAACCTTGTTGTGCTGCTTCAACGTTAGACCCAGGGAAGTCTGAGAACCCCAGATTACGTTACGAGGGGTTTGACAGCCATTTGAGCTGCTTGTTGACCACTGACACGAGACAAGAAACGCGCCCGACAATCACAGCCAACATGGCCTGAGCATTCTTATAAGAGTCAAAATATCACAATTCTTGTGTAGTGTAAGGAATTGCTATTCCTCCATTATTTGTGGATGGATTGGAATTAAATTTGCTAGGTCTGTATATTCTGGGGATGAATACGCATCGATCCGCTAACCCTTTTTTTTTTTTTGTTTTGTTTTTTTGTCTCAGGGCTGATTAATTAATAAATCGTTAAACTAGCACAAAAGTGTTCCGTCCGGGCAGTCGTAGTCCGTTCAAAGTTTTTCTTGTTCTTAGAATTTCTATAGCATTTAGCATTTTGCTCAGTCATCCATCTTTGTTTTGTGAGATACACTTGAAAAGTTGTGATCCACATATCGCATTTTTACATAGTTGTCTTTCCATTGTAAACATGTGATATTCATATTTTTTGCTTGTTGACTGCAGCTGTTGCCCCTGTTGATCACGGTATGTAAAACGCCTGTAGTCTCTGACATAGAAATAGAGAAAAGTATTCTAGTTATAACTTTTAGAATGTTTGTGTAGTAGTAGCATTGTAGTATTCAAGATCCTTACCCTTTTAGAGTTTACATTCCTGACTCTTTAGGTTGATATGGAGAGCTTCTTTCACTAGTTTCAGACTAGTGGTTGATTACACAGTACAACCTACAAGGTTAAACACAGCAATTAAAGGTCTTGCACAGCATCATGCACAGTGTTGTTAACAATGGCGTTAAAGTATAACAGCGTTTTTAACGGCGTTATTTTTTTAAAGGAGAGAGTAATCTCATTAATTTCTATTCCAATTTTTGCAACGCCATTACCGTTACTGATGTGAAGGGGCGGGTTACTACAGTTTAGTTGATTGTGTGGTTATCTTAGAAAGAGCAGAGCGGGATGGCGAGGGTGGTGACGCCACTGCATAGCATTCGAATTCTTGTTAGCATTAGTGTTTAGTGTGGCGAGCGTCATCTTAAACTCTCGGGCAACTTTTTATTACATGCAGTTCGTGGCATCTAGGTGGGAACAATTAATTGAGAATAATGCACTGTTTTCCTGCTGAGTGTGCATTATCATCACCAAGTTGGCGTTGTCCTTGTAGACGTGAAAATATAATACTAATTTGTTTTTTTTTTATTATTACCAAAAATAGTCACTTGTCTTAAACTTTTCTTGAATGACGTATCCATGAACCTTGTGTGATGTTTTTTAATCAAAACAACTGGAGCAAAGCCATAAGAGGCAGGAAATTCAGAACCTCACCTGAATATTAAAATTATATATCTATATATATTAGGGGTGTGACAATCAGGTGTAAAATGATGTGAAAGTGTATAAAATTCAGGGCCAGAACGCCGTTACAATATACGGTGTTTTGATCCCGAAAATATAACGGCAACTGTCGTAAAAAAAAAAAAAAAAAAAAAAAAAAAAAAAAAAAAAACTGGAAGGCTGTCACACACGCATCTCATCTCCAAGAGGAAAACAATTTACCAACATCACATTTACATACACAAGTGTTAACGACAAGCATAATAAAGTGCTTGTGTAATGTCATCTTTTCCCACCGATATTTATTGTTTATTCCACGGACGGCATGGAGGTTTCCCCAGCTGCTGCAGTAACCTGAATTTGACGATGACGAGTCACGTCAATGTGCACATGCACGCAGCAAAGCTATCCGCCCTGGACTCAGTTGTCCTTTCAACTGGCTGACATAATGACATGTGATCAGCAGAGATCGTTAGCTTTGACTGGTTCAAATGCGCATGTTTTCTGGAACAGCAAAAAAAAAAAGAAAAAAAAAAGAAAGAAAAAAAGAAAGAAAAAAAAAGAACAAGCTTGTTGAATTGATGCGATAAAAAAGGGCAGTGCAACAGAAAAATGATCAAGGAAAGAGTTGAGGAGGCTTATTTTTTATATTTGATTTAATTTGTACTGATGGGGAGGTTCAGAACGCCCTATCTGTCAATGTGCGCTTTTGACATATTTTTGTTCAAGTATGTTAAGTCAATGTTTGTGCGATCTTCACAATATATTATACACAGTGAAATGGAATATAAGTAATTTGTACTCATTTCTGTGAATGTGCAGTTATGTGCAGAATGTTACCTATACCTTAATTATATAAAAAAAAATGAAAAGTAAATGTTTACATTAACTTCAATTTTAATGTACATCCTATGTTCTTAAGTACAGTAGTTAAAATTGAGATTTTGCATTTAAATATGAGGAAATGAGGGAAAATAAAAATCACGAGATGAAGGTCGGGGTTACTGCTATTTTTGTTAACTTTTAGTTTGCAAATCATTGAATGAAAAGTTTTTTTTATGTGTTTTAGGAACAACTGTGCCAAAAGCAGTTTTCTTTGCATTTTTTAAGGAGGTTTGACCCCCCCCAAAATAAAATAAAGACAAAAATTCTGGCTCTGCGACAACCTTCATGTCAGGGATTTCTGGCAAGTAATTCTAGCCACTTTCACCCCTGGTGACGATGTACACATAAGTCAAGGTTCAGTACGTACGTCGGCATGGGTGTCACCGTTCCGTGCGAGTTCAGTAGAACAGGAAACACAAAAAAAGCTTTTTGTCTCACAACATTTGAAAGTTGAAGTTTGTATACCGTTACACTCTTATACAGGTGAAATTTAAAAAAAAAAAAATGTAAAAGTGTGCCCTACTGTACATTTTTTAGGGAGGGGGAGTAAAAAATCAGTTCAATTCAATCAATTAATATCAATGTTTTTGATGTGAAAGATGTTATAGAATGTATAATGTAATAACGTGTTGAACATGAAAAGTAACGTCACTTACTTTGCTGAGTAACTAATTACTCATACAATGAGGTAACTGAGTTACTAAATTACTTTTTGGGAGAAGTATTTTGTAACTGAAATTACTTTTTTAAAGGAAGATTAACAATACTGATCATGCATGAGTAAAGTTTGATTTTTATCAGAAAAAAAATAAAAATTTAAAAATTTCAGATTATTACCACTTCAGCTGTGTTTTGATCTTAGTGTGTCAATTATAGTAGCTTGTTAAAAAGGCCTGCTTGCTTTAGGTTTTGCTAGCCAGTTTACTTCATCTTCTCTGCACAAAACTGTGATTCTAACATCTGAGAATTCTTTTCTCATTTCAGGCTACAACTGCTCTCTTTCCTTTCCTCGCTTGATTGCAAGTAGTGGTACTCATCCTCCTCCTTTAGGTATATACGATATGTATGCTAACTTTATACTTCTGAACGTTGAATGAACAATAAGATTCTGGGCATGGTGTTGTGTTGAGTCATGTGCCAGCTGTGCTAGAGAGAAGTATATCTCACTTGCACCTACTAGCACGGCATCGACCCTTCATGAGCTCAAATCCTGCTCTGCCTAATTAAGTCTAGAGGACCATGGTTGTCTTTATAAACTGCTGTTCTAAAGTGTTTCTGCTGCAAGCTGCACTCTTCTCAAACTGCATGTGGGATCTTATTTGCTTCCGCTAATCCTCTTTTTATGCCTTCTTTCTCTCTTTTTGTGCCTTGTGGGGTTTTCCAACCACATTTCCCATCCTCCCCGTTTCGTCCCCCTTATCAGTTCCAGGCCTGTTGAACATAAGCTCTTATGCGAGTGACACCTATGCCAAAATCAGCTGGACTGTCAGGGAGGAGCAGCAGGACTCGCAGCTTTACGTGGCTTATATGAACAACCGTAAGCTTCTTTCGACTGCTCCACATTGACAGTTTTTGGTTGACATTAATACAAATGTATCTTAAATGTGTATTCAACATTTTTCCAACATTCCCCACTGTCAGTGCCTCAATAATATACATGTTTAAGATATAGTGGAACCTCTGAAGATAACATAATCCCTGGAATGCTGTTTCACTCATTTCATTTTCAGCCTTGGGGCAGATGCCATGAAAATATTTTACTGTGCCCCCACCTACTTGCCCTCGCCTCCTTCAGTGTTGCCTTGTCATGCCAAACGTTAAATGTATTTTAATCGGGTGGTTCTCAACATTTGTATCCGAAGTACTAACTCTAAAAACAGTTGGATCACCACGTACCACCATAATGAAAAACATTATAATACGGTTGCGTAGGAGGCCCAAGTGATATCAGTGCTATTATATCTATGGATCAACTCACTGTAAGTAATATAAATACAACTGGGATGTATTCACATGTTGTAATTTTTTTTATTACAAGCCACTACTTTTTTCCTCCCCCGCGGTGAATAATTATAGTCCTGTGAATACAGACTAATGGGCTGCAAGTCTTTTCATGTACAAAACATATATTTGCAATCTCAAAACATGTGGTTTATTGACCATTGAGGCCTATATGTTAGATTTTGTGTGCCCCCCCCCAGCCCACCACTGCCACTGGCTTGTCAGAACAACATATGCAGTACTTTTACCGCTTTGCAAGCAATGACAGTATACATTTTAAAATTATTTAATTTGAGATGGACAGTTAAATTTAACAGACCGTAATGTGATGTGACACATTATAAATAAACACTTTCCATCTATTGTCCCATGTAGGCTACAATACAATACAACTGAGAGTGCTATGCATGCCTGCCTGCTCAGCAACAAAACAGTATAACTAAACATCCTGTGCCTGCCCCCTCCACATCCCTGGGGTTATTAAGCCCTTAAACAGTGATGCAGCTAGATTTTTTGACAGCCAAGTCATTTATAACATCAGTGATCATGGATAGGTTGTTAAGCCTGCCCTGTGATATTGTGGAGAGTAGGTAGTTTTTTATTATTTTCATTTTACTGAAGGCTCGCTCTTCTCCAGCTACAGTCACTGGCAAAGGCAAGAAAATGCATAGCAGTGTGCTACATGTGTGCACGTGTGTAACAGTATGCTTCGTTTGCTATAATACATAGTTGGTTGTAAACCCAAGATAAATCCAGTCGCCAGACCCGAGTTTGTTCAGCCTTGCACCTGCTCCCCACAGACTAACATATATCCTTGATCTCCCATTGCTCAGACAGAAGGGGTGGGGTGCAAAAAAAGGAACAAATATATATTTGAAAAATTTAATGTTTTTAATAATATGTTTTTAAGTAGATATCGAGTAGCACATAATACTTAATCAGACAATGATTTATATAAAAAAGAAATATGTGAATGTAAAGTAAAATAAATTAAGGGTCATTCAGGGGCCCCTATGGTCCTGAGGCCCGGGACAACATGCCCGGCCGGCTGCCCCACCCTATCGACAGACTTGTTTAGGTCAGATTTGATTTTTGTTTAATTCCTTGATGTGTCTTGTTTCCTGTCTTGTCCTTGTGATGCCCCATTCATGTCACGTGTTTCTGCCTGCTCCTTTGTTATCAGGGACAACAGACTAAGGTTCCAAACACATAGTTGGCTGAATTTAATTATCCTTCAAGATATTTCTGCTATACAAACATATTTTGGTAAATATTTGGTAAAAAATTTACAACTTTGGGGTTTTTAACTTTGGAGGTTCCACTCATGCAACATACAGTATCTGTTTCTGCTGGGATGATTGTTTAAGGCTCGCTGCTTGTGCACTTGTTGTCCTTGGCGTGTGTGTAGGTGATGGTAACTGGCGCATATCTGAGGCGGTAAACACGTCTCAAAACTTCCATGTAATTGATGGGCTCAAACCGGGGACGGTGTATACTGTGCGACTCATGGCCAAGACTTTGCTCGATAACGCTAGCATTTTCGAAGACGTTATCCAGACACAAGTCACAGGTAAGACGTGGCAAAGTTGTTGTGTGTCGACAGTAGAGATTAGTGCAAGAAGCATTTAGATAAAGCATAGATAAATTGAATCCATGCTTGGCCCATAAGGTATGCAAAATAACTAAGGTTTTCTTGGAAATTTATTTTTTTTCACTGAAGCTTTTGCACAATTGTACATAATGAAGATCTGCTTATTGAACATCATATACACATATATAAATGCGCCATTTTGTTGTTAATTTTTCGTGTGGGAAAGTCTGTGTGCACGTGGAGATGGAAAAGTGCCTAAAACCTGTAATATGCATGCCCAATGCGTATTTGGAAGCACCACCAAAACTTAATTGACTGAATGAAACACTTCTACTCTTTTTCCAGAGTATGGGAGACAGACAGTGTTACCAGATTAAAGTGTGTACCATAGGATAAAAAAAGTCTTAAATAGCATTATTATATGTATTAGAATCATATTTTGAGACGATTCGACAATATACAACAATTTGGCAAAGCACTGATGATGAGAAATTAGTCTTTTAATCCGCCGTTTAGCCACATCTACCATTATAGGGCTCGAGCGTCCCCAACAGGAGGATGACGTCGGCAGGGTCATGGTATCATCTGATTTAGAATTCAACCCATTGAGGGGGAATTATTCAGAACGAGGGAAATGTGATGAAGAGAGCTGCAAAATGTCATTGTTTCAGTCTCTCTACTCCAATATTTTTATAGGATATTCTTTTTATTGAAGTATTTTTTTCCCCAATTGCTGTATAAATGGTATGGTCATGACAAGTAAGTCTTGTGCCAAATGGAATATGAAATAATAAAAATGCATTTATTTAGTACGACATCGCAAAATTACTCTAAAATGGTCAAAACTGTCGACTTCACCTTTACTGTCGCACCTCCCGAACGATATTTTATGCCATTTTCCTGCCCAGGCTTCGGAAAATGTAAACAAACTAAGAGGCGTGACAGTTAGCCGATATGCTAACCCGAACCGAGTGACGTCTCCCAGTCTTATTTTCATTTTTCGAAGCGATCATTCAAAACTAGCCCGGATCACTTCACACGCCGGCGGGGTTGTAAAGTGTGTTCGCCGATCAGCAACCCGCCCTGCGGAGAGCGAGTTACAGCTCGTTGCCCTGCTACGGACAGGAGAGCTTGCCGGGGAAGCAGCTGGAGAGCACCGCCGGACAAACTGGCCGACGTCGGAGGAGCATGTACCTGCCACATGGTCAACACGAGTATGGCATAAAATAATGCTTTGCTACATGGCGACGATGTAAACAGAGAGTGGCGTGCAGTTGTTGTGCAGCTAACATGGCAGCATGTGTCTGGGGTGAACTTTTCTACATGTCAGTCCATGATCAAACGTAAGTAAATAGTCCTTTATTTAAAGAAAATTTGTAGTGTTTACTTTGTATTCGCTGTATTCGCGGTCATTTTTAACACAAAGTTGCCATTTCTGATCGGGTTGAAAATTTGACAGAACACCGGGCACACGAAGAGGGTGTGTGCGACAAGCTGCCGGTCGTCGGCCGAGTGGCATTTTCAGTGGACAATCAGCCACAAAATGCGTATTAAAACGCGTGTAAAATATGATCCCAGCATTGGACATAATACAAAATACGATGTTTACTCACTTTCTCGTAAGTCCAATGGTCCAACAGTAGTAGGGCTTGTTTTGGCTAATATCCCCAGTGAACGGGATCTTTTTGAAACCCGAAATGGCTCACGCGCATCTCCCTGGTGCAACAACAATTTTCTGCAGCCGTTTGGCTGGCGTGATGCAAAAAATTAACAAATTAATCCGCAAAATCAGCTGAATCCGCAGTCCATCTGCATGCTATAAAGCAATGCTGTATTGTGAGATGCTGACCCTGGTGACGTCACATTCATATTCGTCCTAAACACAAGACTGAAGCCGGAAGTCACTTATTTTCATGGCGCGGGATACAAAAATTTAATATATCAAACCATCGCTTCCACACACATCCAAGTGGTCCATTTCATTCAGAAGCATAAAACAAATATGAAATATGAAATAAACATGCTTTTTGAAGTCATACTCACTTTAAGCGATCTGGCACCCTGGAGACAGATGCCATCAAAACACGCTAGACAGGGATGACAGGGTGGAGCATTGTCAAGATTCCACTCTGGAATGTTTTGTCAGATTTATGCATTTTTACTAAAACAGTCTTCGCCTAAACAATATGACATAAGGAAAAGATTTTTTTATGTTTTTCCTTCATTACTTCTGTGGAGTTAATGACTCCTTAGTCAATTTCTACTTAGGGCAACAAGGAGGCTTGCTGCCTTTCTTCATTCAGTGTGATGCCCCTGCAATGAAGAAGTGGATGAAAGGAATTAGAACTATAACAGTGTTGTTAACTACGGCATTAGAGTACAACGGCGTTACTTACGCCGTTATTTTTGTCAGTAGTGAGTACTCTAATTACCGCATTTTTCAGACTATAAGTCGCAGTTTTTTTCATAGTTTGGCTGGGGGTGCGACTTATACTCTGGAGCGACTTATGTGTGAAATTATTAACACATTACTATACCATTTCACATGTTATTTTGGTGTTTTGGAGTGACACTGATCGTTTGGTAAACTTGTTAGTATGTTCTTTATGCTATAGTTATCTAAATAGCTATGTTACGTTAACATACCGGCCACGTTCGCATTTCGTTGTTCATGCATCATGTAACATCATCATACTGTACACTTATTCAACATGTTGTTCTCTATTGTATTTTTATTTTAAATTGTCTTTCAAGATAACATATTTGTTCTATATGTTGAATTTTATCAAGTAAATTTCCCCCCAAAATGAGTCTTATACTCCAGTACGACTTATATATGTTTTTTTCCTCTTCGTTGGGCATTTTATGGCTGGTGCGACTTATACTCAGGTGCGACTTATAGTCCGAATAATACGGTAATTACTATTCCTATCTTTGCAACGCTGTTACCATTATGGAGCATGAGGAGGCGCTTGTTACTAAAATTTGGTTGAATCACAAGTGATATGGAGAGCCAGAGAGACACGAGGAGAGCAGAGTGGGAGGGGGTAGAAAGGAAGGGGGTTCTAACGCCATTGCAAACGCGATGCTAGGTGGCTTGCAGCGTTAGTATAGCATTCGCGTCCTTGTTAGTGTTACCATTTAGCTTGGTGAGTGTCATCTTACACTCACGGGCTTTTTTTTTTTTTTTTTTTTTTTTTTACATACAGTTCGTGGCGTTCAGGTGGGTACAAATAATAGAAAATAACGGACAGTTTTCCTGTTGAGTATACATTATCATCACCAAGTGCGCATTGTGCTTGTAGATGCTACAATATACCATAATTTCCTGAATATAACGCACACTTTTTTTCCCCAAAATCAACTTGTAAAATCATGATGCGCATTATAAACGGGCACAGGGATTGAGACAAAAATATAAATATATTATATATATATATATATATATATATATATATATATATATATATAAAGACCGATTTTTTTTTTTTTTTTTTTTTGACACGGCCATGTTGTGTTGAAGAAACGTATGCGGCAATTCGTTGCCGACCATTACCGTACGTGACGTCACCATTTTGTTTCGGTCGTGGCGAGCGAGGGAAGGAGTCGGAGGCGGAGTATCAAACAACGGAGCTAATCCGCGTTGCTTTATTGACATTTAGGTTGCAACAAAATACGGTAGCAATGTCTGTCTCACATGCAACCCGCGGAATATAATTATCTTTCCGGCTATTCCCTCAACAAAATATCTCCCCCCAGAAACCATTCAATGTGCCAACATAAGTTCCGCTGGTGAATTCTGTTATAACTCGCTACACGGTAATACTTCACTCTGATCGGTCGAATCATTTCGTCTGTGTTAAATTCTGCTTTTTTCACTCTTCATGAAGCACAGAATTTAGTTTCTTGAACTCATTTGAGTCAGCGTTTATTGCAGCTCCGCAACTTGGACCGTAACAAACGTAACACAACACAGACTTTGTGTCAGTCAACTATATCTGTCCCTCGAGAAACTCAAATCCAAATAACAATAGTTCCTATTGTTACATTCTAGTCAACAGCGATGAGCTCTTCTGATTTCCGACCTAAATCACCACTTTTATTTTACTGTATCAATCCATGGAAGAAACATTTATTCATCATGATGAAACGAACAAGTTATACAGCAGCCTTTAAAAGAAAAGTCACGTCTGTTTTGTTTTCTCCTGGAATCTGCTAAGTTGAAGAAGTTGTCAGATCATATCATTACCATACATATTGTGACTTTACAGTAATGTTTTAAACTACCAATGTGCTATGCTTGTGCTGTGTTTCACCAGTCAGTAAAATGACATTTCTGGATCTGTACACAAGCTCTGTTTTCTTGTATTCTTCTATTTATTGGTGCTAAAATTAGGGTGCGAGTTATACACGGGTACAATAATTTCCCCTAGATTTTACAAGTAAATTTGGGGTGCGTGTTATACAAGGGTGCGTCTTATATTCGGGAAATATATTCGGTAATAATAACTTTTTTTTTTTATTACCAAAAATAGTCGCTTGACTGAAACTTTTCTTGAATGACATAGCCATAAACCTTGTGTGATGTTTTTATCATCAAAACAACTCGAGCAAATATAGGGGATGGAACAGATTCAGAGCCTCACCTGCATATCGAAATATTTATCCATATTAGGGGTCTGACGGTACACACAAGTCACAGTTCAGTAGGTTCTTCGGTGCTGGGGTCACGGTTCGGTTTGGGTTAAGTACAACAGGAATAACAAAAAGGCTTTTTTTTTTCTCACAGCATTTGAAAGTTAAAGTTTGTACACAATTACAGTCTTATATAGGTGAATTTTTAAGAAATGTAAAAAGTGTGACCTATGGGTTTTTTTGGGACACAAAAAGACAGTTCAATTCAATCAGTTAATATAAACATAGTTGATGTGAAAGACATTATAGAATGGATCATGTAATAATGTGTATAAGATGAAAAGTAAAGTCAGTTACTTTGCCAAGTAACTAATTACCCTTACATTGAGGTAACGGAGTTACTAACTCAATTACTTTTTGGGAGAAGTAATTTGTAACTAGAGATCACGTCATTTTCAAAGTATCGGAATCGGCAAAAGAATATCGGACATGCCTTTTTTAATATATATATATATATATATATATATATATATATTTTTTTTTTTTAAATCGTTTTTTAATTGTATTTAACGTTACAGACAAAATGTCTTACACTCATCCAGAGTCTTTAGTTTTGGCTTAAAGTGGGGCTGTCAAATTTATCGCGTCAACGGCGGTAATAACATTAAAATATTTAACGCAATTAACGCATGCGCTGCACTACCCACTCACGCATTGTCGTGTTCAATCTATATTGGCACTGTATTACGAATTCATAGAAGTAAAAGGCAACGTAAAATGAGTAGAGAGAATTTTGTCAGCCTTTGAAGCCTTTTTTTTAATTGGCTAATGCCTCACAATCCCTCTCTCAGCGATCAAAAACATCGTGGGAAGCAATGTGCTGAAGAAAGGTAGTAGTTGATCTTTTTCTTAACACCCTATTTAATTTCCCAACGCTGAGAAGATATATCAATTGGTACCATTACGCACAGTCATGGTTGCACTTCCCATCATGCATTTGGGCAGAAGTTAAATGGCTGAATTATCATTTACTGAAAGCTCATAAAAATCCACTAGATGGCAATATTTTGTCACAATATACAAAGTCACATTTGTCCTTTAAGAATTACAAGTCTTTCTATCCGTGGATCCCTCTCACAGAAAGAATGTCAATAATATAAATGCCATCTTGAGGATTTATTGTCATAATAAACAAATACAGTACTTATGTACTGTATGTTGAATGTATATATTCGTCCGAGTTTTATTCATTTTTTTCTTAATGCATTGCCAAAATGTATATGATCGGAGCAAAAAAAAAAGCAGTCGGATCGGGAAATATCGGGATCAGCAGTTACTCAAACTAAAACGATCGGGATCGGATGGGGAGCAAAAACACATGATCGGAACAACCCTATTTGTAACTGTAACTAATTACTTTTTAAAGAAGAATAACAACACTGATAATCTCCAGTTTGAATCTGTGTTTTCAATGAAATTAAGTAAAGTTTTATTGGCTGGTGTTTAAATTATTCTTTGCTGTTGTACCCAGGTGTGGCAGTTCAACAGCGAGGCATATCCACAAAGGGCTGGTTTATCGGGACCATGTGTGCTGTGGCGCTCCTCACGCTCATCGTCCTAATAGTGTGTTTTATGCGGAGAAACCAAGGTGGCAAGTATGCAGGTACGCCGCCGCCTGGGAGACAAGACATGCTCGCCATGGACAAAGGTCAGTCAGTCTTTCACGGGGGTTTATGTTCTCATTTTTGGGAGTCAACCAAAATGTTGCTACATTGACGACATCCCTGTGTAATTGGATGAACACTAACTTATCTGATCACATTTGAAACTTCATTATGGTTGACCCCCTAAAAGAGTGGCCCTCAACCATGAAAACATCCACTCTTTGCATCATGCATGCATGTTGGCTTGAAGACAAAGCTTTGTTCTAGAAAGAGTTTAGTAGGACAAAAATGTGGGATGTCAAACTGTTTCCAACAGTTGATCTAATAGTGTTTTGGTGTTTCTGAGTTCCTTACAAGTTTAACACGTTACATAGCATCTTCTTCTTGGCCATTATAACTTATTTGTAATCACACTTAAACTCAAAATATAGTCAATATTAGATTTTGTTTATGTGTGTTAATGCTACTATGTGCCTTAAAGGTCCGATCGTTAATTTAAATAGTTAATTGTTCCTTTATATATATGTAAATTGTAACACAAAAAAAGTCTTAAAAATGTACTATTGAGCCCAAATTGCTCTCTCCAATCCTAATTCTATTATGTTGAATTTTTTAATCCGTCGACCTGCATTCTCACAAACCCTGAGTTATGATACTAGGATGAGGTTTATTCGTTTGGAAGCTCCACATATGTCATTTATCTATTGAATCCTGTAGATTTGTTGGTGTTGGGGTCCTAATAAATTCTTAGCAGAACAGGCTGTGACAAGCAAGCTACTGCATGAGAAAAATGATTTGCATGCCTGTGTAAAGGGTTGCTTCTTGAATCAAAATTCTGGATGAGACGGTTTCGACTTCTCACCTGTGCCTCTGCTCCCGCTGGGCCTCAGTACATCCTCATTCCAGAGAAATACTCATTCTCCTCATGTGCTTTATTTCCTCACAAGCTGTCTTCTCTCTTGCAACCCACCTCAGCGTGGGTAGGTTTTGACAAGTATTGAAAATCTTCACAAGCACTTTTGCCCCCACCACCATCACCACCGGCAAACCCCTTTACCCTTCCAATTCTTTTCATAAAAATACTTTTTTCTGTTCAATTCAACTTCAAGGCAAGAATAGATAAAAAAGTGAGGGAGAATAGAATAGAAGCTCTTCATAATCCACTTGATAAAATGTTTACACACGCCATATGTCATTATCCCCAAAAGCTTTTCACTTGTATCTTTTGAAAGCTAACTCTGGCATGCACTCAAATGCTTTTGTGTAGATTTTTGATTATTTTAGCCTGAGTGTAAAGTGGTGTAAGTGGCTGAGCAAGCACTACCTTGCCCAAAACTAAGAGGTTTCATTTTCCGCTATCCTTCAATTGACAGTCACACAAGCTAATAGGGTTCTAAAAAGTATTGTATGTGTGTTGCACCTGTTTATCTATAGAAAACTAAACCAGCCAAAATGCCCCCATTTTTTGCAGTGAAAGAAAAGGAAGACATCCACCCTGAAGAACAATCACAGGCAATGAATGATGACACCTTCTGTGAATACAGGTGAGTTGCAACATTGTGTTATCGGAAAATGGCTAACGATCACTCTGTGCAGAGCCGGCTCACCCACTTGATAATACATGAAAATGCTGTAATTGGCAACACAAAATAGTAAAATAATTTTTCTTCTAGATGAATCAAAATGTCCAGAGCACTGGGGAGGAAAAAAAGGGGGAAAAAAAGGATGAATAAATTTTTTAAGACACAGCAAAATTTAAGCATTTATATTGCTATCACTGTAGCATGGAGTATTATGCACATCCGCCTCTAAGTTATATGATCAAGGATTCAATCTCAGACATTCCTTTTTGGAGTTTGCATGTTCTCCTCGTGTCTGCGCGCATTTTCTCCAGTATCTCAAAAACATGCATAGTAGGCTGATTGAACGCTTCAAAATTGTCCCTCCATATGGGTGTGAGCGTGAATGGTTTGCCTCATTGTGCCCTGTGATTGGCTAGCAACCAGTTCAGGGTGTACCCTGCTTCCAGGCCGTAGTTAACTGTTATAGGCTCCAGCAACCCAGCAAACCTCGTGTGGATAAGCGATACTGAAGATGAATGAATAAATTGCTTATCATTTAGCATAGTGTACTTTTAAGTTGATATCTAATTTTGAGCATTCAGATTCAGATTCAGAATATCTATTGTCATTGTTGCAAAAAGCACAACGAAACTTTGTTTGGAGCATCCATACAACTAAGTTGGTAAAGTGCAAAACCCAACTTAGTTGTATGGATGCTCCAAACAAAGTGCGTTTCAATGATGCACATGTACTTACGAAAATGGATGGATTTTACCTTATACAGTCCATAACTTAGATGGAAAAGACAATGCAATTCCATTTACTTTTGTAAAATCATTTAAATATTCAATGGAAGAAGGCAACTCATAATGGGGACACATTGGGTAGAGCCGGCTCTGATTACAAGTAGTGAAAAAACACACATTAATTTCCTTTCACTGTCATTTCTGTCTTCTCACTTGCCAAAAAAGCAAACCGTCTGTTCTTGAGCATTACCAGGACGAGCCTAGAAGACACTTTTCAACTTTCCGTCATGAAATTGGCTAGGTAATCACACAATGTAGATCAGACTAGTTGTACAGTACTAGAATCCAATAGAAGTGTTGTGCTCCCTTTATCTTAGTACTTTTCAAGTAGTGGGGCGCGCAGAGTTATGGCGGGGGTGGCGCATGTGACCTCGGGGAAATGCTTTCTTGCCGTACTAGGATAAAGTGTAAATGCACAGCCATTCAATGGGTAGCAGTGGCACTCTCATTTTCAGAATGTGTGCCGTATTTTTTAACCAAACAGGAGCACACAGAAAATAGCACTGGAGATATGAAGATTTAGACGAGGACATATGACGAAACGCTGAGAGACGAGGATGACCAGTCTGTTTACTGTGTCTAAAATTGTGTGCTTGCACTGGGCAGCAGGAAGCCAAATCAATTGAGACATCCCTTAAAGACATTAGACCCCTATCATATTGAGAAGCCGCTTGATTATTATTTTTTTTTTTTTCAGCTAAAACATGCTGAATATTGGCAACAATTGTCCCGCTTTGTCAGTGTTACATCAGTAAAACAGTGAGCACTTTTAGCATCATGTAAGGTAGCATTCCAAATCGCTCAGTGCAAAATAAACTCACACCATAGCAAAGGAGGTGATACTGCCTACAGCAAAAATAAAAACTGTCCCTCTGTTCAATGACACTGTCACTTTTATTCTATTATTTTTTTGTGTTTTCATGTGTTACCGTTGCTGATAAATATGAATTTTTTTTATTATTTATTGATTTTCTTACATTTTATTTTGCAATATCCAATAGTCAAAAAATGCACCTTGACTGTATTCTAACAGTTTGGATGTGACTTTTCTTTTCTTTTTTTTCTTTTTTTTTTTAATTGAGGCAAATAGATGCGCTTTAAGTATTTTATTTAATATTAAAAAGGACACAAAGTTATGCAGAGGTGTTCTTGTAATAATAATATTAATTAATTAGACAAATTACATTAATTACGGTGGCAGCAGAAAGGTGTGGGGGGGGGGCGAAACATTTACGTCTGTGAGGGGCATAACAGAAAATACTTAGAAGCACTGCTTTAGCTAGATACAAATGGGCCAAGTCTAGGCTTGTACCGCATATAATTTGTATATTGCTCATGTTTTAGGTGGTTTATTGAAATGCTTTATAATGTGCATGCACTGCAAGTGTTTTTGTGCGTCTTTAGGTTGTGTTGTCATTCGGGGCCACCTTATTTCTTGGCAATCTAATTAGGTCTTATTCGAGAAAGGACAAATATATATGAGTGCCTTGATTACCAAGTTCAAATCCCTCTATGACCATGCTCACAACTCAAAACATACCATCATCATTTCATATCTGAAATCATGCTTCCCCAGTGAAATAAATGCAAATTGCCATTAAAGCCACAAAAAAAAAACATCCAAATTGTTTGTATTTATTTATTTATTTGTTTGTTTGTTTATTTGTTTATTTATTTATTCTGTCATTTATAAAAACATACGGTGATAATTCCTCTTAATATTATATTTTTAAATAAATAAAACACTGCTCAAAGAGGGCTCAGTGGTAATAGCTGCGTTATGCCACCTGACATGTTGCCTCTAGTAGCAAAAGAACGACACGCATCTGAGCTATTTGCTTGCGCCAATGCAAGACGCTAAAGAATATTTGCCACTTAATATTATTAATTTGTAAGTCTACACATTGCTGTATATGTATATATGCAGCAGAAAGGGTTAAAACTACTGCAACATTGCTACAGTTTCTGCCATTATAACGTTTAGAATTTTATGTTAGTATTAAGCCTGTGCACTGTTGGGAGTTATCGCCACGGTTTTTCTCACTGAAACACCATCAGTTCTACTATTCAATGTAGCACAGTTATCCATGCACAAATAGAAAGGCACAGAAAGAGAAAAACATTTTTAAAAAGGCCGCAGAATAAACCATCTCCTCTTTCAGCACCAGAGACAGCACCACTTACTCGTCAATATAAAGCCAAGTGAGGACAGTTTATTTTTCAAAGCCAATAGCCGAGGTCAGAGATCCTAACCTGTGTAGTCCGCAGGCAGAAAAGGATCAATAAATCGTGCAGACCAAAATCATATAATCATGTGCACAGAGCGTCTAAATCAGCGCTCTCTATCCCACACGGGGATGGAGATGGGTGGGCGAGGGCTAACATGGCAGATGCACTAGATAATTTGGTAGCAGCAAAGTTGAGTTCAAGTTAGGAAAGACAATGGTAGCAACCACCCACCGAATGGATAAATAATAAGAAATCAATTGGTGTATACTAAAGTACAAACTTTTTTTTAAGTAACATTATCATTAAATTCATATTAGCTAGAGTACCTATTTTTCACTAATCGACTAATTTGCTGGATGGAATTACATTTTGTCATTGACTTTTACTTTTAAGTACATATACTGTATATAATTTTGGCATATAATCAACTGTGTAATGACCATTTTACATGTTTTAATCTTTCCATGCCCAGTGAAGAAAGATAATGATGATGGGGGCAATGCATAATTATGTTTCTAGTTGGTTTATTTTAGCAAAATTCAGAACAGACATGAAGACAATTAGGCAGAAAGCAAAACTTGGTGGTTTAATTTCATACTTGTTGAATTGGTAGGCAATTAAGAAACACATTTACCAATATTTATATATATGGTGAGGAGCAGAATTATTTGCACCCCTTGTGATTTTGCAAGTTCACACACTTAGAAAGTAGTTAGAGGTCTGAAATTTCAATCATAGATGCATTTCCACAGACAGAGACATCATTTTTAAAAAAATCCAGAATTCACATTGTTCACATTGTTTGATTTTTTATATAATTTATTTATAATTTACTGGGTTCATAAGTATTTGAACCCATGGTTCCTGGCCGGGCCGTCACATGTATTGGCTTTCAACAGGGGAACCCTCTGAGCAACGCATGATTTTAAATCATTACACCGTACTGTTCTACTGACCGTAGCCTTTGGAACTGTGCATCCAGCTCTCTCTCTGCGTAGTTCTACGCTAAGCCCTCACTTTTCTCATCATGAGTGATGCCCCACAAGGAGATATTTTACATGGAGCCCCAGTCTGAGGTAGATTATCAGTCATGTTTAGCCTTTTCCGTTTTTTAAAAATTGCTGCACTGTTAATTTATTCTCACCAAGCTGCTTTCCAATTGTCCCATAGCCTTTTCCAGCTTTGTGGAATTTTTTCTCTGGTGTCTTTCGAAAGCTTTCTGTTCTTGCCCATGGTAGCAGTTGGATTATGACTGACTGTGGGGTGCACAGGTAACAATGAGGTCAAACATGTGGTGGGTGGGTGGTTACTCATGGGGTAAAGGTGGACTTTTTTACGGTAGACTGACAACTCTTTGAATGTAATAATTGTTGCTGATTCTCAAGGGTACAAATACTTCTGACCTCCAGTAAGTTACGAATAAATCATTTTAAAAAATCATACAATGTGACTTCCGTTTTTTTTAAGGTTCTCTCTATAAATGGAAATGCATCTAGGATTGAAATTTCAGACCTCTACCTATTTTCTAAGTGGGTGAACTTGCAAAATCACAAGAGGTGCAAATACTTCTGCTTCTCACTGTATGTTGAAAAGTCAATTATCCATAAAATGTCCCTGACAAGGGAACATTTTAATAGTGAATATAGTTTCTGAAGTGTCATTGTTAGTTGGTGTTTTTCTGTTTTCGTTGCAATGCTGACAGAAAGGAAATCAATTGAATTCTATTTTGCCTGAGATCACGGCTTATGTTTTTTTGGTATGTATTTTTTTTTTTTTTTTTTTTTTTAAACAATGAAGTGACAACACACACAGACACCCCCCTACACGCATGCACAGGCGTAGACACACACAAAAGAAATCACCTAAAATAGCCCTTTCTGTCTTCCTCCATTCTGAGCATAGTGAGTCACAATTGCACAGTGGCTGCCAATTGCATTCCCGTGATGCTTGCCAAGACAATAATTCAGCAGGAAGAAACGTGTTGTCTTGGGTGTCTTCAAACTGTTCATGCGCTGTAGCTCCAAGATGTGATAAGAAGGTTTCTCTGCAGCCCTGAAGCAATTTGTGGGCATGAAAGTGATGCTGGCCAATAGAACTGACTCACTCCCTGCTGTGCGCACACTGACATGGCTCAAACACACTTTTGGTTGCTTTAGATATTGTTTTCGTCTCCGTGGTTTCACCTAGATGGAGGTCAGGGTATGACACTAACTACTGTTGAAATGTAATAATCATCTTTGTGAAAAAATGTGACCACACTGGATTTGGAGCAAGTCTACCTCGACCACCTCTCTCACCTCTACAGAGATATTTATAGTCAGTCCTTGTGTGAATCAATGTCTTCTTATTTAAACATTATTCATTGTTATTTACCATGGCAAAGCATCAATGTTGCATATTAAGATAAAGGTAAACGTTTAAGGACTTTCAATAGTCTTATATTTCTGTGTTTATGGTCTAATGTGGAAATTTTTTTTTTTTTAACTTATCAAATGTCTTCAAATATTTGTGGAATAGTTTTGCATGAAAGACATGAAAAAGCATGTTTATAACACACAGTATTTTATGCTCCTGAATGAAATAGACTGCTTGGCTGTGTGTGGATGTGATCCATATGTTTATTCAACTTTCTGAATTCCTCGGCATTAAAATTAGTGACTTCCCTCCATAGTCGTAGATTGAGGATGTCAGTGGATGAGCGCTTCACCGTGCAGCCGCATTACTTTTGCTCAAAGTTTGGTGCATTTTGGAGAGTTTTCCCTATATTTTTCGCCAGCCTGATGTACTGCAGGCTTTTGTTGTTACACTACAGAGAGTGGCGTGAGTCTTTTTGAGTTTCCAGAAGATCCTGTTCACTGCGAAGAATGGGCAAAAAAATGGTCAGACGATTGGACAGTATGGCAGGCAGTGGAAGTGAGTTAGCTAAGTTTCTTACATTAAGTCAAATACTGTGGGATCATGTCACATGTTTTAAGAAGGAGGGGGCTTGCATTTTGTGGATGACCATGCTCGCCGCCGGACGTCGGCCAGCGAAGGCAAGTCTGGTGGGAGTGCACACCTTCATCGGCTAGTTTCCATGGCGGGTGAGAACGAGTAGGGCGCTTGCTCGCTGCCGGACAGGGGCCAACATGTCCACCTAAAGTGCTCTATTTTCGGCTTGGGCTCGCGCCGTTCCCCGCATGGGCACTGCGCCTGATATGAACTGATTTGACGTTGTAGTCTGCGCCACTGACGCATTATTTACTTGCCACACCCACCTCTAGCAAAATAAAACTACAAAAACTAAGCTGAACGGAAAAAGAGACCATCAAGGACAGTGCAGCAATTCTTACATGTTTGAAGGGAATCGTTTCCATCGGTGAGAAATTCCAGTGTTCAATGACGAGACTGGAAAAGCTTTAGTCCAGGGTTTTTTTGTTGTTGTTTTTTTTTAAAGGCGGCTCCTTAAGACTTGTGAGGATGGAAGGGGTGTAGCTACTGATTTCAGCGAATCACCCGCACTGAAAGTCCACACTTCAGAGGATGAACTAAAATGGTTCTCGGAACTTGAGTTCCTGGTCCCTAGTTCCTACAAGTGCAAGCAGGGAAAATGATGTCACCGTCGCCCCAAAAAGTTCTAGGACAGGGGTGTCTAAACTATTCCACATAGGGCCGCAGTAGGTGCTGGATTTCATTCTATCAAAACAAGACGAAACCTTTTCACCAATCTGGTGTCTTAGAGGTGGAGTTGATTGCAGTCAGGTGCTGCTAGTTTAAGCAGAAACTTCATTGGTTAAACTGTCTGCGCCGATTGGTAGGAACAGCAACCCCAGGACCCACAGCAGGTCTTGAGGACTGATTTGGACACCTCTGTTCTAGGAACTGCAGATAGTTCCTACAGTGCGAAAGTAGCTATAATTTCGCACTATAAGAACTATCCGCAGTTCCTAAAACCTTTTCAGAGATGATTACTTCAATTTGTGTGTTCGCACACGTAGGAACTAGGGACCAGGAACTCGAGTTCCGAGAACCATTTTAGTTCCTATTCTGAGGTAGACTTTCAGTGGGGCCGTAGGAAAACAATTACTTAGGTGTTTGGTGATTCACTGAAATCAGCAGCTATGCCCCTTCCATACTCACGCATCTCAAAGAGATGCCATATTTAAAAAGAAACTACCATTGTAATAAATCTGTGTGCTCTACCAGTCCTGTCGTTAGACGCCGGATTTGCTTGCTAATGGAGACTATTCGATTCAAACATGCAAGAATTGCCACCGTGTACTCAACAGTCTCCCTTTCGTTCTTTTCCATTCAGCTTAGTTTTTGCAATTTTATTTTGCCAGAGGTGGGTGTGGCGAGTAAATAATGTGTCAATGGTGCAGACTACTACGTCACACCAGTCAATATCAGGCGCAGTACCCATGTGCGAACATGACTGCCTGGCGAAGTATAGTTCCTAAAACTACCCGAGAGTCTGATTGTTATAGAAACTAAGTACTCCGGTTCTTACAGTCCGAAAGAGAGTAAAGTGCCTACCTCAGAGTAGGAACTAAAATGGTTTGTGTGAACATGCAACACGACATCATCGTCCCCCAAAAGGTTCTAGGAACTGTGGATTGTTCCTACAGTGCAAAAGCGGCATATACTGTATGAGGCCTATTGTACATCATCATCATCAAGGCTCTTGTGTTGGGCTTGGTTTCCTGTCCCATTGCTTAGAGCTGACCAGGTGAGCTAGGCCCCTCCAGTATTGCCGTCTTGTGCCAGCCGATTTGCATCGTTCAGGGTAACTCCGTGTTGTTGGAGGTCGTCCGCGATGGTGTCAAGCCATCGAGTGCGGGGCTTTCCTCGTGGTCGTCTCCAGTCTGCAGCCTTTGGGTCAAACTCCAGGATAGCTCTTGACAGGTGGTTAGGAGGAAGACAAAGAACATGGCTGAGCCAGGGGATGCGGCACTGTGCAGCCAGGCGGGAGGCTGTGGGTTGATTTGTCCGGGTTCGCAGGATTTCTTTGGAGATTTGCTGGGGCCACCCTATGTTGTCGATGGTTCTGAGAGCCCTGCTGTCAAAGCCATCTATTCTTTTGTTCAGTGTCTTGTTTAAGGGCCATGTTTCAGAGCTATAGAGGAGAATACAAAGTGTGGCGGTGTTGTAGAGTCTGAGCTTCGTCTTCCGTGAGATAGCTTGGTGCCGCCAGAGTAGTTTCCAGAGAGACTGCAGGGCAGAGGCTGCCAAGGCTCTCCTGCGGAGAATCTCAGAATTTAGATCCCCGTTATCGGTCACCGTGGACCCCAGATAAACAAAGCTCTTCACAGGCTCTACAGTTTCATCACCAAGCAGGAAGGGAGGTGGATCAGGTCCATCACCGACATGAATGACCTTGGTCTTGGTCCAGCTCACGTAGAGACCAAGCTTTTCCGCCTCTTTGCTGTATATACTCAGCGCATCCCTTAGCTGGTCGCAGGAGGTGCTGAGCAAGATGGTGTCGTCAGCATAATCCAGGTCGGTCAGTTGTATCGGCCTGTTGTAGAAGCCTAAATAACGTTTGGTTAATTATTTATGTTAGGTAGGAATAATTTATTTTGGTCTATAAGACAGACTTGTTATTTTTTTGTTTGGTTTTGTGGGACGAGCTTGTGACCTCACGTCGTACAATATAAATACGAAGGCAGAGCTGTGTGGGCGAGTCAGTTGGTGCTAGGGCAGGAAGTAGGAAGCATAGAGCCCAAACACTTTTTGACCTTTACCACTCTGCATTAATCTCTCTCTTTACTCGCTATGTTTTTAGGTCTCATTCGCTCTTTTGTTGACGTTTTGATGTCAAGATGTGGATTACTTCTTTGTTGGATAAAAAGAACGAACGCATAATGAGCGGTGTAAGAGTTTTTCTTTGCCGCTGTCCAGTAGTGCACCAGGAAGACTAAAGAGGAGAGCGTCGGGCTGAGGACTTTGTGCGTTTTGGATTCTACATTCAAGTCAAAAACTACAGTCGCGACGCAGCCGGGGCACGAGGTTAACAACAGTCTTCAAAATTTAATGACTGAAGAGGAGCTTGTTGAAGACAAAAATTGGTTTTGTCCCAAAAATGATTTAATGGATGACTTGTTTTGGAAATGTGAAGAGTTGATGGACGAAGTTCGCAAACGTGCTTCACCAAATGAAAAACGTAGCCAACAAGTGCCTGCAGATTGTAGGTCCACATCAACAAACTTGACCAGTAGGTGTCAAGTAAATCGTATCATAGCAGAAGTTCGCCTTTGTTAGCATTGTCAATCAGAATAAAAGCACCAGCTGCAGCTTTACAAGCAAAATTGAACATTGAGCAAGAAAAAGCTGCATTAAAGCAAAAGGAAGCTGCATTAATTGCAAAAAAAAGGAAATGCATGCAATGCAAATTGCACTCGCTGAGTTAGAGGCAAAATTGGAGGTGTTGCAAAAGTATGAAAACACCCAAGAAAATGGTGGAATTAATATTGTTGAGATGAGTGGTAGATGAGACTCAAATTTAACCGTTCAATTACCGTCACCACCTATTATAGCAACATCAAGCATAACACCCAATGCGCCTACGACAGCAGTTCAAACGGCTGAATTATCAAAGATGGAAAATAGAGAACAACAACAACAACCAGTTCTTGATGGGCTCTGCCAAGCAATATCTCAGCAAGCAAGTATTACAGAGTACTTGTGAAAAGTCACAAAGTGTCCCTACTTCCCAAACTTGCTATTCCGACATTCGAAGAGGACCCTCTGCAATACAAATCGTTCATTGGAGCCATGGAACATGGAATTGAAAGCCGTACTGTGGACAATCGTGATAGGCTTCAATTTTTGCTGCAGTATACAAGTGGACAGCCACACGAGTTGGTCAAAAGCTGCATCCATATTGGACAAACAACAGTCTTGTATTGAAGTCTCCAACCATTCCCAAAATGGAATTGACCGCAGCAACAGTTGCAATAAAGATGGACAAGATTTTGAGGAAAGGCTGGAGCTGGACTTACAGCAATCTGTGTTTTGGACTGATATCACAGCTGTGCTAAAGTATTTGAACAGCAAGTGCACCAGGTTCTAGATGTTTGTCGCAAACAGAGTGACAGCGATCCTGGAGCACTCACAAACTTCTCAGTGGAGATATGTCAACATTGCTTCGAATCCAGCTGATTAGCTCTCCAGAAGACAAACTGTGGAAGCGTTCATGAAAAATGAGTGCTGGATGTCAGGACCAAAGCTCTTGATCTAACCATCAGATCAGTGGCCAAGAAATCAGAATCCAGCAATGATGGACGTTGATGATTTGGAGGTTAAAGCGGTGACTCAGGTGCACATCATCCAGGTGCAAAAGGCTGAAGAGCACATGGACAAGTGGATGAACCACTACTCATTCTGGACAGCCTTTAAGCGGACAGTAGCCTGGTTCCTGAAGTTTAAAAGTTTTTTAAAGGAGCTAACGGAAAAGAGAAAGGAGCTAAGAGCATTAGGTGAAGAAAGCAAGATGAGTGCATTCAAGAAAGCAGTCAAAATAAAGTACTTGTCTTGTAATGATTTTGCTGAAGCAGAACTTGAAATAGTAAAGCATTGCCAACGCCAAAGTTTCAAAGTGGAATTGGCTATGCTACAAGAACACCCAAGTTGTGTCCAGTACTCCAAGATGGTGTTACAAGAGTTGGTGGAAGGTTGAGACATGCAGCGATGCCTGAGGACTCAAAGTAGCAAGCCATCTTGCCCAAGAGTTTGCATGTTCGCATTGGTGGTGTGACACATTCAGGACATGCTGGAAGAAACCACATGATGGCTATTCTACATCAAAGATTCTGGATTTTTGGAGCTGATAGAGCCATCAGAAGGATTTTATCCAAATCGATACCTGCAAAAGGCTTCATGGAACTACAGGCCAGCAACTCATAGCAGATCTACCTTTCTGCAGGGTACTGCTTGACGGTCTACCTTTCACAAGGGTCGGCATTGATTCCAAGCAAAAAGAGGACGAGTATAGAAATATGGCGTAATCTTCACGTGTCTTGCAATAAGAGCCATACATCTGTAAGTTGCATCATCGCTTGACACAGATGCTTGTCTCTACGCAATCAGAAGATTTATTGCAAGAAGAGGACAAGTCACAAAGATGTATTCAGATAACGGAACCAATTTTCATTCAGCGGACAAGGAAATGAAGAAATCAATCAAGGAATGGAACACAAGCGGATTGAAAAATACTTGCAACAAAAAGGCATTCAGTGGCATTTCAATCCTCCAGTAGGATCTCACCACGGAGGAAGTTGGGAGCGACTCCTTCATTCAGTGAAAAAAGTCTTGAGTGTCACTGTCAAGGAGCAACCTTGGAATGAAGATGGTCTACAAACTTTGCTTTGTGAAGCTGAAGCCATAGTAAATTCCAGACCCATCACAAAGGCATCTTCGGACATCAATGACTTGGAGGCTCTCACACCCAACCACCTGCTGCTTATAAAGGTCAAACTGGACTTGCAGCCAGGATTGTTTCATGAAGAGGATCAATATCCCCACCACAGATGGAAGCAAGTACAGTAGCTCACAGACATTTTCTGGAAGCGCTGGTGCAGGGAATACCTCGTGCAACTCCAAGAACGTCAACGATGGTCTTCACCTGGAAGAAACTTCAGCGTCGGAGACGTGGTGCTGATCGTGGACGGCACTTCACTGAGGAATACATGGCCGCTTGGAAGGATTATGGAGACTCTTCCTGGTAGGGATGAACTTGTTCGTCAGGTTCGAGTGAAGACGAAGACCAACAAATTTTGTCTTCCGATAACAAAGCTATACCTTCTACAAGAAGTGCAGCATAGTAAATGGACATATGGACAACTTTGTTGTTATTATAGAATTTCGATAGTTGTGTTATTTAGGCACCCCTATTTAACTTTAGACTTTGAGGTAATTGTTTTTATTTTTGGTGATAACAATTAGGGGCCGTTAATGTAGAAGCCTAGATAATGTTTGGTTAAGTATGCATGTTAGTTGGGAATAATTAATTTTGATTCTATAAGACAGAGCCCAAACAGTTTTTGACCTCAGCCTCTCTGAATTAATCTCTCACTTTACCCCCTATGTTTTTGGATCTCATTTGCTTTTTTGTTAACGTTTTTGGATGTCAAGCTGTGGATTACTTTTTTATTGGATTAAAAGAACGAATGCTTAATGAGCAGCGTGAGAGTTTTTCTTTGCCACTGTCCAGCGTTGCACGAGGAAGACGGAAGAGGAGAGCGTTGGGCTAAGGGATTTTTGCGTTTTGGATTCTACACCTACAGTTATAGGAACTAAGTATTCAGGTTCCTTCAGTCGGACAACGACTTTGGTCCCCTCATGATGTCATCACAGATGTGATGTCTGCAGGCCCAGAGTGCTATGATGACAGGAGCTAAACGGCAGATTTAAAGACGTATTTCTCATCATCCGCGCTATGCCAAATGTTTGTATATAATTGAATCATCTCATATATGATTTTAACTCCAATAATAATGCTATTTCAGATTTAATTTTTCATGTCATGTACACGTTAAGAGGAATATAATAAATTCTGGCACAGATCTTAAAAAATAATAATGATAATATCTCCCCAAACCTGTATTTACCCATGTTGACATAATCTGCTGCAGCTGTTTTTCTCAATCCCTAAGAGTATAAATCATGATGCCAAAATCCAGGCACATGTCGGATGTTGCACCTGTGACAGTGTTGGTCCATTTGAAATCATTCCAGCATGTTTGAGGTCTGAAAGCTATTTATTGACTGAAATTTTTGTTGTTCTATGTAAGGGATGTCAAATCCATCTTTGTTGTGGGCTGTGTCTGTTATGTTTATCTTTGGAGGGCCATTATGTGTGCCGACCCATAGAAATGTATGATGGCCCCATATTATTGCATGTAAACACAAAAATATATGCACAATTTATTCAGCACTATGAGGCGCACCTAAAAGCCTTCATTTTTTTTTAAAGTAGAAAGTGTGCCTTATAATTGAATGCGCCTTATACATGGATCAGTATTGGTTAATGATGGCATGACATTGCCTTTAGCGCAGCACCATCTAATGGTTGTACTACTACTACTACTACTACTACTACTACTACGACGACGACGACTACTACTACGACTGTGCGTTATAATGTGGTGCGACCTATATATGAACAGTTTTAAAATATGCTATTCAATGTTGGTGCGCCTTATACTCTGATGCAACTTATAGTGCATAAAATACTATATTTTTGTGTGCATATGTAATAATATGGATCCCTTTTGAGTGATCCAGATTACATCGAGATGACACAAGCCTAGTGATCACAAACATCACAAACAGATGACACAAGCAGTGGTCCTACTGATCACAAACATCACAAACAGTGATCACTTGGATCTCTGCTTGTGTCATCTCAATGTTTTAAAAAGTGGAAAATAAGTTGAAATCTTGGTATTTTATCCCGATATAAACCGTTGATGCACATGATTTGCTTTCACTGGCAACACAAAATAATTTGATGAAGGCAGATGGGCCATGAAAATAATGACTGTGCTCTAAGGCTGAAGGGTTTTTCTTTAAGAGTCACAGTGAAGAGAACATACAGTAATAATTATAGTCTCTAAATGGCTGGAAAGGAGTTACATTGAACTTAAGTGTCCCTTTTAAGGAATTTGGCAAATAAAGTGGCTCCATTAGAGATGAACACTACTCATTCAAAATGCTTACAGCTCCCCATTTTTAAAATGTTTCGTTTTTAATGTGAATATTTATTCAATTTCAGTGTATTTCTGGAGGGACTATTGGGAATTCAGTGGAGAAGCTGGACTGCTACTATCTGTTTAGAATGCCTCTCATGCTTGGTTTCATGAAGCTGTTCTGACTGCCATCCCCCCAGAGTGCCCTTAGCCTGGCTATGATTTTGTTTTCCTGGCTTTAAAGCTGAATCCGGCCCTCTCTTATGCCCTTTGAGTCTCTGAAGGCAATAAGCCACCCACTGCTTTGCCACGTGTCCAAAGAGCTGACAAATGATAATTATGCTTCAGACGATTTCTCTTAGGAGACAGCCCTCTGCTGGGTTGCCCTGTAGACCAGGGCAAGAACAGCAGGTGTCAAGGCTCCGAGTCTGCTTCGAGCGACGCGGATTATTCTGTTTTTTCTTTTTCTTTTTCTTTTTAAACCCTAAACTGAGCTTCCTATTTTTTTCAACATGGCTTTACAAACATGACCACATACAATATGTGAGTATGTTATTTGCTCATGGACCTTTAGGATGATTTCACTTCGCCTTCTTTATACCCTTTTGTCAAATGTAAAACTTTTCAGGATTCCTGTTTTCCTCCTATTTAGTAAGAATAATAGCACACTCAAGTTATTGACACTATTCATTAAAGAGAGAACCAGAATACAATAGTCACTGGAACAACTACTGTAATTATTTGACTATAAACCACACTGGAATATAAACCCCAGGTGACCATATTGCACTATGGTACTCATTGGTATAACACCAAGCTTGTCAGCCCGTATAAGTCCATAAATAAACTGCACTGGACTATAAATCACAGGGTTTAAAATGAGGGCAAAAAATAAGCACTTTAAAGTCCAAAAATAATGGTGCTAACGATCTAAAAAGGATCGAATGGAGATGTATATATAATTTGATTTAATTGTCCTTCTTAAATAAGTATAAGAGGCAGTCTAAAACACTCATTGGCAGAGACATTTACCTGTTGACTCGTAATGTTTATCAGAAAATGTTAATTACTTAAAAGTTTGAGAGCACTATTGAGCTTGAATCAAAGTAAACCTTTAGACATCACTTCTTACACCTGATGTTTCTGTGTTACCCTGGAACCAAGTCAGTACGGGTCAATGGCAAGACAAAAGTAATTACTCTGGGCCCGGTGATGTGCCTGCACTCTATCTATCACTCAGCGTCTTGTGGGGGGGCCGCAGGAAAGCTTTGTTGCACAAGCAGCTGAGGCTGACTTAGACCGAATGTCCCGAAGGAGCTGTGACTCAAATGCATTGAGCCTTTTTTTCTTTTTTTGCACTGCTTTTTTTTTCTTTTTATCAGCGCATTCAAAGTCACTGTGGGCGGGCAGCGGCATCCATGGCATTACACCACTCTTTGATAACAGCCACTTATCTTCACCATGCAACAATCATCAGCCAAAGGAGTTTTGATAAGAGTTTAAATGCGGACCGTGTGTGGCCCGAATGGTAAAACAGTCTAATGGAATTGGAAAGAAAAGGAGAGATAAGATTGCTTATTATAAATCCACATGAAGGAGAAATTCTTTGTAATCTTGACATGCTTTTTGTGTTAAAAATGTGTTTGACAATGGCATAGCACTATAGTTTCCCGCTATTCATTAAGTACCTTATGCAAATATTGTATCATAACAGCTGCACCTCATCTTGAGCATTGTCAAAAATAAGTGGAATTCTATTTGTTCAAAATGTTTATTTAAAGGTTTATAAAGTCCACTAGCCGAATATACACAACAGATTTTGGGCCACTTAATAATGTACCTATCAACATAAGAATTAAAAAAAAAAAAAAAAAAAAAAAGGCATATTTTGTACTATTTCAAGTTTAAAATGATTCGTCAGTATCACTTCAAAGTACACAATGCTGCTTTTGCTTTACTGTCTCACTATTGTATTTGATCACCGAATGCCAATGCTAATTTTGTACCTCATTAACAGCCAGATTTATGGGTCCTCTTTTATAGTATGAACAAAAACCCAATGCATTTTGCCTTTTAATAATGAAAAGGATTTAAATGACACTCTTCCAATCACAGAAACACTTTAAATGAATATTAATTGCTGGGGGCAAGTTTTATAGTATTTTTCGTTAATGTCTTCAAGCTGCTGCACCTCCCTTTAATTCTTCTGTATGCCCCCAAGTGAAAACACAACTCATACTGATAAATAGAATCCACCTGTGAAAATAGCCACTTTGTGTTGTGAATGCTAAATCAAATGAGGGAGAGTGGTTTAGGGAATTATAAAGCAGGACAGCACGGGAAAAATATCCTGTTTTGAGGTGACCTCCTGTCTTGTAGTGAGACACCAGCAAAGTTGGCCAGTTGCCTGCTCTTAAATTGGCATCTAATCTCCTCGGCCCTGGTGTGCACCCCCTGGGAAAACTGGGAATGACAGGCTGTTTGTCTGGGATTGTATATGGCCCTACCTCTCACTACCCTCCTTCTGTATTCTTCTCCCTTTCTCAATCTCAGTCTTCAACACCTACCATTCTCACATGCGTGCGCACACACACACCCATGTCCTCGTTTTGTGTGTTTGGAATGAGAGACACTTGCAATTTCCATCATGGACTCTAAAGAGATTTGAAATTGCCTTTGGTCCTGGAGCCTCGGCAATTAGCAATTAGTGAAGTGACTTTAGCAAGCCCTTGCAGCTTTCCTTGTACCATGCAGGCGCTACATTTGCACCTTGCTTGCATCCCATAGTGATGCATTTAAACCAGAAGAATTGGCCTTTAGAATGTGGGCACTTATTAATGTGGCCCAACATTTGTGTATGATGAAAGGAAGTCTCCACGAGACATACATAAAGCATGCCTAGTTGTGCTATTTGATGTCTTTGTCATGCATTGTCTTTGTTCATTCAACTGACCCTGGTCTGTTGTTGATGGCAGTGACAGTGATGAAAAGCCACTGAGGGGCAGCCTCTGTTCCCTGGATGGCGATGATGCGGTCGGGGACAGCGTCAGCAGAGACAGCCTGGTCGACTACGCTGATGGCGGAGGAGAATTCAGTGAGGACGGATCCTTTATCGGAGAATATTCAGGACACAAACAAGGGGGCTCTGTCACTGCACACAATGGATTTGGCCCTGTCACTGCATAATGCCAAGCTTTCAAATTCTGACAAGAACTGTTAAATATTCGCCTTCCACAAAATTATATATAACAAAGTAAAAAATATGAAACAACATAAATGTCTTTTATGACACATTTTGCCAAGAAAGTGTAAAGACAATTGTTTTTGTACATACTGTAAGACTGTTAACCGATTCATTGGATTTAGGATTTTATTCTCAAAATTAAAAAATGTTTTTTTTTTGTTTTTTATTTTTTTACCTATCGTTCACTGTCTGTTGGCTTGTTTTGTTCACACAGTGATCAGAACCAACACAAACAACACACTTTAAAATTTCACATATTTAAGCCCAAAAATGTTACAAGCCTGTTCATTTTTTGAAAATAACATCAAGCTGGATGCACTGGTTTTAGCACATCTCGGAACAAAGGGTAATTATAGTAAAAGATGCGCGTGAAACAAATAGGGCTTCTTGGGAATTTGACGCTACACAAGGTGAACAGCGGACTAGCTAACTCCATCACCATGGTGGACTCCAATGCGGGATGCGACTGTGAATCAGTGGATATTTCTTGCGATACAGTCTTTCCGGAGGAAATGTATTCGAGTGACGATGAGAATGCTGTGCAGGGAGAGGAATTTGGGGTCGAACCCTAGCAGTTTGAACTGACATACTGACTCTGATGATGAAAAATACCCATCTGCGAACATGGCAATCAAGACGGATGAAGATGAGGAAGCTGCTCCCTGCTTACAACATTTGGACATTTGGTCGGTGAAGACATTTTGCATGTTGACTCAAGGCAAGGCAAATTTGTATAGCACAATTGAACACAAGATCACTCAAAGTGCTTTACATCACATTAAATCAGCAAGACACAAAAACTGTGAATTAAGAAATAAAAACACAAACAAAAGTACATATGAAAGTCACAAGACAGTTACAAACAAAAAAATTAAAATTGTTGTCAATTTCTCGTCTCCAACTTGTTCAAAATGCTGCTGCTCGATTTTTATCAGATACACCTAGACGTGAACATATTACCCCCGTGCTATCATCGCTACACTGGCTTCCAGTCCATTTTAGAATTGATTTTAAACTTTTACTGTTTGTTTTTAATTCAATTAATGGCCAGGCTCCTTCTTACTTTTCGGAAATTTTATCCATCCGTAATTCTGGCAGGACTCTTCGCTCTACCGGCCAACTTCATTTGCACGTTCCGAGGTCCAAACTCAAACAGTGGGGAGACCGATCTTTTGCGGTTGCTGCGCCCAGGTTATGGAATAGTCTTACCCCTGAAATCCGCACAACTACAAATTTGGGCCTTTTTAAAGCAGTAATGTGAAGTAATTTCATAACATGCCAAATAGGGTCACAAAGTAATTAAACACTGTCCAACAAATAAAGCATGAGAAAATAATTTATATGTTGTATATTTGACAAAATAATCGCGTTTCCGAAGTTTGAGCCTGAAAGGGGACGAACCCGGAAGTGATACGTCACACCGGGAACAGCGATGGCAGCTCCATACATACGGCCGCCATACAAAGCCCTTCAAACAATGATTCAAACAGCGATATAAGCGATAGATCGGGCGCAAGGGGGGGAGATTAAGTTTTTGGAGCGTTGGAGGAAGAAGAGGAGGTTGGAATTTTATGTTGGACCTAACATGTATTAGCCAGACGCTAATCAGGATGCAAACAATGTGCCTAGACTGCCTGACATGGAATGGATACAAGACCCATGGAGATTACAAGATTGGTAAGATATAGGCTGTTATTATTTTCATGATTTGAAGATGCAGGCATTTCCACATAATTTTATGTTTTTGTCTATCTGATGACATTGTTAAAAAAAAATAATAATCAGACTTCATGTTCTTTTTGGCAGATCCGGTAGCTCTCGTGCATATAAAATAATAAAATAAAAACGTTGGGGGGAAAGAAGGAGATGATGGCTTTCTCCACTTTATTGTGGCAACAATAAGAAAACAAAATAATAGCGGACTGCCGCCACATTCGACTGCAAAGTTTTGCTTCTCGCTGATCTCCTCCTTGCCTCCTACTACTCCAGCGTCTCTTAAACGGATCGTGCATAGTGTCTTGTTATGAGCTTTTTGTTTACAAATGTATCGAACACACGACGTGCTGACAACTTTGTTTCTTTATTAACACATGGAGCTAACAGTAAGAACACAGCTCGGCACAACTCTCGGCAGGAAGTGGCGTCTTATGGCGTGAGGAAATGTAGTTTTTTCACACAAGCGAACAGATTACAAAGCACGACTTCAGTGGTATCCCGAGACTACATTTCCCATGATTCACTGCGTGACTTGAGCCGCTCGCTGCGAGATTGACTCAATACAAACACGCTAAATTGTCACCTGTCAGCGGCGCTTGTGAAACACAAACTAGAAGGCTATCAAGCGATCACCGTGAAAGAAACGCCCAACCGTACAAATGCAATGCAATGCTTGAAGCATGAAGGTGTCAGGGAATGCGCGGGCAGGCAGGTAGGTTGTGTGGACCCAAAAGCAGTGAAACAAAAATGCAAGGCAGGTGGCAGAGAACTCAAAAAGGCTTTAATGATAACTAACAAAAGGCACAAAGTACAAAACAAAGGCTGTGGTGATCAAAAAACTATCAACAAATAACTTAGGTCACTAACAAAGGCTGAATATCAAAAACTTACTGAGACGAACACGAGGGCTAGGACAGGACTTCAACTTTGACGCAGACACAGACATTGACAATGACGCAACTAGGAGTGAACAGAAAATTGGAGCTTATATACACACACAAGCAAACAAGGGTTAACGAGACAACAAGGAACAGGTGAGCACAGGGGGAAAGGCAAGGAGAAGGCACATCAGGTGAAATCAATGGGCAATCACAGGGACAAGTTACACTAGGAGAAAACAAATACAAAACCTAACAGTACCCCCCCCTCAAGGGACGGATCCCAGACGTCCCGATGAAAACAAAGTCCCAAACACGGCGAGAAGAAGGATGCTGAAGGAGGGAGCAACATTAGCCCGTCAGGGCTAGTCAGGCGGGCGTCCAGGACGCCAGACGTGGGCCGATCGCACGGGTCGATCGGGAGGGCGCCCGGGGCGCCAGACATTGGGTGACCGCACGGGCAGATCAGGCGGGCGTCCCAGACGAGGTAGTGCTCGGTCGTCCATACCGCCACGTTGTGGCAGGAAACGGGGAGCTGCATCATCGGGGCGAGGGTCAGGAACAGAGTCTGAGTCGCCGTGCGGACCAGGGACGGAGTCGGAGTCGCCGTGCGGACCAGGGACGGAGTCGTCGTCGCCGTGCGGACCAGGGACGGAGTCGTCGTCGCCGTGCGGACCAGGGACGGAGTCGTCGTCGCCGTGCGGACCAGGGACGGAGTCGTCGTCGCCGTGCGGACCAGGAACGGAGTCGTCGTCGCCGTGCGGACCAGGAACGGAGTCGTCGTCGCCGTGCGGACCAGGAACGGAGTCGTCGTCGCCGTGCGGACCAGGAACGGAGTCGTCGTCGCCGTGCGGACCAGGAACGGAGTCGTCGTCGCAGGAGACTGCTGGCGGAACAGCAGCGTCGTCGCAGGAGACTGCTGGCGGAACAGCAGCGGCGTCGCAGGAGACTGCTGGCGGAACAGCAGCGGCGTCGCAGGAGACTGCTGGCGGAACAGCAGCGGCGTCGCAGGAGACTGCTGGCGGAACAGCAGCGGCGTCGCAGGAGACTGCTGGCGGAACAGCAGCGGCGTCGCAGGAGACTGCTGGCGGAACAGCAGCGGCGTCGCAGGAGACTGCTGGCGGAACAGCAGCGGCGTCGCAGGAGACTGCTGGCGGAACAGCAGCGGCGTCGCAGGAGACTGCTGGCGGAACAGCAGCGGCGTCGCAGGAGACTGCTGGCGGAACAGCAGCGGCGTCGCAGGAGACTGCTGGCGGAACAGCAGCGGCGTCGCAGGAGACTGCTGGCGGAACAGCAGCGGCGTCGCAGGAGACTGCTGGCGGAACAGCAGCGGAGTCGCAGGAGACTGCTGGCGGAACAGCAGCGGAGTCGCAGGAGACTGCTGGCGGAACAGCAGCGGAGTCGCAGGAGACTGCTGGCGGAACAGCAGCGGAGTCGCAGGAGACTGCTGGCGGAACAGCAGCGGAGTCGCAGGAGTCTGCTGGCGGAACAGCAGCGGAGTCGCAGGAGTCTGCTGGCGGAACAGCAGCGGAGTCGCAGGAGTCTGCTGGCGGAACAGCAGCGGAGTCGCAGGAGTCTGCTGGCGGAACAGCAGCGGAGTCGCAGGAGAAAACAGAAGCGGTCGGCACGGGAGGCACTCGACTGCGGGGAGCCGGCACGGGAGGCACTCGACTGCGGGGAGCCGGCACGGGAGGCACTCGACTGCGGGGAGCCGGCGCGGGAGGCACTCGACTGCGGGGAGCCGGCGCGGGAGGCACTCGACTGCGGGGAGCCGGCGCGGGAGGCACTCGACTGCGGGGAGCCGGCGCGGGAGGCACTCGACTGCGGGGAGCCGGCGCGGGAGGCACTCGACTGCGGGGAGCCGGCGCGGGAGGCACTCGACTGCGTGGAGCCGGCGCGGGAGGAACTCGACTGCGTGGAGCCGGCGCGGGAGGAACTCGACTGCGTGGAGCCGGCGCGGGAGGAACTCGACTGCGTGGAGCCGGCGCGGGAGGAACTCGACTGCGTGGAGCCGGCGCGGGAGGAACTCGACTGCGTGGAGCCGGCGCGGGAGGAACTCGACTGCGTGGAGCCGGCGCGGGAGGAACTCGACTGCGTGGAGCCGGCGCGGGAGGAACTCGACTGCGTGGAGCCGGCGCGGGAGGAACTCGACTGCGTGGAGCCGGCGCGGGAGGAACTCGACTGCGTGGAGCCGGCGCGGGAGGAACTCGACTGCGTGGAGCCGGCGCGGGAGGAACTTGACTGCGTGGAGCCGGCGCGGGAGCTTCGGGAACCCACGACGTCAGCACCGCCGCCCGCCGTCGGCGTTGACGGCCACGCCGAGGCTTTTGCTGAGTGCCTTCAGGTGGCAGGGGCGGCAGAATAGCCCCATTAGGCCGCAGTGAGCCTGGGCGTCCCCGCAGACCACCCCGGGGGGGTCCCCGATAGATGGCCCACCGGGATCCCAGGTAGGAGTCTTTGGCCAAGATTTCGGAACGGGACACAAAGTGCGACGGGTGGAAGGAAAAATTACCAGGGGAAACGGAGGGCGTGAAATCAAAATCCAGGTCTGAGTCAGAATCAGACTCCAAAAATATATGCCGAGGGAACACAAAATCGGGGGAACGGGCAGAAAGCCGTCGGCGAGCATGCCGGTGCCGGTTGTTTCCCGCTGGGTCCACTAGTGGTTGCGTCATTCTGTCAGGGAATGCGCGGGCAGGCAGGTAGGTTGTGTGGACCCAAAAGCAGTGAAACAAAAATGCAAGGCAGGTGGCAGAGAACTCAAAAAGGCTTTAATGATAACTAACAAAAGGCACAAAGTACAAAACAAAGGCTGTGGTGATCAAAAAACTATCAACAAATAACTTAGGTCACTAACAAAGGCTGAATATCAAAAACTTACTGAGACGAACACGAGGGCTAGGACAGGACTTCAACTTTGACGCAGACACAGACATTGACAATGACGCAACTAGGAGTGAACAGAAAATTGGAGCTTATATACACACACAAGCAAACAAGGGTTAACGAGACAACAAGGAACAGGTGAGCACAGGGGGAAAGGCAAGGAGAAGGCACATCAGGTGAAATCAATGGGCAATCACAGGGACAAGTCACACTAGGAGAAAACAAATACAAAACCTAACAGAAGGTGGAAATACATAATACAAATACAAATAAATGTGCACAAACTCACTGCCGGTGTGTGTCTCTTACTGCAACGTGACCGTGAATTACCGCGACGCCGACCCGCTTAAATGCACATCCACACCCCTTTCCAGATTGACAGTGGATTAACCCTTTCGGACTAGATCGTAGATGACGCACAATTTAAACACGCTTAACCTAGCGAAAGCAACAACAACTATGATCGGGGATTGCCATGAGTTAACTTTCGGCTAACGTCGCTAGCTTATACTATTCATTCCACAACAGTTGGCAGCTCTGCTTTGACAAAGTCATCAGTCATCTATCCAAAAATCACACTTTTTTGGCAAATCCTTGATCATAAGCAGACCGGTTAAGGAAGCAGGCATCTTCGAAGTGTTTGCAGCAGAGAACACTACTCGATGATGGCGTGAAATTCATTCGCTTCGTGCGAAGGAAAGATGTCCATTTACGTGACCTACTATCCTTTGGCCACTCATGTAACTTTTCGTTTGAGTGAGAACAAAACATCGCCACACACCACCATGGCATCTTACCGAGAAGCAATGCAACAAACAATACTGTTCTATGGCGGACTTCCCTTGCTCTTCTAGGTGTGACGTAATTTCCGAAGATTGCCGAAGAAAAGCATTTTCGTTGTCAAGGGCGTTGCTATGGCTTAAACAAAGAATCTGGAAGGGTTGCGTTAAAAAAGATAATGAAAATATGCTTATAACTGTTTAGCCATTGATATTATTCAAAAACATGGTTGGCCAACCTTACTTCACATTACTGCATTAAATCTCGTTTAAAGACACACCTTTTTAGACTCGCCTTTCCCCAAGATTAGTTTAGCCTGGTTTTATTTCTTCAGGGTTTTTAATGTTTTCGGATTTTATCTGTTTTATTGTTTTATTTGCTGTCTGACTTTTATCGTGATGTGTTGTTTCGTTTCTTTTTTCTTTTTTTTCCTTCCTAATGTCATTGTATAATACTTTCCTGCCTTTTATTTACTATGAGCCATGTTTGTCTTTGTTGTAAAGCACTTTGGGGACCTTTTGGGTTTTGTAAAGGGCTATATAAATAAGTTTGATTGATTGATTGATTGATTGATTGATTGATTGATTGATTGATTGATTGATTAAAATAGGAAATGCAAATACAGCTAAAAATATATGGATAACATGCCCAAGTCATACAATGTGTAATTGAACAGTAAAGGCAGTAGGGAATATGTGGTAGTTAGCAATAGCATATTTAGCCCTAAATTAGCCAGAGCCATGTGTGGAGGCATCTGTCACCTTCCCTCACCATAATCTCCCCGCCATTGTACACATCATAATATTTTGTACCTAGTGAGTGTTAGTAATACAGAACTTTCTTCTGTCTGCTCAATAGCTCCAAAACTGAAGTCCATGGTACCCATGCCATGTTCACTAACAACAATAACTTCTCCATTTCCATCAATAACGTACCCATCACCCCTTCCACTCAGGTTAAGAGTCTGACTGTCATCCTCATCAAGCTCTCCTCCCACTCCCATATCATCAACATTGCCAGGTCAGCTTATTTCCACCTCCATAACATCTCTCGTGTCCTTTCTTCACTCACCCCCTCACACCGCTGCCACTCGTCTGCAGTCTAGTCACCTCCCGGATTGACAATTGTAACTCACTCCTCTACGTTCTCCCATATAAATCCCTCCAGAAACTGCAGATCCACCAAAACTCAGTAGCACGCCTCATCACTCGAAACCCCTCCACATACCACATCACCACCATCTTCCGACAACTCCACTGGCTCCCAAATAAACAAAAAACTATGTACAAGATTCTCCTCATCACCTTCAAAGCACTTCACGGCCTGGCCCCATCCTATATATCCAACCTCCTCTGTATTAATACTCCCCCCTGTTCAGTCACTCTGCCCCTCAGCTCTGAAACTCACTACCCCCAGAAATTTGCAACATATCCACCCTCTCACTTTTCAAATCCTGACGCAAAATTCATCTGTTCAACCTGGTTTAGCCATTTTAATCTTTAACTTAGTTTTTTTTCAACATCTTTTTTTTTTTTTGCTTATAATCTGCTTTTAATTTGTACATCCTGCTTTTAATTTACGTTTGTTAATTTTTAATCTCTATTGTACAGTGTCCTTGAGTGTTTGAAAGGTGATTTGAAATAAATCATAAAATAAATATATAAAAATAACATAAAAAAGTAATCTAGTTCCTTTACTGATTACTCTATTATCAAAGGAAATAAATTACTTTGAAAGTATTTAATCAGTTTTTACTTTATGATAATTGAATTTAAAGGGAAAGATCAGAATTTTTCATATAAAGCTTAATCTTCCAGTTAGTGGGGGTTTAATTTGTCAAAAGAGTTGATTTCAAACACCGTCTACTTGCGCTAGCTCAGCCACTCCGGAGCCCCTGAATCTAACAAATAACTGACAAACTGCACGGAATTTGATGAAATCAAATCCACCAACTAATTTGACCCTAAGATTAAGCCTAATATCAAAAAGTCTGAATTTCGGGTTAGTGTTTAGTGGTTAGGGTTAACAGCATATCAGTGCCCACATAAAACAATGAAAATTGACTGCACAATAATCCACAAGACACAAATGAATTGCACAGTGCAATAAACACAAAGGTCGGGGTGGGCGCAGATGCACGCGCACAACACGGAAGTACGCCGTACATACACGCAGTTAATTTGGCCACAAAACATTGCGGTAACAAATCACTTTACACTCAATTGGCCTTACAACTCATCTCAACAATGCTAAACGAACACGTCACCTCACGGCATAAATGTGCACCACAAATATAGTGTAAAAAATGGTCAATGAAGATCATAAAAATCACATTTAAATCAATACAACGTAAAAACCTAGAAAATCAAAATCGGAAATAAAATTATACATAAAAATCGCATTTAATCACAAATAGAATAAAAATAAATAAAAATAAAACAAAAAATACTACTAATAATAATAATTCAAATCGGCAATGGAGATAAGCACAAGATGAATAGAAAGCAAGTAGATTGAAATATATAGACAGTTATGGATATGCAGTGCTAAACAAAAGCGTTTTTAGCCCTGATTTAAAAGAGCTAACAGTTTGAGCATACTTCAGATGTTCAGGTAACTTGTTCCAGAGGTGAGGAGCATAATAACTAAATGCTGCCTCACCCTGCTTGGTTCTTGTTCTTGGAACATGCAGGAGACCAGTTCCAGATGACCTTAGGGGTCTCGATGTCTCATAGGAATCTAACATATCAAGCATGTCTTTTGGTCCATGGCCATTAAGTGTTTTGTAGACGAGCAGTAGTATTTTATAGTCTATCCTTTGACTCACTGGAAGCCAGTTTAGCGATTTCAAAACCGGTGTAATGTGGTCCAGCTCCCTTGTATTTGTGAGGACTCTGGCTGCAGCATTCTGTACTAGCTGCAGCTTCCTGACTGATTTTTTATCAAGACCCGTAAATATACCGTTGCAATCGTCCAATCTGCTGAAAATGAATGCATGACTAAGTTTTTCCATGTCTTTTTGAGTCAGTAGCCCCCTTAATTCTGGTTATATTTTTTAGGTGGTAATAAGCAGATTTAGTGACGGACTTTAGATGGCTATCAAATTTAGGTCTGAGTCAATAATTACGCCAAGGTTTCTGACTTGATTTGTAGCTGTAAGTGGCATTGTGCTAAGTTGCCTGCTTATCTTTGACCTTTCCTTTTTTAGCCCAAAAACGATCACCTCTGTCTTCTCCACATTTAACTGGAGAAAATTCTGGCACATCCAGTGTAGACTTCTTCTTACAATGCGATCCAAAATACAATATGATCTGGATGAATCCGATTGGCTAAGGTGTGTATATGAAACTTTTTTAATTGTATTGGCCTTTCAATCGGATTATAAATAGGATTTTTGGGCCCACTGGAGTCCGGTCGGCGCAAGTTAAGTAAATATAATTTTGTAGCAATTTACATTGCTTTAAATGTTACTGGTAAAGAGACAAAAAAATCAATTCCAAGTTCACATCTGTTAACATGTTACATTTGCTTGATTTTGGTCTAGCCAAAGGTGCCATGATGTCTGTGGAGGTCCAAATGGCACAGAATGAAATATATAAATACATCCTTAAATAAATACTTAAAAGTTACGAAAGAAAGAAAGAAAGAAAGAAAGAAAGAAAGAAAGAAAGAAAGAAAGAAAGAAAGAAAGAAAGAAAGAAAGAAAAAAAGAAAGAAAGAAAGAAAGAAAGAAAGAAAGAAAGAAAAGTAAATTTTATTGCCCAAGGGACACCAAATGGAGAAACATAAGTGGGCTCTTCCAAAACATTCACATCCAGAAATCCTTGTTTCCCCACCACTGACCTCTCTTTAGTCTTTGCATACATAATGCATATTGCTCAAATATTAATCAAGGATACACTTTACATGGTTCCTATGAAATAAAGTACTTAATATTTAATTACGTTAAATCTTTTTTTCTTTGTTTAGGATTTAAAAGTGAAATAAAGTAAAATTATATAAAATGAGATTATTTTTTTGGGAGGTGGGGGACTCTCAAATAGTGGGCAGCAGATGTTGAGATCAAATACATGTATAGTCAAATGGAAGAAGCTGTGAAGTTGTTTTCAGTCTTTACTGAGGCATTTCCTGTGGTACCAATTATGGGAGCGCCTTCATATTCAGGGACTATACATTACCTTTTAATGAGGAAATAACAATAACAGAAAAATACAGTACCCACATAAAGAATATAGCAGATGATTGACTCATCCACCTGTCTAGCCATGCAATACATTCAAATTACCTAGTTAATTGAACCTTTTAGTCCCAAACCACTCTTGTAAAAAGTGCGGCAATTGTAAAAAAACTTTAAGTAACATCCAGTAATTTGTAAAATAAATGCAGCAAAACAACATTTCTTTTTTTGAAGATTATGCAGTCACTTTCTCTAAGTGAAAGGTAAGCAAGTAAAGTTCATATAGCTTAATGGATAGGTTTCTCATGTTAGTTTTGAGTAGGCAGTCTCACAGCTGTATATAAATCTTTCTGTAGTCTGCTGATTCAAAATATACAAAGCAAAACTGCCATAAAAGAGTCAGTGTTTTATAAAGCACTTACTGGCTCGTGGCAAGATAAAGGTCATATCAAGAGATAATCCCTGTACCCTCATGCTTTTCAAAATGGTTTGATATTCACCAGATGCTAAAACCCCAAAACAAAATCAACAAACTGTTTACGGCAGTCAAAGCTGCCAAGAGGGCCACATAATAGTGCTTTTTTTTTTCATGACAAGGAGTTGGTGACCTTATCATCAGTCGTGGTTGGGAAAGCGAATTTGGTCAAGATGTGGACATCAATTTGGTTTTACACTGTGTGTAGGGGCTGCAGATACATGCGGTTGTTGGAGTAGTAACAGTGCAAGTAGTAGTTGTTACAGCCATACATACTTACAGTAGATATTATGCACTAATAGTAATAACAGTCACGCTTAAGAAACAACTAGCAATTTACGGAAAACTTTGAAAAGCAGACAGAAGACAGCTAGCACGCCTGGTAGTTAGGTATGTAGGTAGGCAGGCTATGCTTCTGGGGTATGTGCATAAATTGCAAATTGGGATTCAGAATATCATTTATTACCAGGGGTGCACATAAGTGGTCCGCATGCGCGCATGCGTACTGGACGTAGACAAACGCGCTGGCCCTCAATGGCTTCCATACACTTTTGCGTACCGATGGCTGACCACTGTATCTGCGGCGGACATGAGAAAATAAGTTCTCAAAATGTCGAAGAGGCAGGCCCCACTGAGTAATTATTTCCGTGTTCCCGTCACCGGAGCTACCGAAAAAAAGGACTTTTGCTGAAAAGTGGCTGAAGTAGGTAATATGGCTAGAAGCAAATGATGCTCGCACGGAAATGCGGTACAAAATGTGCCGTGAGAATCCCAATGTCGCTGATAAGAGCAGCGCATTTTATGTAGGGTCAAAGAATTTCAGCCATCCAAACTTTGAAAAGCATGAAAAAAACAGAGAGCATGTGGCATTTAAGCAAACTATCGATGTCAGACAGGACCCCACTCGCGCTATGGACAAGTGGCGGAATAAAGGTAATGAAGAACAGCGCCATGCACTGACAAACGTGTTTTTGCTCGCATTTTACAAAGCTAAACATGCACGTTCAATGAGGTCTTATGAGGAGGACATCCCACTTTTACAAAGGCTTGGAGTTAATGTGGGAGCCGGATTATGCCCTTTATTTTGAATTAGAGCTTTTATGTTTATTTCTTTACATTTCACTTCAAAGTAATGGCAATTTGTTGTTGCCAGTTGATGTTAATCAAGCATTAATTGTTAATATAATTAATTTAAGTTAATTGGCTCTAAGTAAAGCTTGTCATAATTTTATCGCATCAGGCGGGTCGGCTCTCAAGCTCAATGAGGACCAAGTCACATCTCCAGGTCCTCCTCTGAGAACCTGGGCAAAAAAAACATGTGCACCCCTGTTTATTACATACAACTATACAGTACGTCCAACTATACACAGTTACTTACTGTTACTGTTGGACAGTTCCTTTTGTTAGATCAATGGTCCAATGGTTGGATTGTTGGGATCCATCGAGGCCTCGTCTCGCCAATAAAGAGAGGTCCCTCCCTTCTCTGTTCCCTTCTCAAAGGTATACCCAGCCCTAAAGTTTGGCCAACATTTGATTTTCCCAATTTTGCCACCCTATACTTGTGCTTGGTCAAGAGTAAACACTTGACTTTGTGGAGCCATCTTGTCACTCCACTACCAAGGGCTCTCCTACCAGCGGCTGTGTACTTTGGATTTGATTAATCCGTTCATGCTGATTTGAGGCTGTTTTAATGGATGATGGGTAGCAAAATGTGCTGTGTATTGTGTTTAAGGGTGCTTTACTTCTAGACCAAGAGGACCAGAGTCCAGTTGAAGAGCTACCTTTCAGCAACACTTTCAAATGAGTTGTTGAAAAAGTTCAGCATTCACACTGTGCCAACTGGACTTTCCGAGTAGCATCACATGGACGAAAGGCGCGCTCACTGATTGGACAAACTTGAAGAGGAAATACCTTCCTCTTGGGAGAGGAGGGAGCGTGGAGCATCACAGCGTGGTGCTGTGACACTGCACGTAATGTGGCATAGCATTATTTTTACATGTTAAACTGTATAGAGGGTTTTTATTCTTGTCTTTTATTTTGCAATGATAATATAACCATGCATATGTAAGTGTCAGTTTTGATGTCAACTGACCGTTTTGTGAAGCAGAAGTTTGTATGCATGTAAGTTTGAATTAAAAAACTCAATGCCAAGCAAAACTGCAGTATATATAAAAAAAAAAAAAAAAAAAAAACATACAGTAGGTGCGTAATCGCTCTCACTTTCATGATTTTTTGGACTGTCAAAATGTTACCACCTCCTAGGAGAGCGAGACTCAAAAAACGGCCAACCCAAGAAGCTCCGCCTATCTTGGCTGGTCACGCTAATATGGTACGTTCAGCAACAGCATGCAAAACACAATCGCCACATTAGATATCTAATTAATATTAATATCTAATGTATCCAATATAACTGGTTAGCACAGCACAACAACATTTGGCCATGGCTAATCGTCTGTCATCTTTCTATTGTTGATTTTGAATTGCGTCCATGCTGTACTTCCGCTTCCAAGGATGCCCTGCAAGTCACAGCCGAGAGCATCACAGCTCGCTGTGACACTGTGACTCTGCACATAAAGTAGCAAAGCGCACCCTGCACCGGTTACATTCACAAACGAAGCAGGGTGCACTTAAATTGGACCGAGACCCATGATTTTTGAGTGGTGAGAGTTTGGTTGTTTGCTCCAAACTCGAGTTCGGAGGCGTATTCACATTAGCAGACTATCTGAGAAAAAGAATTCAAAAAGAAACAGTGGTAGTGTGAAAGCATCCTAAATGTTCAGTGAAATCGGGTAAGGTGGGGTCATGCACCGGTTCCCCAAAGAGACACCGATAATGGAGTGACAAGATATGAGGGTTGAACAATGACAGACAACTCGTTTTTATGCAACATAAAATTTCTATTCATCATCGTTGTCACGTTGATGTTCGCAGAGATCTTGTATCATAACGATGAGTTTGATGCTATAATTTATCATGATGGCCAGTTATGAAAAGTTGGGAGAACAATTAAGGTTGGAAATGGAATAGTATTTTGATCACACTTCTGAATCCAAGTAACTAGAAAGGATGTTTGCTCACTCATCACACTTCCAAGTACTTACCAGTTGTTTCGTGGTGGGTTAGCCTGAGCAACTTTACTCACTTGACCCAGCGCGGTATGCAGTGTATTGATGGGCCCAGCCTTAGCCCCCAGACTGTCTTGCTGCTGTGATATTCTTTGGTTCCATTTTTATTTGTGCACTGAGTATGTGCAAGCAGTGCGCGATTGCGCATGTGCGCAGCTTAGAGGAAACATTGACTACAACCTAAATCTGGAGTGTTGCCAACTCAGTATTTTCACTATTTGGTGACTTTCCCAAATCTAAAAAAATCCCTTTATATGTTCCTCAAGAACAACTCTATTTTAAATGAACCTAAAAAAGGAGGTGGAGGAAGTTTCAATTTTATCAGGCTGCTGGGGAAGAATGGATGGGTCTTGGTGCTTCGTCCGGGCAAAGGAAGTTGCGGCCCTTGGTGAATTGTTTGGCTGGTGGTTATAGTTAGCATGTTAGCGTGGAATGCAACACTCATGTGACCCCCCTTTGAAAATTCAATTTGCCGGCCCTGCCCTCAAGGTACAAAAGGGTGGTTGCAAAATGCTCCATTAGAAATGATATTAAAGATGTGATTAGTAAGGAAACTGTTGTGAATAGGATGTGTTTTTTTTTGCCAAATTGACACATGGTTAGTTGTGATTCTTGGCAAGACTTCATGTAATCTCTGATATATCATTCAACTAAATGACAACACCGCCAACCAGTCCTTGACCCAATTAATATGTCTTGAGCACATTGTATCTGAACTTTTAAAGTTTCAAAATTTCCAAAATTAAGGTCTTGGTAAGTCTTAATAATCATTCTTAAATGTGATAGTTAAAATGATTAATATTACTAATTTTATATTTGTGTAATGGAGACATGACCAGAACTGCCAATAAAATTTTGCCTGCATTGTATTTAAATTATTCATTTATTTGTTCATACTTGCTGAAAAGAGTTGTAAATTGAGATAGGAGAAGTCTTGAACATGTATTAAAAGTTTGAACTCTAGCTTCTCTAAACAGGTTGGTGTTGGCACAAATTGTTTTAGCCCCCCCCAACCCAAAGATATAAATAATAAATAAAACATCAAAATCGCTTTGAAGCAGATCACCCTCTATTTTTCAGCCAATTTGATTGGTGCCAATATTTGGGCTAAGTGGCTTGGAAATTGCCTAGTGGGAGGAAATCAATACTATGTTCACGCCACCACACACAAGCAGGAAGCACTTTCCAGCCTTAAACATTCTACCTCACATGTGCGCACAAATGCATCATTTGCAAATGTCAGTTCACAATAGGACTGTCCGGTGAAATAGATGGCGGGTGAGCGTCACAAACATGAAAATCTCATCCATAATGCACATGGCAGAGTTCACAGCAAGGTTAAGTGTGGGTAACAGGTGCAAGTCAGGGTGCTTTCATATACTGCCGGTAAAGGACTGTGAAGCAAAAGCCATACTATGAGGATTTAAAGAAGCGTTACAGCACTGTCTATTGAAATGGACCAACAGTCTTGTGGAAAAACTGCTTCAAGGACATTTTCAGCACTCCCACCAGTAAGAGGGGTAAAAGGTGGTGGCAGAACAGAGAGTTGAGCACTTAATGTTATTTCACGTTCTGCTCTTTACTGCTCTGACTACATTTAGAGATAAAAGAAAAAGAGGTCATGCAGAAAGCATGTGACTTTGACAGTGAATTATCAGTGCTTTATTTTACGTTCTCTCAATGGCCTTTACTTACCCACAATTTCTAAAGACAATGTGGGTTTGTCAGAAAAGGAGAGAAAAATCAAAACCTGCTGGTGTTAAAGGTTTTCTTCTCAATTTCAGTCTCAGAGCCTTGAACTGATTTCAAAATAAAACAGTACTATGCAAAAAGGCCAACACTTGTTTTTTTTTTAATGTTAATGACCGTTTCCACTGCAGTTATATTGTCATAAAGTACAGGAGTGTTAAAATGATGGATGGATGGATGGATGGATGGATGGATGGATGGATGGATGGATGGATGGATGGATGGATGGATGGATGGATGGATGGATGGATGGATGGATGGATGGATGGATGGATGGATGGATGGATGGATGGATGGATGGATGGATGGATGATTTCTCCTGTAGTTATTGCTTACGAGATCTTTAAAAATGAAATATGAGTAAATAATGCAAAAATTGAACAAAGACTTTAGTTGCACATTATATAAGCATTTTTTTGGGAGAAGAACACCACCGACTGACCAGATACCACCATGGGTCCACCTCTCCTGTTTGTATCATTTTTCTGTCACCCAAATAAAGCATGCCACTCACCTTCTGCTCAAAGTCAATTTATTTCACTCAAATGCAAATATAATGAAATGACTCAGCCTCCACAGAATCCTTTTATAGGGCTATTATTTCCCTGCTTAACTCCTTTAGCTCGGAAATTTAAAATGCCAACAAGAAAGGCTGTGAATGTGTCTGTGAACTAGACACGTGGGTGTGAGTGTTTCAAAGCAGGAGGTGGAAGGAACATTATGTCATTTAAGAAATAATTAGACATGCATTGTTAATATAGCGACAAATTCAGGCAAAGTTGGCGTATGGACGTTCACTTGCATGATGACAGTTCGTGCTTCCACTAATATGTCACAAAAAAAAAATTAAAAAATGGGAGACTGGCGGGAGAGTGCTTTAAGGATACTGTCCATGTTCAATTAGGTCAAGTATTTGATTTGATTTGATTTCCTTTTGGCAAGATTAGATAAGTGTCATTGAAGTGATGTCTGTGCAGGGGGGCAAATCTCACTATGCTTTTCCTTGGCCAAGAATTTTCAGAACAATGGCAAAGCATAAACTCTGTAATGAAAATATCCATCTTCTTACATTGTGTGAAAAATGTATACCTGATGACAAAGGACTTCCATGTGTATGTACAGGATGCACACCAGCACTTGTTTTATCAAATATTTTGAGAGCATCAAGTATTTTCCAATAACCATACAACAAATGTCAAAGCACAACACAATATTCTATTCATTCTTATTTTTGCAGTTGCATTTTGGAGTCAAAAAAAAAAAAAGACAAATTCCATTTTAATCAGTTGCTTGTACGTACAGTAAATTGTGCCAGGGATTTGTGGTGGTGGTGGTCGCAAAAGCTACACGCAATGCAGGAAAGAATCAATATATTGGATGTCATGGATAGGACAAATATTAAGATTTCAGCATTAAAATATAATGCCGGGGCAAGAGATTCTAAATAGGCTACTGGTTTATTAGTAGTTAGAAAAAATAATAAAACGCTTTGCTATTTTTTAAGAAAGGACAAATTTCATATGAAGTCCAATATTTATACCGGCACAGACATTAACCACTACACTACTCACTTCTTGATTGCAAGCAGCTAAATTACATATCTTAATACAGACATGGAATGTGATTTACAGTACGTTTCAATATATAATAACACAAATATCAACAATAGCTCAACAATAGCATTTAAAAAATATAAGTCAATAATAACAGAAAACAATAATAAATTGGGTCAAGAGATTGTACATACTTGTTTATTATTTGTTAGAGAAACATGAAGAAAAATGTGGGTAACTACTGTTTTTATTATTTTAACACCACTGTGGCATAACCCTAACATTGGGGGCTACTCCAAATCCCTATATAAATGTCTAGTGATTGGTAAAGAGCAGTTGAGTGAACCCCAATAGCAGGTTACTGCGTGCCGGATCCGGCCTCAGCTCGCCAGATCCACATAACAATCACCCCCGCATAACGTCAGTGCGCCAGATGTGGTCCGAAACAGCACTATAACAGTCCAAATGATAGATTACTGTTGAAATTTGCCTCCCCAGTCAAGCCGCACGGAAACAGCGACAGCCAAAACAAGTGCCGCTCGGCCGATGCTGCCTCGCTTGCGCCAACCGGGAAGGCGGAACTTCGCGCGTTCTCTTCTTATTTTAACCCCTTGTACTGACTCCATGTTTCAAAAGTTTAAAGAAGACTCACCGAAAACAGGTTGACAATTTATTCGTCGACAATGGTCAAAAACAAGGCAAAAAGAGACGACAGAGGGAACAATGCTGAATCCAACGCAAGGCTACATAGCCAATGTTTCCGAGCAGCAAATCTGTCTTATCTCAGTGTCCAGTCTGTGGGCCGGCCGAAGGTGTGTCCGGGCGTTGCTTTGGGATCATCCCTCTCTGCCCGGTTTCGGGCTGTTTAGTTTCGTGCGCGGATGGGATGTGGTTGCCACAGCGACCGACGTTGGTTTAGACGTCACAAGCGCCTGCTATCAACTTTGTTATACGGGCTTTCACTACTTGTTTTAGGACAAAGCGCGCTGGTCTTTGTCCTTGTTCGTCTGTCGGGAGGACTGATTGCCAGAGTTGGTGCGTCAATCTTGCTCATGGCGCAAACGTTTGGGCTTCTGTAATAAGATGGTGTTGTGTATCCATCTATCTGTTTCTTTAAACTATGGTGTGCTATTTATTTTACATTAGGTGTGTTAGAGTGGTGCAGTCCTATAGTGAATATGAGAAATGATACTATTCCCTGATTGATTATATTACGTGTGTTCGAGTAATGCAAACAGTTAGACAGTGCCTACGAGAGACGGTACCATTTTTCCTTTTCCCCCTCATGAGCGCCGATAAGGTGATTAACTTTACTGTGTCAAGGGCACTGAGTGAAGTCTGCCTAAACTATAGTTAGACGAAAGTGTTAGACTGATGCAAACAATGATATGGTGTGTGCCAGAACGGTACCTTTTCCCTTCATTACGCACTGTTCCGGGGCGGACCTTGCAGATCAGATATGTTCAAATTCCCGCTTAACGTCAGTGGGCCAGTAATGGTCCGGATCAGCACTATGACAGTTTTGCCTTAATTGTCGCCTTGATTGCACAGATGGGTGAGCCAGGTGCCGCTGATCATTGTCAGCGGCTTACTTAAACCGGTCCTTGGCCTCACATCATCGCCAGATCAACGACTCACCTTGAGATATGTGACTTTCAGCTAACAAAGAATCTTGTAATCCTGATACTCAGCTCATTTTTGTGGTTTTCCCCCCAAGATCCTGTACTGCTTGCCTGGCAAAACGCCTGCCTGTCCATTCACCTGTTCTATCACCAAACTGCTCACCGGATTCTTCGGACACTATCTAACACACCCTCTCATCGTCAATGATTTTGGTCCCTCGTCACCCCAGAACCCTAACAAATACAATATGTTGTTTACAGTTTAAAAATTTTATGTTGAGGTGCTTGTACCAATCCAAATATTTTGTGAAAAAAACAATGTTACAGTGTATCACAAAAGTGGGTACACTCCTCGCATTTCTGCAGATATTTAAGTATATCTTTTCATGGGACAACACTGACAAAATGACACTTTGACACAATAAGAAGTAGTCTGTGTGCAGCTTACAGTATATAAAAGAGTTAATTTATTTCCCCCTCAAAATAACTCAAAATATAGCCATTAATATCTAAACCCCTGGCAAAAAAAGTGAGTACACCCCTTAGAAACTACGTACATCCCTACATTTCCAAATTGAGTTCTGCTTGTCATTTTCCCTCCAAAATGTCATGTGACTCATTACAGGAGTGGTGTCAGCTTTGCTGCAGAGATTGAAGAGGTGGGGGGGGGGTCAGCCTGTTAGTGCTCGGACCATACGCCACACTCTACATCAAATTGGTGTGCATGGCTGTCACCCCAGGAGGAAGCCTCTTCTGAAGACGGTACACAAGAAAGCCCGCAAACAGTTTGCTGAAGATAAAGCAACAAAGCACATGGATCACTGTATATTGATATGTTGTTGTATGTTGCATTAATTTGTTAGAATTAATAAATGGCATGAAAAAGAAGTGTTGTCATTATTGCTTTTAATAGACAAATTTAATTTGCATTATAAACACAATACAGAATGATATAATTAACAAAATGGACTCCAAATTTAATACTGAGACGGTTTTGATACAAATCTGACCCAGATTGGGTAACATGTGTGCCATATCCGGGCCATACATTAATGTCGTGTCTGCTACTTTGGACCAGTTCAGGCCCAAAACTATTTGCTGATCCGGCAAGTGACTCCTTACTGAGTTTGGGCCATTGTTCAAAAAGACACTGGGGCGGATCAGTTTTACGAAGTTGGGTTGAAATTTGCAGTACATCTGGCCCATGTCCGCTCCAGTTATATTTTTTTTTATCAGCACATTGAAACCATTTTTCTTTGCTGCCTCCCAGTAATTGGTCATATGTCATGCCATCCTCGTTAACAGGATTATTAAAAACTGTATACGGATGAGACGAGCAGGCCAGGTTATTAGATATTCAGAAAAAACACCGCATTGTCAATTTTTATCCTTGCAAAAACAACTATTTTCAGAGTGTTTGTTCCTGCATTGTGCTTTGAAGGAACACAGCACCTGAATTATTCATTACGCCTTTATTAAAACACAGAGATTTGCATAACACATGGGCAGAGGAAAATGCATAAGGGCTTTTGATCCTGTTGTAAATGTCAAATGATTTAGCCTGCCACTGGACCATCAGACAGCCAGGGAACAGGGACGATTTTTAGTAATTTTTGTTAATTTTGAAACTGCTGAGACAGCAAGGAGTCAGTGTGATTTGTTCTGAACTCTGAATTTGATGGCTTGCACGAAACAGCAGCAGTGATCCATTAAGCCAGTACTTCTCAAATGGTGGGGCGCGCCCCCCCAGGGGGGCGCAGAGCGATGCCAGGGGGGGCGCGAGTGACCTCGGGGAACATGCTTTTTTTTTTTTTTTTTTTTTTTTTTTTTTTTTTGCCGTACTAGAATAAAGTGTACTTGCACATCCACTCCGTGGGTGGCAGTGGCGCTCTCATTTTCAAAGTGCGTGCAGTATTTTTGAAGTAAGCAAGAGCACACGGAAGAGACTCATGCAGAGCTGGACTCACGCAGCGACCCACTGTCTTCTTCGGTTCTCACGTGTCCGGCCGAGAAGTGCCGTTTTCGGCTTGGGATCGTCACGACCACCGCCCTCACCTACGGTTCTCCCTCGGCCGCCGAGAATGCGCTTTTTTCGGGCCGTTTGCCTTTGACTTTTAATATAGTGGGAAATGAGGAAAGACCACTGTTTACTGAGTCTAAAAATGATTATAGCGGAGAAGCCAAATCAGTTAAGACGCCACTTAAAGACATTAGACCTCAATCTCATTGATAAGCCGCTTGATTGTTTTTCAGCGAAAATGTGCCGAATATTGCCAATTGTCACAATCGTCCCGCTTTGTCAGTGTTATATCAGTAAACCAGTGAGCACTGTGGTGAATCAGCGAAAATAAAAACTTTCCTTCTGTCCAAAGACTTTTTCCCCCCCTTCTATTCAGTCTTGTTTTTTTTCGGTCAAATTTTTTGGCATGTTGTCCTGAAGAGTAAATGTTTCTGATCAATTTGAATTTGTTATTATTTACTGATTTTATTACATTTTATTTTTCAGTATCAAATGGTCAAAAATGTACCTTGAGTGTATTTTTACAGTTTGGATGTGACTTTTTTTTTTTTTTTTTTTTTAACTTCAGGCAAATTGATGCGCGTTAAGTCTTTTCTGTTACAAGCAACACAATGTTAAAAAACAGTTATACTTTATTATAAGTTGATCTGTTACTTTTTTTCTTTAATAGAAAAAAAAGGACACAATGTTAGGCTGAGGCGTACTTATAATAGTAATATAGACGAATGATACTATTTACAGTGGCGGCAGAGAGTTGGGGGGGGGGCGCGAAACATTTACGTCTTCCTTGGGGGGGGCGTAACAGAAAATAATTGAGAAGCACTGCATTAAGCCAAGTCACACACACAAAACACGGACTAACCAAACACAGCGCAAGACAGAACACAGATTGGTAGTTGATTTAAGTGCCAAATGTATCATATTTAATACATTTGTTTTAAGACCTCCACATGAGAAATGTGATATTTTTCCCCTGAAATACCTTATGTATGCAATCAAATACATGCATTGCACAGATATTCTAACATTAAAAAAAAATCTGTGAAAACGGTCACCTGATGTTTCAGCTGACCAATAAAGGGTCCAAGTTAAAAGGATTGTAATTTTCTGTTGCAAAAAAACTGTATTTGTTCATATATAAAACACATTGGACTATAAACTGCAGGTGTCCACATTATGCTATGAGAAACCAAAAGAAATGCATCTTGTTAGCCTGTAAAAATTTGTAAATAAAGCACATTTGACTATGAACCACATTGCTCTTTGGGTCAGTTTTGCTTCACAGTTACTTGTTGCTCTTCAGAAACTGTAAAACTATCATGGGATTTCCAAGAAAAAATCCAAAGAATAAGACTACGACAGTAACACTCACTGCTTTGTGTGTGTTTTATCAACAATGGCAGAAGTGCCAATTACTGTACCACATAGCAAAAATAAACACAAGGAGAGCTGTCAGAAGCTGCAAAACATGATATATTTCACAAAGGACACTGCTGGAAGGACGGTCTTTTTATTTATTTATTTATTTATTTATTTATTTATTTATTTTTCATAAAAGAGGTTGATATAACTTACAGCTTTTCTCTATTGCTTTGGTTCATTTCTTGAAAAAGAAATTAAATTCTCAAAACAACATGGACAACTGGGCACTTCTTCACAACCGATTTCAATTGGTGTTCCTTTCAACAAATTGCAAATATCTTAGCACACTTTGCAAATGATTAAATACATTTGTCTACAGTTTGCACAAATTGCAATTTACTAGCACATCTTTGCAAGTGATTAATTACAGTTGCCTACAGTTAGCACAATTACTAATTCTGTATATTTTGCTGATCATAACTAACTGTTGATTGTCATTTAAATGGTTTAAATCACCAAAACATGTCAGCATTATTTCATCGTGTCATTCATCACACGCACAAGAGTTCATTCAATTGTCAAAATTAGTCAGGAACATAATACCCTGTATAACATCACATTACATGATATGAATGTCTTTTGCTGATTGATAAACTGACTCAAGTCAATCTTGAACTTGAAAAGGTATGTGTGAAACATCTCAGACAGACAGCACAGAAAGGCCAACCACAAGAGTGAGGATGAAGAAGACGACCATTGAGGTGGAGTTACTGGTGTGAACGATATTGCATATAATTATCCTTAGGTGGAGTTACTGGTGTGAACGATATTGCATATAATTATCCCTTTTTTAAGTGTTTACAGTACAGTGTATTTTGCTGTATACATTTTCTTTTTGCTGTGATGTTTGGCAATTACTATATATTTGTGAATAAACATACAATACCAATTTCCATGACAGTATAGGTCCATAATTTCTTTCAGTTTGATACACTTTGATTTCTGGTTGCTAGACAAAAGGCATAAATTACAGTAACCATTCATTGTAGGTAAATGGTCTGGTCCATGATTGAAATGTTACGGAATTGACATCTACACAATGCCAAAGCAATTTTGCATTTTGGGGCTATTGACTATATATATATGAGAAAATGGCTTAGTTTTGACACATGAGTTAATTGTTTTGATAGAGATATGACCTTTTACAGGTGAGCCATGCGCACCTGTAAAACACATGCTCACATGCGTGTTGTGCTGAACCATCCAGGCCAAATGCAAACGAATGTGCAGGGTGTCCATAAAGTCTCTACCATTTCCAAAATTTATTGAAAATGCAATTGATTAGATATTTTATTCAGATTTATTCTATTCTCTTCTATTCTCTTTTAATAGACTTCTACATGGGCACCGTTAGTTGCACGAAGCACAAATGACTCTTCTGCAAATGTTAACCTTGACCTTTTGACTGAATATGTGGCACCACAACTGAATGACCTTCAACCAACCATCATTTTTCAGCAAGATGGTGCACCACCACATCGGGGGCTGCATGTTCGTGGGTTCCTCAATCAAACATTTCCAGACCGATGGATAAGAAGAGATGGGCAAATTCCTCATATCGAACAAAGATAAGGGACATTACTGACCTTAAGGACCTAAGGATTACTGATGCCATTGCCACCCACAATTGATGAGGCTATGCTACAGCGAACGTGGCAAGAAATCGAGCATCGTCTTGATGTGCTTCGTGCAACGAATGGTGCCCATATAGAACTGTATTAAAAGAGGTAAAAAAAAATAAATAAAAAAAACTTCAATAAACGCTGAATACAATAGAACAAATCTGAATAAAATATCTAATCAATTGCATTTTTAATACATTTTTGAAATGGTAAAGAGACGTTATGGACACCCTGAGCCTGGAGGATGTAATTTCAGTTTCAAGAAATGAGCCAAGGCAATTGAGAAGGAAACTTGTGTGCCTTGACTATTTATATGAGAAAGTAACTTAGTTTGAAACATGAGTTTACGGTTTTGGGAGGGATATGACCTTCTACATGTGAGCCAAAGTGTTGTGCTGGACCATTGGACTATTTTGCCAAATGTACCTAAAGCTTTGAGAAAGTGATTTCTGTTTCAAGAAATGAGCCAAACCAATCGAGTAAAACTTTGATATGACAATATGGCATGGCTAAGGGAGTAAACACCAAATGAAAAATCTGTGCACTGGGGACACACACATGGGCATGTTCCAAGACTGGATCTCTGGCAGTTCCCTGCAACTGCATTCACTTTAAGGTCGTCTCGAGTTGATCTCATGCCACTGGAATATAGTGGGTGTGGCCAAGACTGTGGGGGAAGGAATTGCACACCCCATCCCTCACATAAATCCATTCTTTGTGCAGGTTTCAGCTTTCTTTACAAAATCCTCAAGTGACAGGATAAGGTGACAGGAACAGGTTAAGGATGTGAAGGAGGAAGCTCGTAGCCCGAGTCCTGCACAGGGGTCATTGTGGTCATTGTGAAGACTGGGACAGAACAAGATCTTCCCTCGACAGCTCCCCATGCGACCGACCAGCACTAATTAGGGTCCACACTTCTCACCCCAAACTGGGGAGGGATCTGCAAAAAAGTGACCCATAAATTGCTTGTTCTTTATACCTGGGTGGCCTACCGCAGCCACCAAGGCATATCCCTTTCTGCAGTTGAAAACCGAATAAAGCAAAACTCATGGCTATGAACTTGGTTACTTGGGATGTCCGCACCCGTCTTGACACTCAGGATGGCACGGTGTGGCTTCACAGACAACACTCATTGCACACAAGCTCAAGAGGTACAGTGTTGACATTGCAGCGTTCAGTGAGACCTGGTTTTCTGACAAATACTCCCTCAAAGAAGTCAGTGCAGGAGACACCATCTTCTGGAAAGTTCTTCCAGAGGGAGTTGGTTTTGTTGTAAAAACTATTCAATAACATCCCAGAGTCCCCCTAAGGCATCAGTAAGCGGCTCATGACCAGACGTATCCCCCTTGTGAATGGCCGGTTTGCTATGCTACTCAGTGCACAACTCAGATGCTGAAAGCAACATCTAAGATGACTTCTACAAGTCCCTCTCTGCTAATCTATCTGGATTCCTTAAGTCAGATAAGCACAAACGTCTCATCACCAAGAAATACACAACGTTTTGGATACCCCTACAGTCTAAACATTGACACCTATTGGACGATATAATCACCCAGCAACAACATCAAAAAGATGTCTGCATAACCAGGGCATTGCGTGTGGCTGAATGCTGGACTGACCAGTGGCTTATCAGATCTAAGTTGAAGATGAAAGTCCAACCCCTACACAAGACGTAATAGCCTCGAAAGTGTCTGAACTGCAGAGCTTTGGATTCCTCAGAGTGCTCATCTCAATACCGCAGCAAAATAGCAGCAGGGCTTGGTAGCTTGGAGCACTATGGGATCACCTGTGACAAGGACAAGGAGTGGCAAAACTGATGTCCACAGTACATCAATCAGTCCCTGAAACCATTGCCCCTACCCAGAAACACTATAAAGGCTGATTTGACAACAGCTCAATAGAAATACAAAAGCTGCTGGATGCCAAGTGTAAAGCCCATGCAGCTGTTCTCTCCAACCTGCACTCTCCATCACTCCATCACCATTTTAAAACAATCAAAGCTGGGACACAGAGGCACCTGCGGCTCATGGAAAATGCAAGGTGGCTCAAAGAAGCTCAGGAGATCCAGGGATATGCAGATGCCAACAAGAACCATTCAGTCTACGCTGCTGAAAAATCCATCTATGGCCCACAAAAGTGAAACATCAGCCAGAGTAAAATAATAATCATGCTGTCAAATGTCGCATCTAAAAACCCAAAGGGAGATAGGCCTGAAGGCCTGATATGTTGTTCTTTCAATTCAATTCAGCACAGACCTATGACTGTGATTTATATACTTTAAAATTGCCCTTCCTTTCAATTAGTGTTGCACCGATACTATTTTTTGGCCCCGATACCGATACCTGGCTGTGCAGTATCGGCCGATACCGATACCATACCGATACCACCCCGTTTATATGTATATACATTTTTTTCCCCCTTTTTTTTTCCCCAAAGAGCTACATAATTGGATGTGAAATCATTGCTATCAAGGCTTTGTCAGGCTGTTGCTTACCTTTGCAAAATAGGAAAAAGACAAAGTACAAAGTGAATAGTCTACTAAACCTAGTAGACAATAGTTGAATAAACCTTTGGCTCTCAAAGGCCAAAATAGTGCTACATTTATGAAATTAATAAAACATGTATAATGCTAGCCCAACAGTAAGAAAGTAAAAATAAATTCATAATAATAAACTCAGAATGAACTAAATAAACCTTTTTAAACCTCTCAAATGCCAAACAGTGCAACTTTCATGAAATTATTGTCACATTCTGCTGCTGGTTAGATTGTGTCTTGTTGCTGGCTGGTCATGGGGGCTTTCCTGACGTCGCACCTGAATCCAATGCAGGCTCATCAGCGCAGCATTTAAGCACGGGTGATCTCAAAGGTATTTTGCCTTGCTGATCGCCATTTGACATCTCGCACTATAGTCTCGCTACATTTGCTTGTTACGCCCCTGCATTGGGTTTTTTCTGTTAGTGTGCTGCTCTCGTTTGTAACCCTATACCCTGTGCAGGTATTTGAGTGTTTTTATTTTGGCTTTTTGGCTCGCTGCCTATGGTCTTAGTTAACCTTCGAGTTTGTAGTATTGAGCTCCGTCGACCTGCTGTCACGGACTCCTTTTGTTATTTCTTCTATCCCGCGATCGCGTGTTATTTTTTGTTTGCAATCATTAAGCCTTGTACATATCCCCCGCTTGTTGTCTGCTTCGAGTTCCCACCTTGTTTCCGCATTTGCGGACGCTAACAATTATAAGTAATAATAATTGACCACAGCATCCCGTCTCTCTATTAGCCTCCTTTTTTCGGGAGGGGGGAGTCCCTTATTTCTATTTCTGAAAGGTGGCAACCCTACTTTGGAAACAGTTCCCAAATTACTGCAGCATTTCTTTCAGTGAAACACAATAAAAGTAAAGTAGACGTAGTGAACTGACCAGAGTTTGTTGCTCCAGTCCAGCGCCCTTCCTCTGGATACCACTCCTCCTCTTGCAGGCTCAAACTCGTTGTGTTCGTTCACATTTCGTCTTCAAATGTTTTATCAGGTTCGAGGTATTGAAATTGGCCAATTTAACTCCACATCTCGAAACTTTCAGGCCGCAAATCTTGCATGCAGTCATTGATTTTAATCGACGGGATTTCTATTTTGAAATACTTCCCGACCGCCGCCATTACTCCTGGTTTGTGTTTCCTCCATATGAAAAAGCTACCTTGTCATTGGTTAGGAGTGGCTATTAGCCAGCTCTCATTGGTCTGGAGCAGGCCAATAACGATAGCTGCTTGATGTTCACGTGTCATCACACAACACAGAGACAGAGTGTAGTGAGCGCCAGGAGGGAAAAAAAAGGCTGCGGTCAAATGTTATAATATTGGACCAGTAAATGGTATCGGCGCCGTCTTTGTTTGTACTCGCCGATACCGATACCACCATTTCGGGCTGGATCGGAGCCCCCTACCGATACCAATATCGGTATCGGTGCATCTTTACTTTCAATATGGGAACATTGGATCCTTTCACAAGTTAACATGCACACAGGCACGTACTGGAACAATAAGCACAGATGGCTATTATGTGTTTAGCTTAGCTATTCTGACTGTCTTCTTTTGTTAAAGCTGTGTGCCAAGCCATCAAGGAACACTTGAACTAGCTCAGTGTTCATGCTGACAACAGCAGTCACAAACCGCATTGTGTTGCTCTTTGTTGAGTATGTTTTTCTGATTCTTTTGTTATTTGTTGCAAATTGTGATTAATCTTTTTTTTCATTTAGGAAATCATAAGAGTAACAAATAACCTCTGCACATTTGGAAGGCAGACGCCATCTGATGCATTTGATGATTGATTGGTGAGTACTTTCGGGACCCAGACGACAGGAGCAGGCTCCTGAGTTACTGTACGGGATTGTTATTTTAATTGTGATCAGTTTTTTTTTTCATTATGTTTTTTTTTAGCATCAGCTTTTCAAATAATAAAGATGAGAGAAATGTTTTGATAAAATTGAATCATTTGCAATAAAAAGGAAGGTTAAAACAGCAGCTTTTGAAGCTTTTGTGGCACCAATGACAAAGTGGTCCTCGGATGTGTTGTGCGTCATCCCTGGGTGCTGCCTTCTAGCAGTATCAGTCACAAGAGATTCTGTATTTAGTCGTTAAATAAAATGAACATGGTAAGTCCTCTTGGGTGTTTCAACAGCTGTGTGTCAAGTTTAAAGGTTTTTTACTGCAGACTTTTTATGTGCCTTAAAATTAGTGGTGTCAACAATAATCGATGCGGCGATTCATCCCCATGCGGGGCATGGACGATTCGATTCGATGCAGGCAACAAGCCGAATCGATTCAGCGCATTTTAAAATATATAAGTACGTTAAAAAATCTTCGCTGCGCAATTCCGGTGATGCAACGGATTTGGTTTCCCCATTTGTATTATTATTCTCATGTTTCATTTTTTACACACTGCATAACTCGTAGAAGCCAAAATGTCTCCAGATGTCTGCTTTCAATGTCTTAGGTGCATCAATAATCTTTCTCGCTCCCTCTTTCTCCGCTTCAGCAATTGTTTTGTGATGTCCTATCTCTTAGAGGTTAGATCATGTGACCGAACCCGAATGGGTCGGGTCCAAAATGTTAAGCATTCACGTTCGGGTCGGGTCGGGCCGCCACGCCGGACTAATAAATTATTTTTAAAAAAAGGGATAAAACCGAGAGCAGGCTCTCTGTATTGTGCATTTGCTTGTGCACGCACATGAACGCAGTGGCGCCGGCCGCTTTTTCTTCTTCTCCTCCGCTGTGGCGCTTGTGATTCGTTACGAAAGACACTTTTATTTACGCACACGAAGGCAACACAAATGTGATCCTTTTGAATCTTCTCCTCTGTGTGTCTGCAAAATCGCATGTTTTCTTTTTTTTTTATATATTATACTTTCCCAGCGTTATTTTGTTGTGTAAATGCTTTTATAATGATAATAAAAATATGTAGACTATTTAAACATTAAGAAAACTTGCGTTTTTTTTTTCTGCCAACGGATAATTCGTTACGAAAGACACTTTTTTATGCACACAAAGGCAACACAAATGTGATCCTTTTGAATCTTCTCCTCTGTGTGTCTGCAAAATTGCATGTTTTTTTTTTTATATTAAACTTTTCCAGCGTTATTTCTTTGTGTAAATGCTTTTATAATTATCATAAAAATATGTAGACTATTTAAACATTAAGAAAATTTGCGTTTTTTCTTCCAACTCGAAGAAATGAAAATAAATTGCTGCTGCTGCGTTGTTGGTTTTTTCCGCCTCACTCCAAGCCGGGTCGGGCTTCAATACCAGCAGGCCGTGTCGGGTCGGGCTGGATTTTTTAGGCCCGATCTAACCTCTACTATCTCTCTGCTCTCTCGATTGCAAAAAAACTGATATTTACTCATGTTGAAACAGATTGTTATGGCTGCTAAAATGCTGCTGCACTTCATTTTAATTCATTTTTATTGTTATGTGGTAGTTACTGATTGCATTTCTAAGTTGATTGCACATATATAGTGGGCTAGGCCTACATTTTACCTTTGTTCTACATTGCAATTTAGTTAATGTTTTGTTTGCAACTGAACTGATCCCTGGATTGATATTGCGATAAAGATGCTGCTGCACTACAATATTTTCTTTTTTGTTTTCTTTAATATTTAGTTGAATATTTTTATTGATGGGTCGTTTTGACTAAAATAGAGTGACTTATTACTGGTTTTGCACAGTTCAGATGTTGCACTGTGTGTAAAAAAAACAAAAAAAGAGAAAGTCCTGGTCTTATTCAAAGCACCAATTAAATGCTGTGATCTGTTTTTTTTGTTTTTTTTTAATATATATATATATATATATATATATATATATATATATATATATATATATATATATATATATATATATATATATATGTATATGAAAGTATTTTCATTTGACTTCAACCAGGAGTGACACAAGAGCCAATGAAAAGTTTTTTAATGTCTCACCGCTTGTGTTGCCTCATGATTCACAAAAAATATGCTTTGCCTTAGAGTTTTAATGCATCCCAGGCTTTAAGGCATCGTGATGCATTGCCGAATCGAACCGAATCGAATCGTGACCCTCTGAATCGAATCGAATCGTGGCCCTCCGAATCGTAATCGAATCGAATCCTAAGGGCAGTGCCGATGCACACATCTATTTAAAATACCTTGACAGACACCACATGTTGGATATGGGTAAAAAAAGATGCAACAATGCATTGTTGTAAGACCCCACATTTCTCTTCAAGCATTTGAGGTTTGGACAGTTTTAGGTATTAGCCGTTTTTTTATGATACAATGCTGCATTATTGTTTTTTAAGGTAGTCGTTATCCTGAATAACTGGCCAGAAGAACAGCACAGTAACAAAGCAAGTTGTGGACTGGATTATTTATTTGGAGATTTTTTTCTTCAACTTCGTCTATTTTTAGCTCCTCTTAAAGACCAAATGTGAAGTAATTTCATAAAATACCACCTAGGGCTACAATTAAAGTAATTAAACACTGTCCAACAAATAAAGCATGAAAAAATAATTAATATGTTGTAAATTTGACAAAATAATCGCGTTTCCGAAGTTCGAGTCTGAAAGGGGACGAACCCGGAAGTGACATGTCACACCGAGAACAGCGATGGCAGCGCTCCATACGGCCGCTATACAAAGCCCTTCAAACAATGATTCAAACAGCGATTTAAGCGATAGATTGAGCGAAAGTGAGGAGAGCCAAGTTTTTGAAGAGTTGGAGGAAGAGGAGGAGGTTGGAATTTTATGCTGGACCGTACATGTATTAGCCAGACGCTAAACAGGATGCAAACAATGTGCCCAGACAACCTGACATGGAATGGATTACAAGATTGGTAAGATATAAGCTGTTATTATTTTTATGATTTGAAGCATGTCAGGGAAATAAACCACCTAATATTGCCTGGGAGAAAAGAAAAGTTTTGACGAATCCCCGATCATGTTGCGCAATGAACTGTAGAAGCTAGCGACGTTAGCTGTTATTTACCTGACATGTTTCGGCGAACACTTCCACCGTCGGACCCTCTGACGAAGACGGAAGTGTTCGCTGAAGCATGTCAGGTGAATAAACCACCACCTTTTTCTAGGATAAAAGAAAAGTTTTGACTAATCCCCGGTCATGTTGTGGAATGAACAGTAGAAGCTACCAACGTTAGCTTTTATTTACCTGATATCTTTCGGCGAACATTTCCGCCTTCGGACCCGTCGACGAAGGTGGAAGTGTTCGCCGAAACATGTCAGGTAAATAAACCACCTACCATTGCCTGGGATAAAAGAACAGTTTTGACGAATTTATAAGCGTAGGCAAAATGAACTCAATACAACTATGATCGGGGATTGCCACGAGTTAGCTTCTACTGTTCATTCCAAAACACGATCAGGGTTTTGCCTCGAGTTACCTTTCGGCTAACGTCGCTACCTTCTACTGTTCATTCCACAACAGTTGGCAGCTCTGCTTTGACAAAGTCATCAGTCATCTATCCAAAAATCAAACTTACTGTTTTTGCAAATCCTTGATCATAAGCAGACCGGTTGAGGAAGCAGGCATCTTCGAAGTGTTTGTAGCAGAGAACACTACTCGATGATGGCGTGAAATTCATTCGCTTTGTGCGAATGAAAGATGTCCATTTACGTGCCCTGTTACTTATGCTGATTGCTCACCATTTGTGGTTGAAGGGCAGAAAAGAGTTTGAACAAGTGTCACAGCCGGGTGTGGGTTTTCGGAGGTCTGGGCTCTCTTTAAAAAACGGCCACAGCCAACCGTGTCCGGGGGGGTGGTCCCTCAATCAATCCTAATTTTACCCAGCGGGCAACAGTCAAACACGACCCTAAAACCATGCAATAATAAACACTAAAAAAGGGCTAAACACCTAAAACCAGACAAAAATCACACAATTCTAAAACAATCATTAAAACATAAAATGGCAGCTAAGATAAATATTAAAACAAGGTGTTCCACTTTGACACAAACAGGTGTTTACAGGGCATAGCGTCATTTTACAGATAATGCTTGAAATAATACCGTATGTATCTTTTGTGTCTGAGAAGAAACAGCAAAACCCTCGGAAACAGTTTCTCCATTACAACATGCATTATACACAAACAAGAGATAATTGTGCGTGTTCGTTTTGCTGGAACTGGCTTTCATGTCTCCCTTCACCTTTAATGTTGACGACGACATCTCCACATGTCCATAAAAAGAAGTTAGGGACACGAAATGGACTTGTCGGGCTTTCATGCCTAACTTTTTCAACTTCTTCACACTCCATTGCTTGTTGACTGTGTCCTCTGCATATTTCAGTCCAAATCACCTCATATCATTTGCTTCCATTATACTTCGTCATGCCTCATATCTCCCGTATGACTTCACCAAACCTAATTTGTCCTCCACTGTCCATTCGCGACACGCAGGGTGACGCAGCAGGGGTGCCACATCCTCAATTAGTGGCCACTCATGCTCCTCTGGAATCCATCAACGTTTGCCTACTTTGGCTTATTCGCTCTTCAGCCATCTTCTTAACTTCATATTTTCTGCTCGAAAGATATCTTCTATGACACGTACAATTATTGAAGAGCCTTTTGCTGCCCTCAGCCTTCCTACTTATGCAGCTGCAGATGATGCCTAATTCAGCTCTTTAGAAGGTGATGTGTAAAATGCAATTATTCCCATATGCTACATGATGTATATGGATGACTCTATTTTTATTAATAACATATTTACACAAAATGAACATTTCATGTTATCTGAACTCTCAAAAAATATCAAAAAAATGTGTTAACATGATGTTCAGTTGTGGTCCTTGGAACAACAAGAACATATAATGGACAAATGCCACAACTGTGGTTGATTTTGTTGCCCTCTTAGAACATGATGGGGATCATTAATCAGCAACAGAATTAGCAACAGAATCTTGGGTTGCTAAGAAAATATTAATGTAATTAATCATATTAATCATTAAAAAGGTTCGCATGAATGCAATGTATCACAAAAGTGAGTATACCCCTTGCATTTCTGCAGATATTTAAGTATATCTTTTCATGGGAAAACACTGACAAAATGACACTTTGACACAATGAAAAGTAGTCTGTGTGCAGCTTATATAATAGAGTTAATTTATTTTCCCCTCAAAATAACTCAAAATATAGCCATTAATATCTAAGCCCCACGCAGAAAAAGTGAGTACACCCCAATGAAAAAACGTACAGCCCTAAATGTCCAAATTGAGTACTGCTTGTCATTTTCCCTCCAAAACGTCATGTGACTCATTACAGGAGTGCTGTCAGCATTGCTGCAGAGATTGAAGAGGTTTGACTGTAGGCATTACACACTTATCTTTGTACTCCTCAATAGGTTGCCGCCACACATGCTTGAGACCATCGAAACCAAACAAATTAATCTTTGTCTCATCAGACCATAGGACATGGTTCCAGTAATCCATGTGCTTTGTTGGCATGTCTTCAGCAAACTGTTTGCGGGCTTTGTTGTGTACCGTCTTCAGAAGAGGCTTCCTCCTCAGGTTACAGCCATGCACACAAATTTGATGTAGAGTACGGCGTATGGTCTGAGCACTAACAGGCAACCGTAGAAAATACAAAATTATTACAATACAAAACAGCCAGTTCATGTAATATACGTATATGTACATCATTTACGATTTTTACCTATTCATATTAAGACAGAAAGAAAAAAATTAAATATTCATGTTCTAAATTCAATATTTCTGCATGAGCTTCAATAGTAGACTTGTATTTTTGGTTTGTTATCATATTACATGACATGAAATATCAATCAATCAACTTCAATCAAGAATATTTTGAAGTATGGATTTGCATTTTGAAATTTAAGATTTGTAAATATGAACTTTTCCCAACAATATATAATGATGCAAGAGTGTAAATATTTTTTCCTCTTTGGATTCATATACAGTAATAATTGTTTTCCCATTTAATACAATATTTTGTTTGGTTTTGCACATGATATATTTTTCAAATTCTATCCAAAATTTAGTACTAATGGGGCACCCAACCCAAACAGTTTGTGCAACATGAGCGTTAATTGTGACGTCATCAGCAGGTGCAGGCCCCCAAGCAGTTTGTGCAAGCCGAGTAGATTGTGTGCCTACACTGGCATTGATTGATTGATTTAAATTATTTTGTTGTAAATTAATTTCTTGGGACAAGCGGCATATGTAAGATTGGTCTTCTTTCCTCTCCTTTTCATTCTAGATTGTAAACGTTGTTAATTTTGACTATATTTTCTTTTAAAGAATGAAATAAAAAAACAAACACACTATCACAGGGGTGTAAAACCGGTCCTCAAAGGGCCACAGCCTGCATTTGGTGTTGGGTTTAATTCCAACCAAACAAGATGAATACCTTTTCACCAATCTGGTGTCTTACAAGTGTAATCACTTGATTGCAGTCAGGTGTTGCTTGTTTTAGCAGAAACCTCATTGGTTGAACTGTCTGTGCTGGATCTGTTGGAACAAACACCATAACACACTGCGGCCCTTTGTTGAATCGGTTTGACACCCCTGCACTAACATAACATTACTAGTAGCTAACGTTATAGCTAGCTAGATATTCGTTAACATTACGTTAGTTCAATAAATGATGGCATCTTGACAATTCATACATTAGCATCACTCTCTGTCGGTTTAATAATGTGGTTGAAATAACTTATAGCAGTGGTCCCCATGCTTTTTTGCACCATGGACCGGTGTGATATGGATCTTTTTTTCACGGGCCTGCAATGAGTGGCAGACAATTACAGTAAATATAAAATAACACGACGGGGATAAAAACGAATATTAAATGCAGGGAAAATGTAACTAGCCATGCGCTGAATAATTTTTTTTTTCTTTTAACAGCTGCCTCTCCTAAAACTTGAAAATATCCTTGGTTGCAAGCATAATGAGTTCTTCTCCAATCGAGAAAGGTTTCTTGACTTTAGCAATACGGTTTGCCATGAGGTATGATGCTCCCAGTGCATCCGCTTTTGTTGTCTTGTTTGCTAGCTTTTAGCCACATATTATATAGCGTTACCTAGTGTTGCTCTTACTTAATCTGCAATGCATGAATAGCATTGCTCCTTGATGGGGTTGTCAGCAGCAACTTTGTCAAAAAGCCTGTGGGGTTTCTCATTTTTAAGTTGAGAGCGGTAACATTTTGCCTCGATCATAATCATGGTAACCTCTTGGTAAGTCACGAAACAATACGATTTGTGATACAAATCTCACGATAACAATGATCTCACAGTATGGCGATACAACGATTATCGATACATTGGTCAGGAAATCATTCTAGGATATTCTATCAAAAAACTAATAAACAGAAAAACAAGCTCCATCCTTCTGCTATAGGTTTATTCACTAGTAGGTGTCCAATCCATTTGAACTGGGAGGGTGACAGTGAATGAACCCCTCCCACTTCAAATGGGCTCCTCCCACATCTATGACTGTCAGTGGCATCCAATGCCAGGCAACTGGGTAATTTGGGGCCATTTCAGGTCTTACCTGTTGATTTTCAGGCACTTCCTCTTGATTTTGGAGCATTTTATGGGTAACTTCCTGTTGATTTTGGGGCTTTTTATGGATTACAGAACAGGACGTGATCTGGAAATGAACAGAAAGTGAAAGTATACCATTTTTTTCTACACCAAAGTTAGCAATATGTGTAACACTTGTAGTCCGTCGCTATTTGAACACTCCACTGAGCTCAGGCAGACGAACCTACTGGTCCAAAATTTCTTCATAAGTGTTACAACAACAAAATCTCTCTTACACCCAGGTTTCATTGACCAATAGCGTGAGATTTAATCATAGGTTTTGCTCACACCCCTAAAATTTTGGCTCATAAGCTACTGTCTGGAGACTCATGGAATTTCCATTTCTTCCAAAACAATGTATTAAATCACACGGATGTCGCCACATCCTCTTGCTGCAAGGTAGAATTGATATGGCACAATTATTGCCATGTGAATGTTTCCCTGAATCCTGAATGCTGTTTCCTTAGCAACCTGGGGCAATGAAAAAGAGAGAAAGAGCCCACATGCATGTGCACACTCTCACATAAATACAGACACAAATACACACTAAGTTACAATACTCTTGAATCACCAGTATGATGATTATGACCACATCAATTCAAAATTATGGATCAAGATTCTGCTGGAAAAACAATGCCATACACTTATCTTCTATTCAAGCCTCTCAAGCCATTCCAAAAAAAAAAAAAAACTATATTCTACAGTTCACTCAAAACATAAATGTTTAAGTGAGAAGTGGGTGGCGGACAGACGGCAATTCTTGACGGCATTGCACACTCAAGGACTAAAAGCAGTTTGCAAATGTATGGAAGCACATTTTCCTGTTTTATTGAGTATACAGGAGTTATCATACCACAGCTGCAGAGAAGCATTTCTTCACAGGTTTTGTTGCATATAATTTTGCCACAGAGGAGTACATTTTATAACTGTTATCAAAGACTCAATATGTAGAAGCCCTGAAGCACCAGTGTAGTGTAACATCCCATTAAATATAATGAATTACCTGCTGCCGTGCATACGCAGTATTCCAGTCGACCTGTTGGGCTAGTGAGTCTTTTGGGTTGGTTTATTCCCACTATTGCAAAGACCAGTCATGAACAAGATGGATGAAGATGTTAAATCTTATTGTCATTTCTATTATCTTTTATTGAAAAGCTGTGTATTTGTCTCCCCTTGACACTAGGCAGCTCAGTAGTTTAAGGTTTTTGGGAAGGCCTGTGTGCCACTGAGTGAACTGTAATCAGAAAACATGACAACAGGTCATAAAACTGTACTAGTCAAACACAGACAAATTTGGTGGCTTGCTCCCTTTTTTGCAATGTCGAGGAAAAACTTTCCTGAGGGTTGAACACAATTATCTTTGGCCACAGGGGTATAACTTACTACGCAATCACAACTGGCACTGAAAATTATATTGGCTGGGTTACAATTGCAAAAACAGAATCTGTGGTGGTGCTTAATGCATCCTGATGGGCAACTTTTAAGGTCACTTTTACTGCTTATCCTGTTGGAACTATCCAGTACTAGCTGAGAGCAGGCTGTCCATCTGCCCGAATTTGTAGAGGCCCTTCATTTTAACAACTCAACCACAATGACGGGTAAATCTATGTCTTCTAATGTCAATGTCTATGTCTTCTTTGTCAATTCTCATGACAAAAATCTGTCAATCCCAATGACCGATATATAAGTCAATTCCAAGCACAGCTATATTCATCAATTCGAAAGACGGCTTAATCCGTCAATTCTAACGAAGGATATCCATACGCATTTATTCCAAAGACTGATATATTCATTCAATTCAATAAACGGCTTTATATGTCAATTCAAAAGATCGATACAGCCGTTAAATCCAATGACGGCTATATACATCAGTTGCAATGACGGAATTATCTTTCAATTCCAGTGGAAGACCTATTAGTCAAAATCTAATGGTGGAAATAACCAGAAATTTAAATGACAGAGATATCAGTCAATTCTGACTCAGTATTTTATTTTTTTCACAAAAAAATAAATATGGGCATATCCAATCAACCTGAAAACGCGAGAGGAGGCCCAGTGCATCCTCCACCCGGCGGGACAACGGACAAGCCAACATGGCCAGCATGTCCAGAGACACCCCAAGCAAGGTTGCCTGCTGAAAGGAGATCAGGCAAGCCTTTCCCAAATTTGACCCTGATGCCCAAGAGAGCCACATGGGCAAGGAGCAAGTCGTATGTCCGCACGCCCGAGTGTGCGACGGTGCACATATCAGCCAGTCGTAGAGGTAGGGCAGAATCTTCATGCCGTCCGACTGGAGGGGAGCTAGAGCTGCCATCACGAAATGGGTGAACACCCTCGAGGAAAGGCAGAGCCCGAAGGGGAGCACCCTAAATTACCAGTGGCGACCCCTGTAGGTGAAGCGGAAAAACCTCCTGTGTCGAGGAGCGATGGGCACATGAAAGTAGGCATCAGGGTGAACAAGAATTGCAGAGAATGTCAAAAAGATTTGCAACTGTTGTACTGTTTGAAAAAAAAATATTCAACTTGTAATTAAATTATTAATTATCAGTGTTTAATGCAATTCAAATCAAACGATACAATTTGGAATTGCTAGGTTATGACTGTTCAAGTTAAAAATTTCGAATTCAATTTGAGCAAAGAAATTCATATTCATTGCATCGACATATGATCCTTTTGACATCCAATTTAAAATTTGACTCATCATTTGTCTCGACATATGCCGACATGCTCGAAATACGATGATTTATGACAGCGTCGCGAATTCTTTTTTGAATTTTTTTACCGCAAGATGGACACATGGCGTATTTTCTTGTGACAGGATTCAACACGGCTCCCAAAAAAGGTTAGTGCAGGTGGTGAAAAAAGGAAAAATGTGACGCTTACTCTTGAAATTGATGGAAATGATGTGTGGTATGCTTGTCAGTGAACTCGAAGGACAATATGGCCGGAATATGTCAACGATCTCGACGGTGCGTTCACGAACAGCATGCAAAACACAACCGCCACATCACAACCCGATTCATTACATAATCATTATTATTATATTATTATTTTGATTTGTATTTTTAATTTAATGGTTTTGCTATGCTTAATTTCTATTTGTAATTGTACCAGCAGTATTTATTAAGGATTTGCGTAGGTTTTTGGGCTGTGAAACTAATTAATCGAATTATATTGTATTCTTATGGGAAAATCCGGCTCGACATACAGTGGTACCTCTACTTATGAAATTAATTGGTTCAGGAATTAGTTTCGTAACTTGAAAATTCTGTAAGTAGAGATTTTTCCATGCAAATGTCATAATCCTTTCTAAGCCCCCTAAAATTCAGAGATAAATCTTTTATAATGCATAAATCAAAACATGTAAAAAATACATGTTACATTTAGATTATTGCACAATAAATATAAAATCTGAAACAGGAATAAAGAATAAAAGTTAATAGTCATGTAAAGCTGTTGCAACATCAGGGGCGAATAAAGACGATGCGCGGATACACCCCCCCCCCCCCACACACACACACACACACACACACATACAGTAGAGGTCCCTCATAGCCAATTGAATGCCAGGAATGCTGGGCAATAGAAAGTGAAAGAACAGCTACAGTATAGACCCCACTCACCAACGTCACACAATGATGTGTCGTTGTATCCGGCCACCATATTGTCCGTCATTGTTTATCCGTATTCTCAATGGTTTCAATTTTTCGTGCAATTTATAGTGCAATTCATGGAAGCCCCGGTGCTTTCAGACGCTGTAAACTCATTGGATGCATTGCATAAAAGGCGTTATGTGGAAAAGCTTCAGTTTATCCCTTCGCCAGATCCATATTTGATGCCTAAATCGATATTTTTCGACCCGCTGTCTTCGCCGTCTCTGCCTGACATCTGCTACCCTGATATCTACAACTATCTTGTCCACAGAAACTCAGCTATTCTCACGAAACTTTGAAAAACTTTAAGAGCAGCACTCTAAGCAACATTACCCCGTGTGACCCTTTACTTTCAATTTTCTAAAATGGCGACAATCAATAAAAAAAAAAAGTTGACTGCGATGGCCGACGCTTCAAGGATAGGTGGATATTGGACTATTTCTTCAATACAATACGCAACAACTGTCTGCGCCTCATTTGTAAAGAGACAGTCGCTGTTTTCAAAGACACGCTGACATGTACGACAACATTACAAGGAAGATACGTAGCGAGAAATTATAGCAACTTGAAGCTAGTTTAATTTCACAGCAGCAGTATTTTGCAAGAGCCCGAGTGTCAAAAGAGAACGCCACAAACGAGATTGTTGAAATTATGAATTAAAAAAATAATAATAAAGCAAATGTGACACACAGAAGGGCTTGCAAAAAATTGTTTAAATATATTGTTCTACGTAAATTAGCCAAGGTAGCCCTCCACATTTTTACCACACCAAATCTGGCCCCATTTGCAAAAAGTTTGGACATCCCTGTTTAACTGATGATCCGTAGAAGAGGCCAGGTTCTTTCACTTGGTACCAGCTAAATATTATTCAAAAAATAATGATGGCGGAAGAAATAAACATCTTAAATTTGAAATTGTATGTTGTCGGCGATTAGCCTCGCAATGATCTCAATTGTGGTTGTCAGCCCAAAACCCTCTAAATATATTAAATGCATCTTACCAGGTAAAAAATGACTACTACATAGTCTGTGGTGATCGTTTGGTGCCCAGTTTTCTCATCGAATTGCAGCAGTCCATCTCGCTCTCCTCTCGGGTCTCTCGGAATACGGTAGAACTTCAAGTCTCTCCGTCTATCTTCTCTGTAACTGCAACCAACCGCCACACACGCCTTCACCATTTTGATTATTAATGTTAACGAGCAGAAAAAAACACCATAATAGGAGGAATTTACGTAGCGGTAATGCGTAAACACGATGAGCTGACGGACAATATGGCGTGGAGGCGTGGTTGTGACGTCATGTGAGTTGGGTCTATACGAATGTTACGTTCAGTGAACTCTGGGAGCTGCGAGTACAAGCGATACTGTATTTTCGCCTTTCGTATCCTGAAATTTCTTTCTTAACACTAGAAAACCCAGCAACGGCCGACTCGACCTTTCCACAAGACAAATACTCCTAATATTCCCATATATGAATGGCTCTTGTCTGTCGGACAACAACTTGCCAATTCAAAAGCACTTGGGTCATTTTGCCCACCTCTGGGTTTTTCCAGGGTAGAGGCCAAATCGGCCATTGCTTGGGACTATTAGGAGTATAAGATTTCTATGGGACTTCAAGTGTTAATAAGAGGCAATATTTTCCAATTGAGGTGTGTCTTCACCTGAAAATTCTGTACGTAGATTACTATTGGCTCTGTACAAAAACTGTAACTCTTCCGGTTTAAAAAAAAAAAAATCTGAATGTCGTGTTTACAGGACTTTCCCAAACTAACCATCAGAGATGTACTATATCGTCTTTGTTAAAAGAGACTTCTAAGATATACTGGATTAAACTGAACTGAAACTTTCAGATATAAGATGATTATAATGTGACTGAAGCAATGTCCACACATAGCAGGGTATTTTGCAAAAAATTGGAACTTTTCTAACGGTTTGGCCTATCATGCATATATAGGCATATATAGGCAAACGGACATTCTGAGTATAAATAGCCAAGATTTTTAAAAACATAGACAAAAGTGAAGATTTGCGAATGCTATGTTTGATGCATCATTTAGTGAACATTAATAACTGGAGATTTATGTTTTTTAACAGCCGAACTGTCACTGCCTTCCACGGTTTGGCTCGTGAAATATCAAAGAAAACCCACTTTTGTAGTTTGGTGTGGTTTATATTTTTCCTACAAACGAGATGGTGGGGAGATTTTTTTTTTTTGACAGATTGGGCAAAACACTCATTTTTAAAAAGCCCTGCTACGTTTGGACATGGCCTGAAATTGTTATGTAGGCTGTAATAAGCAAAACAAAAAATGGCTGCCAAAAATAGCACTGCCTAAAATTGTTTTTACTGCACCACGTGTTGTCACATTAATGAAAGAAAATGTAAATGAGTTGGGGCATGTGCTGGGGTCATGTTCTCAAATTTTTAAATATCTCTCTTTTGGACTACATGGCGAAGTGCTGGAATTTCCGCCTGCAGTCCAACCTATATTCAAGCACCTTCCTCCTCGCCAGGGTGACCAAGCAGAATCTCTTATCGACCTGTCGTCTTTGTGACATCTGGCTTTTTAGACGAAGGGGAATTATGGGGCCGTGAGCAATCTGAGAGAGCAGAGATGCATGGATACAACGGCAGCAGCTATCACAGCTGTAATTTGGAGCATGCATTATTCAATAGTGCTTTAAAATCTGTGAGGCATTGAGCTTATTTATACTTTGAAAAGCGGTGGCAGGGCAATTGCAGACATGTCCTGCAGAGTCTAATAGTAATATTTCAGTGTGAGACCAGATATAAGTTTTGAAAATTTCTAACTTGCCAAAATACAGAGCATTCCAATATTTCTATAATGTAAGATATGTAAGATTCCATATAACACAGAGAAGCCAATTTTGTGTACCAGCTTCAGAAGACTGAAAATAGATTTTTTTTCATTTTTGTTTGATATTCATCAGTTCTTTTATATCAATCCATATTTATATAATTGTTATTACATGTATATTACACGTATTTTACAGCACAGCTACATTATTCTACCATTTCAATCAATCCAAAATCACTGCACCGTAATTTCCACATTTCTGGAAGAGACGGTGACGGTAAAAGAAACACGTAGACAAACTTGTTGGTAGCAGTTGCATTAGCAATATAGCACACCTCCTTTCAACAGAGTACAAAAGGGTTGCCTGTTAATGGTGAAAGGTGGAATGTTGAGTGTCTAGCTCAAGAGGACAGCGGTCACTTTTGCTCCGTTGAGCTCTACAGGATGCCTTATCATATTATTTTTGTAATTGTGTCTGTGTGTCCAGAGCAATCTTACATTCATTATGGTAATTGTCATGGCAGCCAGCAATGACCCTCAAACACACTGTCCACAGAGCTTGGCCAACACACTGTGGCCCCTGCTCTAACACAACTGTGTTGTCTGTGTGCACATGTTTGAATCTATTTGTGGCCCAGCTACAGGCCTTCCCTACAAATACTACTCAATTTCCCATTGTCCTTCTTTAGCTAAATCTTTCTCTTGCTGTCTTCATCCTTTCTGTCTCTGTGTGTGTCAGAGCACGGGGTGTGACACTGGGGCCATGAAGCTATAAGCATCTCTCCATCTCCACATGAAGACTAAGAGGGAGCATTATCAGGCTGGGAGAAAAACTGTGCATTCAGATTTCATCTATAAATAGTACAGGTCCAACAATTATTCAATTAATCGACAACTAATGGATTAGCAAATTAACCATTACAACTATTTTGATAACCGATTAATCGTTTAGGACCTTCTTCACCTTAAAATTCTTGGAATTATAACATATAGATAACTTCTATATGTCAGGACTGGAATCGAAGCAGGACTCAAATGCAGAGTTTTCTTGTTTAACAAAAATATATATATTTTACAATATGGCACAACAAAAAGTCACTCCACTGTGGGAGGCAAAAATCCTATCATAAACACAAAGTAACAAATTAACTCAGAAATGCTTACAAAATATTCACAATCAAAAGGCAGGTTCTTCAACAAAATTCACTTCACAAGGATGGCAAAAAATACCATCAAAAACAAAGCAGCTAACAAACTCAAAAGCCTTACTAAATTCTTCAGGACTAGATTCTGTCGATTGGTGACTTTGGCTGTGGATGATCGCAGGCTGGGGTGACACGTCAGCGGACGAAGACACTTTGGCACAAAACAAAGGGGAGACTGACTATATATATACACACAGAAGGTAATGGGGAAAAGGTAGAACCAATTGGTGATTAGGGAGCACATGAGGAAGGGCAAGTACTCTGAAACAAGGAGGGAAAGACTTTCAAAATAAAGCAGGAAATAACCATGACACGACAAACCTCACCATGGTGTGACACTATATAACTTCTCAGTTGTAAATATTATCAAATTTCTTCATTATATTTTTGTTAAGTCAAAGTAGGACATGAACAAAAATCTGCTTTTACTTTGGAAAACAACAATTCACATTTTTGCCAATATTCAGACATCTTATTGTCTAAACTAGTTTCTCAATAAAGCTGCAACAACTAATCGATTAACTCAATTAATAAGTTGCCAATGAATTTGATATTCCATTTTGTCTTCATTGTTACTTAAAACATGTCGAAAACCATTTTAAGGTAAATTGTGAAGGTAGGTGAAAGAAGTTACATTCATCCGATTAATCGTTTAATTAGTTGTCTGATTAATTGATTATGAAAATAATCGTCAGTTGCAGCCCTAATAAATAGCCTTCAATTACATCCTCATTGACATTCATGTGATAATGTGTGAAAAGCAATGTGTTAACAGTTTGGTATAAGACTGCAACAACTAATTGATTAAATCGATTAATAAATATGTTCAATTTGATGAATGTTTTTTGATGGCAGCTATGAGTAGTCCTGTTTGGGTCCTTTTTTGTATGTAATGTGAGCCTGCACGCGAGCCAGTGATTAGAGCAAGAGAGAGAGAGAGAGAGAGTTCACTGCTAAACTCATGTTGGGTTACCAAATCAATTATATTATTAAGTATCGAGGGTTAGATTGTCTTGTGTGTTGTTAGATCCACTGTGCCTCAGTCAGAGGTGAGTAAATGAAGCCAATTGTATTGCTTGTATTCTTTGTTGATGAGACGTTACTACTTAGCACCGAGCGCTAAGCTAATTAGCGATTACGCTAATCAGTGCCTTAAGTGTCCGTTTGTGTTGCGTTTTGGAGAAGCATATTAGCACTTGAGTTATTGTTAGATACTGTCGTAAAGCTGTCTCATTTCTTATTATAAAGAAACCACACACATAAATCCATTCATATACCAGCTTAGAGTCTCCTTTCAATATAAACTCCCAATTAAACTGTAAATTGTCATACAAGAGAGTGTGCTTTGAAATTGGATTTGGATTGTATTCATGAACAAATTTTTGATAAAGAAAACTATGGTAATTCATTACGGTCTGCCTCCTCCTCCTCCTTTGTCACTGCCATCATTAAAAACTTTAAACAAATTTTATGTACTTAAAATAGTACTGTTGTAGACTACAGTTAAGTCAGGAAGCTCTAATAAAATATTATTTTTAAAGGAAATAGTCATCCATTTTGTCTTCGTTGTTACTTACAATATGCTTAAAACAACTTTAGGTTAAATTATGAAGGTAATTGAAAAAAAAGTGACAGTTGTCTGATTAATTGTTTAATAAATCATCCGATTAATCAATTAAAAAAATAAAATAAAAAATAAATGTTCGTTGAAACTCTAGTTTGGTGTCTAATTTACTTAATAAAACATCACAACATACAATTTTCCTCCGCACTGTTGCCATGTCCTTTTTACTCAGCAACACGTCCCAAACCTATGTTATGGACCATGGAAACCGAGGTTAAACCTTTTGGCAATAATCCCAGAATGTATCTTTGGCATAAACACAACACTTCTCATCACCAAAAGAGCACCATGGGCCTTGTTTTTATAAACAGAACCCATGACCTCTGTTAAAAAACATTAAATAGTTGTTTACGTGCCAGCATGACCAATTGCGCATGGTTTGGAATTAAGTAGACAGATCTGTGCATATATAAACCTACAGCTATATTGAGGATATGTCACTGAAGCTTTGCCCACGACAAGTGAAAATTTTGTGGTCGAAAGGAAAACGCGTAATGATGTTGTCCCTTAGGCTATTCAAATCATGGCAGTTTCCTACACAAACTGGTCTACGAAGGGAAAAAAAATTTTCAACTACTTTAAAACTATTTTCACTCACTAATGTTGCTCGAAAGAAATATATAAACATTCTCCACTATGGTCAATATTAGAAAATAGATCTCCATCTTAATGAGCCACTTAATGTTTACATTAATGTCTATCTATCTATCTGAGCATATCACATTTCTGTTCTAATAAAACAGAGTGGCACATGCTGCATTACACCAGGTCAGAATAAATCACATCAAATCTAATGGGTTGAACAGATTCAAGGGGAATGATTTCAATGGCAATGTCTGCATGTACAAAATATTTAGGCTTCTGCTAAATCTTTGATTACTGTATTTTTTGGACTATAAGTCACACCAGCCATAAAATGCCCAACAAAGAGGAAAAAAAACATATATAAGTCGCACCGGAGTATAAGTCACATTTTTGGGGGAAATTTACTTGATAAAATACAACACATAGAACAGATATGTCATCTTCAAAGGCAATTTAATATAAAAATAGAGAACAACATGCTGAATAAGTGTACAGTATGATAATGTTACATGATGCTTGAATAACGAAATGCGAATATACTGTCCTCACCAGGACACAGTCAATAATACAATTGAACACCTATTGCCAAAGGCAGAGGCAGAACATGCTAACAAGTTTACCAAACCATCAGTGTCACTCCAAAACACCAAAATAACATGTGAAATGATATCATAATTTGTTAATAATTTCACACATACTGTAAGTCGCTCCTGAGTTTAAGCCGCACCCCCAGCCAAACCATGAAAAAAACTGCGACTTTTAGTACGAAAAATACGGTACTTAAAATAGTGGCTAGTATATGCAGAATAGACATAATATTGATTGGGATGTCTTAAATTTTCATCCCAGCTATAGCTCAGTCAAAAGGTTAGCCCTCTGTTAGCATGCGACAAAGTACAAAATCATGTGAACGCTTAATTATTTCATATGAAGATTGAGGAATATGTAACGTGTTCTTTATCCACTAAAATAGTGCTTCTTCTGACACACAAAAATAAAATGTGTTTCCATGGAAACTGTGTGTGAGGGGCATGCATGTGTGAGGTTGCATGTCACTGTGAAGGGCTGTCGTTCAGGCAACAGGGCTGACACACTCCCGGCTTGTTAAAAGTTTAGCTCAACTTTGGATCATTAGACCGTGTCTTCCACCTTGCAGTCAAATGTGCATGACGTTCAGCTGCCAGAAGACAAACATGTTGATTAAAATAAGTGCTCATAGCTCTATTGCTTGTGCTTGTGAAAAATGTATACAGTATGCTGCAGTTAGATTTAGTCGAGAAAAATATCATCGTATTAGGGGTGGCCATATTACTTGAATTCTATATTTAATTTGGATTACACACACTTGGACCAAAAATAGTTTGGTTAAATTGGAAATACTACTGATTTAATTCCATTACTGCATCTCTGAAAAATAAAATAAGTGCCAATGTTTATTCTACAGTAAGTTTAGAGGATGGCAGGTTTTTTTTTTGTAAATACATTTTTTTCATTATTAATTTTAAAGTTTTTATAATCAGCGTAGACTGTAAAGAAGCGTAGACTGTAAAGAAGAACTGGACAGAGTCGGGTGACGTCACCCATAGTGTTTGCAAGCTCCCACTTGAAGCTTCCTTTAGGGTGCTGCCAAGACATACCCTATGTTTTTCTTCACGCACTTGAAGCGCATTGGGGCATTTGAGCGGTACACACGGTCTTTGGCCAGGAACCCAAATATACAGACAGATTCTGAAAGAGCCAGGAAAAGCAAGTGGTTCTTGCCCGCTCTTTTGTTTAAATTAAATTTGATTTGGATTAAATTTTTGTCTATACATGCACATTTTAGACTGTACCCCATGGTTACCTCAACTAATCTGAGGACAAAAAAAATAGGAAACGGGTGGATGTGTGAATTCTTACATAATAATTGCCTTTTTTTGTTTCAGTTTATTCACACATCATATCATGGGACACACAAGAACATGGTCAAATATACAAACAGTTAATCTGATAAGATGCATGAAAGGGACACTCCAAATAAACTATTTAGTAGGGGCCCAGTCCGACAGCACACACATACACACACCCATACACATACATACAATTAACTATGGAAAATTTCAACATTCTGATTATATCGCATTTGACATGTGATACCTTAGTAATGTTATTCAAAGACTCAGCATATTAAGAATGCATTGCAAGGAGGTGAGTTTTCAGTTTTTTTCTTAAAAATGGAGAGTGAGCAATATAATTAATTAAAAAATAAAAATTAAAAAGTACTTGCCGTACTCACTGATCTGAAATTTCCTAAGACTTACTGAAGTGACTTTTTGTTTGACTTTAGAGGCGAAAATGTTCGTGCATGCTTCAGATATTGTCTTGCAATGTTTTTCTCACCTCCTGCTATGTTCTCTCATGGTGTTATCTTCCAACAAAATCTAGTTTATTCATGTACCAGCACAAGCTCATACTAGGGATATTGGATAAAGGCCTGAATGTAAAGTAGATGCCAATACTCGTCTGCATTGTGCAACTGTTAGGTGGATCCATATCGCTTTCTCAAAACAAAGACTGACCCAAAGACCCTCAAAAGTCAGCGTATATTAGCATGATCAACCTCTGTTTACCCGAGAGAAGATCACATGTCCTCGGAGAGGTTGCGTTTCAGCCAACCGCAACTTGAAACACAATCTTTGCAAGACTGATCTGTGAAATGTGCTGCCTGTGAAACCTTCCTCTCATAAAAAATTAATTGAGGAATCGAGTGGGTAACATCAAGCTGGGGCCCAGCTCAAAGCATGTAACGTTAGATTGAGAAAAACAAAGAATGAATGCTCCTTATTTTTTACCCATCTGCTGTGTTTTAACGTCTGACAATTTCCTTTAAAATGTCTAAATTTCTTTGGCACACTCTTAAAAGTTAGGCAAACTGATAAACAAGACACACAATGCCTTCCATCTATTATGAATATGGTTCCTCGGTGCCTTTGAAATAAATGAGGCAGAGGGCTGGAAACAGACAAAAGATGCGTTAGGATATGTGCAAAATGCCTCTGCTATGGCTTTCTTTGAATTTATAATCAGTCACCGTTTTGTTTGATATTCTAGGATGCAAGGTCAGAGATTTCACTTCCCTATTTGTGTGTTTGTATTATTGTCATGTCTTTCAGAGCGGATGACTAATGATGCTGACAGATCGACAAGCCACAGCCCCAAGAAAGATATGATTTATCTCTATTATTAACCTATGTCATTTCCCACAAGTCTATTCAGATTTTTGACTGAAACCGCCATATTTTTTGGTGTATTATGTTTCTTTCGCAAGTGCCATTTTCAATTGTGCCCTATTTTGATCCATAGTTAAGTGTAAATTTTCTGTTCACATAAAGATGGCACCCACAGAGTGCAGGGATATGAATGTTGTATATTGTAAATGGACACCACCCACACCATTGCAGTAGTAGCGTTTACCGGTAAAAGAATACCCACAAATAGCACATAGTAAATGTGATGAAATTGCGTCTATGTTGGCAGATAAGTTTGAAATTTCACAGCGCTAGCAAAACAATTTCCTCAATGACTGGCTTGAAGGTTTGTGGAATCTCTCAATATTAATGAGGGGGTGTGGGGGGAACAGAATACTTGCAAACCAGACATATTTGACATATTTCCAGCTGCCTTGGAATAATTGAATTTCCCCCTTTATGAGTGTAATGCATTTATAAAACAAAAATTTGGAAAGGGAAAAAATATTGTCAATGCAGGTAAAAAAGAATGTCAAAGAATGCATACATTACACTCAAAGCTAACTAATTACATAGTGAGAGAAGAAAAATTGAAAGAAAACTTGTGGGTGCAAAGTGTGTACAAGCATCACAGAAAACTCGAAAAGAATTACATTACCATAACCGCTTGTGTTAATGTAACATGGGTGGGGTCCATGTATACCCACTAAAGGCATTCGGGTCCACTGAGACCACAATTGTAAATAGTTGTTAGTTGATAATAGTTGCTAACTACTTCTTCATATGCTTTAGTTAGTTTGCTTATTGCCATAATGACTTTTTGGTTTAAGCGCATTACTTCTACCGCACCATGGAGTGGAGGGGGATTAGCTCTGAAATGGATTTTTAAAAAATGTTTTAACTCAAACGTATTCGCCATCTAACTGAACTGTGATCCCTGTACCGTGACGGTGCGGTACGAATACATACAATGCATACAATACATAGATACTGTATATTATATAAAGTTTTGTCCCAATTTTACACTTCACAGAGTGCAGTTTGTTTTACATTAGTGTGGCCTTAGATGGCGCCATGGAAGAATTTTGGATGCTAATATGAAACAAAAATGTACATTAGTAGATGTTTTTTTATGCTGCAAGTCAACCAACTCCATTTCTCTCTGGCAGGTAGTGCTTGTTCTTTGCGGCAGTACCAGCCATAGACATCCATTGGAGCTATGATCGGTCAGAGCGCCAACTGCAATCAGTCACTGGTTTTGAAATCTATTATTTGATCTCTTATTTTTATCCGTTCTTTTTTCTTGGCACATACCAACAATGTTTATTCACCACAAAGAATTTCATGAGACTGGCTAAATTTCCATTTGGTTGTCTCCAACCATTTCCCACTCAGAGCTTGATCATGTATTTGTAATTTTAAACATCTTACATTGTACTATAATCAAATAGGTATGTGATCACCCTCAGTTACTGTATGACATCAAACATGGCAACTAAAAAGCAAACAAAAACAGGAAGTATCAAGCAAAATTATGCAAGTTAATGAACCAAATATTAAACAAACTGCTTATGGTTTTCTATAACTAGCATGACACTGAAACATTCACCACCAGAAAAAAAGTACACAAAGTGATGTCACTATATCATTTGGCTATACTTCTCTTTTCATATTTCTCTTCTCTCACCATTGTCTTCAATTCAGAACCCCCCCCCCCCCACAAAAAAAAGGTAGAGACGAAATACACAGTTAATCCTTTAAATCAGGATTAAATTAGGTCTGCCAAGCTTTCCTTACATCTTTATTGAAGCTAGCAAAAGCTGCAGCCAACAAGTGAACACAAGTCGAATAAACCACCAAGTTGAGTGTGGTCCATTGGTGACTCTCAAGATTGACACCATAAATGATTTCATTCAGTGCATTGAGCTCCCAACTGCATTTGTACTGACCATTCAGGGCCCCAGATATCACTTCATCTGAACAATTTCTCCTCTGTGCAAATTGACTCTCACACAATGCTAAATTAAATTATAAAAAACAATAAATGAATTGAAAGGTCCATTGATATTAAAACGTCATTTAAGTCACAATGCACAAAGCTGTTTTGAAATGACCCATTGAGAGTATGTTATTCCATTAAAAAATAGGAATGTGAAATGGGAAGGGAAAAAACACTGCAAAACCACCCCTAAAAATTACCACAAAGAAAACGTGTCATTGACCCACTTATTTTGATAAACATATGCCTCCCTTGATGCAAAAGCCTGCATTTCAAATACCTTTCCACACACTAAAAAGGCTCTTTCAGTTGGGCATTTTAATAAGAGCAAGGAAGCCTGGCTAATTATCTTACACCTTGCTTGTTATTACACTCCGATCACACAAATTTGAAGATTCAAAATACGGTTTCTCCAGTGTGTTGTTTGGTCCACCACAGGAAAGGGATTTAAATGAAATAGACTTCACAGTAGGAGTTTTCTCCAAATCCATGATTGTGAATCTAAATTTGATAGGGAGATGTATATCTTATATGCAACAGCATGACTACTCCAACCACAGCAGTAAGTCACACTATCATTCGCTATCTCTTCTTGGCTTGCTGTTGCATATAGAAGTGATTCTAAACCTGTGTGCCATGGCACTCAGTGTGCAGTAAGAAATCATCTGGTGTCTGTATATTATACTGTAATTATCTGATGTCACTAATTTGGAAACCCCCAAAAAATGTGTATACACGTGTTGTGACATTTTTGTTAATTCGTATGCGTGAGTTTTATGTTCTCCCATGCTTTTCTCCAGGTACTCTAAATTCTCCATAAGTGTGACTGTCATAGTGAAAAGTTGTTTGTCTATTTATTGTTAGGATTTGCGGAATGTTGAGGATCCCTGAGCAGACTCAACCATGGTGTAGTGATGAACAAAATCATTTATTTGCATCCAAAACCAGATAGTGAAGCTTTCAGGTCGTGGTAATCAAGCCGGCGTGAGGTGATGAAGCTCGGGAAGACGGCAGACGTAAAATCCGATAAGAGGCGCGCAAAAACAGGACCTGAGGTGAGAGCAAATAAGTCGTGTGCCGGTGATCAGAGAAATCAATAAGGAATGCGAAATACAACTAACATTGGAAACAGACACGTTAATCAGGCGACGAGGTGGTGACGTCCACTGTCTTAAAAAGACGGCTGATTGTCATTACCAGCACCTGTGGCTGCTCCACCCGTCTGACGTCCAACCCGCAATCAGATTAAAGGGATCCTCTATTTTTAAGACAAGTAATTCTTAAAAGATAAATGTTAGTATGAGTTATTTTATTTTGATATGAAAACCCCTCTTAATGTTTTTGTTTTAATAAAGTTTGTAAAATTATTTTAAGTCATAGGTCGCCATTCTTGTTACGTCGCAGTGCGTGACGTCACTGGTCCCGTTGCCGAAATTCCAGTGTTTCACACGTTAGCTTTCCCAACCTGTCATCAGTTCTACCCTTCCTATTTGAACCAGATCTGAAAAGTGAAGAGCAGGACAACACCGTCGGTCGTTCACAAGACGAGCTTCAGGGAAAAATGCGTGCAGCAAATACCTGATAAGACAAAAGTTGGGCAAAATTGGTGATGAGAGAGTCCTGTTGGGAACTCCGTTTGGGAGCGAGAGTGCATGCTGTTGGGATTCGGGAACTCCGGTTTTATTAGCCGATATTCAAGGTAAGCATATTGCGTTTTCAAACTTATCCCAATATAATTATGTAGATTGTTAGCATCCAGAGCTGTCGTGTGCTTTACATACAGTACAGGCCAAAGAGCACACCTTGTGTAATCCATGTCTTGTACATTGTAACGCGTGGTAGCTAGGATACGTGTATAAAAGTACCAAAAAGGGGAGAAGCTTCCACTTACGCACATTTATTCACATAAAAAATCATATTTCCACCTTGACCACTCTTCACTCGGGAGCTCAGCAGTATGCAAACACGCGTTCCCTGACGAACTCCAACATTGTTGTAAGGTCCACTTCAGAGTCACTGTCGTCACTGTAGCGTGCCATAGTGCTTTAATTATTTCGTATTATTTGGGGAAAACTCCCACGAAGAATAGTCAACAAAAAAGATAGCAATAGTAATCCAAATCCGCGTTTTTAACTCACTCGAAGATCCAGGAATTAGAACGATCCCATGGCAATGTCTCAGCCGCGATCAGGGCGTCGATTCCACAAAATAGACGGATCTGAAAAGCCGCTGTGGGACCGACGAATCAAAAAAATGGACAGATCCAAAATCAAAATTGCAGATGCGGTGGGACCGTCGGATCCAGAAAATAGACGGATCCCTTACTTGACTGAGGATTCGTACGTTGTGGATGAACCCTTTCACACATCCAAGCTGCTGCGGTATAGCTAAATCAACAGTATGTAATGTGTTTTGACTGTCATTAGCAGCTGTATTTGAATCAGTCTCTGGAGTGTGGTTCACCTTGGCTCCAATAATGTTGACAGTGAGTGCTTTAATCAAGTCCAGGCCCAGCAGAGGTGATCCAGCTTTAAAAATGTGGACGGAGTCTGGAACCCTGCTGTCTTGCCCTGCTTTGGCTGCTGTTGCCGGCAGACAACCAGTAACAGGCACTTCACATTTAGCATACTGTATCTGACCAGTTTGACTTGAGGTTCGGTCACTGAGCAATCTGCAAAATACCGTCTGTACATGGTCTCTGGTAGGATAGATACGAATGCTCCGGTATCAACAATCAATTCCAGCACATGAAAGTTTAGGTGCTTCAATGTTGACATTGCAGGTAATTTTGTTACAGGTGGCAACAGAAAATTTCACATCATTCACTTGCAGAACAGCTAGAAAAACGAAAGAAAAGTTCTCTATGAGCAATTTACCCAGCTTTAACCATTGAGAACCGTGCTAGAAGTATTCCCAAGCAACATGTTTCTTTAATGTCGAATGAAATATTACTTTCATTATTGAATCAATGAAGTGCAATTCTTACATATGACTCCTTTGATAAATAAATTTGATACCTCCCTTCAGGTTGTTTTGGAAGGAGTTGTTTTTAGTGACGGGATATGTCGTTCACTTGAGGAAACGAATCCATTCCAGTTCGTTCAGTAAAAAGACTCGTTCAAACAAATCGTTCACCAAATCGTTTGCCCAACTCACCCCCCACCCACCCACCCAAATGAATCGTTCGGTTAGTGAACGGGAAGTGACGTTGCCAAACGAATCTTCAAAGACTGCTTAGCAATATAACTGAACGGGAAGTGACATTGCTTGGTCCCTCCCCCTCTTGCACACAGGCTCCTCATTGGCCGCTCGTCATAGATTCAGAAGTGAATGACAGACTATATCATTCTGTTTTCGCTGCCTCGTCTATACCCCGCCATTGCAATAGCGAGGGAGAACTTCCGCGTCGTCCGTCGTATTTCTATGGGATCAAAGTCATGGCTCGTGCTTGCATTTTGATTTAGGACACTTTTAAACATTTTCCTTTTGAGGATTTTGGCTCGGGGGTGCACGGACTTTCTCTAGCATGATCTTGATCACATATACAATATTGGCGCTACCAGCCTACACGACACGTTTGCTGTCTCGCAAATAAAAAGAGAAATCGAAAGTTTAATTTCCACATATGGAACAACCAACACATTATATTTACCTCACACTCTGTTGTGTTTTTGTTTTAATGCTCCTCACTATTATTTTTGGTAACTATCGTTAAAACTAAAACGTTAATAGCTGGTTGTCAAATGTACTGCTCTGAAATGAAAACAATACTACATTTTGATACAAGACAGTTTCATTGCAAATCATTATTAATATGATTGTATTGAAATATAATTTTTGTACTGGTATTAATAAAAATAATAATAATCCAGGCAGCTCCCCTGTCGTCCCCTCATCTCAGATCGTCAAATGCTGACGAGAATCAATTGTTTAATAATTGCAAAACGTCTACTCAGCGAGCTACGAGACTCAAAAACATCATCCGCTACAGTTTGCTCTTTAGAATGTCGCCTTTCCACTCTTTCCAATCTTCCATGCCCGCGTGCGTTGTTTTTGGGCGCTTGAGTAGCATATCATGGACGGATGGACATTAATTTGTCAAATCAACCAACACCCGACACACTCTGACAAGAATAAAATAAATAAAACACTTGGAAAACATTGACATGTATATAATGTTTCATTACAAATCAGTATTATGGTGATCATACTAAATATTAATTTTCCTGTGCACATATGAGGTAAATATCGCTGCCATGAAGCCTCCATAGAGTGACAGTTCTCTCCCCCCGCTCCCTCCCCTGCCCGCGATGAGGCTGGCGTCTGATTGGTCGTGCGCGATGTCAACACTCTGCCGCTTGCTCAACGCCCTCCCACGCAGCAAGCAAGCCCCAGCTTCCTGGAACTAATCAGTGCAGAAGGTGATTCGTTCGGTCTCGTTTACCCAAACAATTCTTTCAAAAAGAAAGAATCGTTCAAGACCGATACAACACTAGTTGTTTGAGTGTATTGTAAACGTTGTAAACGGTCAACCAAAATCTGCCCATCACTTTTACGATTGTTTTGTCATGTTAAAGTCAAGGCCATACAATCAACTCTTAAAGATATAGGAAATGTAAAACAAAACACATTGTGTCATATAGTATACGTATGTCACAAACCAACTATACGACCTGACTTCAATTGAGATGGTCTTCTAAAAAATTATCAGCTTGTTTTCTGTCATATCTCTAATTTTGTTATTTTAAGATATATTTTAAATCCGACTCAGTGACTCAATGTCAGTGAAAACAGACTTAGATGCATATACTTACTTCACTTGCATTTTTTTTTCTGACTGTCAGACAGAGATCCCAAAGTGCCTTTCACCATTTTGAAGTTGAGCGCAGCATCTCAGTTGGTTATTCTTCAGGGAGTTCTTCCCCTCCTAGTAAAATCCTTTCCCCCCTCCAAAGCTTTGGTGAGAGGGTTTTTTTTCTTTTGTTTGGACAATCTACCGTAATTTTCAGACTTTAAGCTGCTTAAACTTTTTTTCTTTCCATTTGAACTCTGCGTCTTTTATAAAAAAGCGGTTTATTAAGTGATTTTGGGGGGGGGGGGGGGGGGGGGGACAAAGAAGCTTCATATTTTCTTGTTCAAAAATGATGATTTATTTTCATTTAATTTTGCTTCGCGGCCGACTTGCCATGATGACATTGTTTATTTTCTATTTTATTTTTATTTTTTTTAACCTATCCTGTTCAATTGCTTAGACACGGAGGATAGGTGTTAGATTTTGTGTTAGTTCCCTCCTAGTGTGTCCCCTTGATTGCCCATTGATTTCACCTGTTGTGACTGCTCCTAGTGTATCCTCCAACTGCATCCTTCTGTGTCACCCACCTGTTCCTCGTTGTCTCGTTACTCCTTATCTGTGTGTGTATATAAGCTCCCAGTTTCTTTTCACACATTGTTGCGTCATTGTAAGTGTCCATGTGCACGTCAGCGTCTTTTCCCAGCAGTTTTCTCCATCCAAGCCCTTGCGTTCCTCGAAGTAAGTTTTTGATATCAAGCCTTTAGTCAGTGACCTGAGTATTGTTTGTTTGTGTTTTTTGGATCCCCACGATACTGGTTGATACTTTTTTTTTTTTTTTTTTTTGTTAACCTTAATCATTTTCCACTGCCGGTCTACCCCACCGCTTTCTTTTCCCTGCACTTGGGTCCACACTACCAGAGAAGCTTGACAATAGGAATCTGAAAGTCCTTATGGTCTGAACAGTTTTAATGTATCACTTGGGAGTAGAGCCGGGCGGCATACCGAAAATTTACGGTTACCGAGATGATTTACGATGACCGACCTAATTTTGGCCATGTTGGTAAATTTGTTTTTAATGAAACGAGAAAATTAAATTCTTCTCAGCCCGCTTTGACTCAGCCCATGTTTTGTTGATTTTACGAGGAAATTGATCATTCATTCCAAAGGATGCTCCCATTAGCTCTTTTCCCTCGGATTTCACAAGCAATTTCTACTGATGCTGCGTGAGTTTAATAATAATAATTACAATACGTTTTATTTCACGACACTCGAGGACAATTTTCAATCACAAGGGATAAAAAGAGATAGAGAAATATCTGGAAGTAAACGCATGTAATGTGAAATGTGCAGGTAGATGATTGTATTCTTGACGAGGTGACCCAATGCATCCTGTACAAACTCTATTTTTAGTTGATTCACAAACATTTGTTTACTGTGGATCCTATTTCTTCTGTGAAAGAGTGGGTGACATTTGTTTGACACAAGTGCAATTTATAATCCAGCAAAAAAAAAAAAAAAAACCTGTTTCCTTCATTTAAAAAAAAACAAACAAACAAAAAAAAAAAAAAACAGAATGCCCGCACGTATATTGTATTGTTTGTACAGTACAAAGGCAATGGTAATACCAAATAGCTGCATGTGTCATGTACTGATATCCTTAAATTAGAAAACAGTAACCTGATAGCTGGCCTAGGTATTATTAAATAAATCGTGATCGTCCTGTGGTGTTTTTTGGCCCGGTTTGAAAAGATATGAGCAATCAAAGGCACTGATATAGCCCCGACATTCAGGGTGCTTTCCAGGTATGATCGTTTTGCGTGCTGATGTTGCAACAGGCCTCCCTCATGACTGAGGGCCCTCGTCTGTGTGGTAGCTCAACAGAACAACGCTGCAGTTCACAACACTCAACTGACGAAGGACTTCATTAAGGAAGAATGACATCACTCTTTTGGACCATCCTGCATGTTCCCCTGATTTAAATCTATTGATTTAAAAAAAAACAAAAAAAATTATGAATGGATTGTAAAAGGAAGTTTATAGTTTATAAAAACGGCCATCGGTTCTAGATAGTTGATGCCTTTCGTCAAGCAAACTTCGCCATTTGGACCAATGTTGTTGCTTGTTGCCTGGAACACTCAAGGCTCAAACACACGTGAACGTCGCGTCAACGATCTCGCCACAATTACGCTTCGAAACGCGGCCATTAAAGTCAATCAGCCAATGCACACCAGTCGCAGTGCGTCTGCGTGTTAGACGCGTTCCAGAAGCGCGAAACGCGACGCACGCAAAAAGAACAGCAGAGTTTGTTTTTTGACGCGGCCCCCTGTGTCAATACTACCAGGTAGGATCGGGCAGGCCGGAAGTCACTCGTGTAAAAATACGGTGGATCCGGTCGATTTTCAAAATAATATGCAATCGTAACTTACTATATAAATAAAATAAACTGAAATGAGCTAAAACACCTGCAATTAATACGAATAATACACAAATCCTGCTACACAATTAAATTAATTCCTGCGTGGTGCTTTAACTTGAGAAAAAACATCAATAAAGCTTTGCAAAATGTTCATAAGAAAAAAAATGTTAAAATCTTTGTCATTGGGATTGCTCTTTGCTTTAGCACACGACTTATTTTTTCTTCTTTCTTTCAAAAAGAAAGCTGGCCAATACGCGAGGTCTGAAAGGCAAAGTGTTGTTGTTTTATTACCTTTAAATACCCGCTATTCACGCGCGATCTTGCAATCCTCGCGTGAACCGATCGAGCCGCTCCACAGACGCGCTGCTCGTGAAACGCGTCCTATGGAAATTGACGGCGAGCGTCACTGGTGCGTTATCGCGGCGGGATCGTTGACGCGACGTTGACGTTTCTAGTGTGTTTGAGCCTTCACATTAAGCATGCCCAAATTATTTTTTGAAATGATTAAAAAGAATGGAGCTGCTCAGTACTGATTCTGAGATTGCTTTTGTTCTGGTTTGGTGAGAGTTTTATTTACTTATTGATTGATTGATTGAATTTTTTTGGCAAGGGTCTTAAACTTTGATCATCAGATAAACAGCCTATTTAGGGCCGGAGCAACGAGTGGCGCGAGACCCATGTTGTTCTGCAAATGTTTTTTTTTTTGGTTTTTTTTTCCAGGGCAAAAGAAAATGGCCAATTTGGAGGCCTTAACATGCTCAAAAACTCATCAAAATTTCAGACCTTGGCGCCTAAGGAGTTGGATCCCACTCAAAATTAGTGGGACTGTTCATGAGACGTATGAGATCTTAAGTTATCAAAATGGGGAATTTTCATTCATTAGCCTGATGTGGGCGTGGTGCCAAAGTCGGCCATTTTTGGCAACACACCAAAGTCAGTAAATGACTAATAACTCCTATAAATTAAAAAAAAGCAGCAGAATGGGAAGTCGTTGGTGCTCAGAAAAGACCGAAAATTTTGAAATGCCCTGGAATTTCATAGCCAATCACAGACAAGCGAAGATGCACAGCCAGAGGGCGCTGCATGTCGCGTTCGCTTGCTGCTGCAGTTGCATCGCGCCACATGTGTTGGCTTTCATCTTGAAGGCAATGAGTGTAAAATTTCGCCATTGCTCATCGCCTCCTGTGTGTTTTGCACCTTTGTGGCAAGACACACGGGAGGCGATGTCACTAGCATTCAATACTTTTTTTATAGCACGAGCGTGAAGAAGTGGAAATTGCCAACCTTCTTGCGACAAAGCGACAGGCGATGTTCATGCATGTACACGATATAAGAAAATAGGAAATGGTTCTATTTCTGTCACCTGGCACTACAACCAATCACTAATGGATTTATTGATCGATAAATCACCTGCGAGGACACTGACAAACCCGGAAATTGAAATCCACCTGCCACACTTTGTCAACATGGGGAAAAAAAATAAATAAATAAAAACTTTGTCAACATGGATATTTAATTTTTCTCTCGTATTTTTTATAAGTTTGTTGTTCTTCTTTTTTCAATGATTGTATAACATTGCTGGTCATTTAGGAAAAAAAAAACACTTGGTCAAAATCGGAGCATATTATTTTCGCATACAACACATACTTGATAATACCTCTCGCCCCGGGACATAAATTTAAAAAAAAAAAAACAAGCAGCAGTACGGCAAGTTGTTGGTGCTCAGAAAAGACCGGAAATTTTTAAATGCCCTCTAAATTCATGGATAATCAGGGACGAGCAATGACGCACAGGCAGAGGGCAGTGTGTGTCGCCTCCCATGTGTTTAGCCCCTTATACTAATCCCAGATAACAAAGGAGCATATGTTAGATTGAGCTGTATAGTATTTATTAAATTGAAACAAAACGCGACTAAACTGTCAATACACTCTACCTATCTATTGATTCAAATATGATAAAAAAAGACATAATTTACCCTTATCCCCTACATAATAATGTATGCTTGTTCAGTAAATTGTATGAGTGTTGATTTAAAAAAAGACATAATTTACCCTTATCCCCCACATAATAATGTATGCTTGTTCAGTAAATTGTATGAGTGTTGCAACAAATAATCTAAGCTAAAATAATATAAGCTTTAAACTAAGTAAATTCTCAAGATTTTTTTTTCATTGTATTTATTAAGTACTATCTGTGTGATTGCTATACTTGTTATTACAAAAAAGTTCCTTATTTCTAGAGAGAGTTTTGAGTTACGTGAGTCGTTGTTGTACATAGGGAAAAAAAGCTTTACCGTATTTTTCGGACTACAAGTCGCATATATAAGTCGCACCTGAGTATAAGTCGCATTTTGGGGGGAAATTTAGTTGATAAAATCCAACACATAGAACAGATATGTCATCTTGAAAGGCTATTTATTATAAAAAATACAATCGAGAACAACATGCTGAATAAGTGTACAGTGCATGAACAACGAAATGCAAATACAGTATACTGTCCTCACCAGGACGTTACGGCTCGGTCCTGGCTATACAGCGGGCCAAATGACGATGCTGGACGTCCGTATAATTTGCTGAATAAATTTCGTCCTCGATACCAAACAGGTTCGCATCAACGTAAATAAATGATAACTAGGTGCTATTACAGCAATGACACAAACGGTTAGCATGCGTTCGCTAGCATTAACACATCGTTCAAACAACCACACAATTGGCTCTAAGTGTCCGATCGTGAGTGGAAAACACACAACAACAACAACAGAAAAGATGATACACACAGGCATTGCCTCTGTATTGATATTTTACAAGCATAAACAATGAACGTAGGTTTGCAGCTGTGTCTCTCTTTCTCGCTCTCTCTCTCGCCCACTCGCTCAGACAGAGACGCTGCGTAGCTGTCAGTCTTCTTCTGGCGTGTGAGCGCTCTTCTTAGCGTAAACAAGTGGAAGTGCGCCCCTACGTGGGCGTGAAAGCGCCACAAACTAAAAGCATGCATTTCAATATAAAAAAGTCAATAATACAATTGAACACACATTGCCAAAGGCAGAACGCGAACGTGACCATAGCTATTAAGAGTTATTCAGATAACTTTTGCATAAAGAACATGCTAACAAGTTTACCAAACCATCAGTGTCACTCCAAAACACCAAAATAACATGTGAAATTATATCATAATGTGTTAATAATTTCACACATAAGTCGCTCCTGAGTATAAGTCGCACCCCCAGCCAATCTATGAAAAAAACTGCGACTTAATATCTGAAAAATATGGGATATGAAAGCACAACCGTATTAAATTATTTTTGAAATACACTGCTGCTTAGACAATCCGAGTAAATAATTCTGCTCTATTCAGACAGTCATTTAAAATGATGCATGTCGACTTCAGACTTGGTGTCCCTAAGAATGAATTGTATTTTTCACACGTGTACATTGTTGTCTCTGTCCATTTTAAGGCGTATATGTCTTTCTGGTTGTTTTACAGATAAAGCATGATTTATGAGAACAGGAGGTTTCTATACAGTAATTACTGTGATAGTGAATATAATAAAGAATAAAATGAAACCATTGCTGACTCCTTGTAGATAGTATAGCGGGTATTAATGTGGACTTTTTCATTGCATAAACACTACATTGTATGCATCCCTGACTTTGGATGAAGACGAAAAACAAATTGTTCACACAGATTGATTTTTTTTTCCCCTACTCTCCAGCCAAAACACCCATTAATGGCTTAAAAGGACAGTTCAAATCCATTTAGTTGACCATGTAGCAAAGTGGTCCTAAATGGCACATCAATGTAAGTAGTCAATGTGGTATTTGTCTGCTATGTCCTAAGAAAACAGTCCAAAGATCTTTTTTGCATCGTTATGCAAATCACGAATAGCAGATGAGTAATGAGTGTTTATAAGAAACACTATGTAATGTGACTTGGATAACAAATTTGCACGGAAAACCTCGAGAGGCCTCTTAGCCCAGTCATGTTTCCCTGAGCTTGAACATATTCTTTAATTATGTGCTGTCCCCTTTGGCAAGACACATACCATTTGTGAGCAATGGAACTGTGACATTTCAAAATGAAGGAAGGCAGTGTAAGTAAGGCTTACAGTGAGATTGCCTCCTTATGAATGGTCCCAACTTGCATGATGCGACGTTAAGCAGTGCTTAACTCTTAATTCTTGCCACGTATGTCTTTTTTTTTTTTTTTTTTTTTGTTCTTGTTGTTGTTTTTTTGTATTTGTTTGGTTGATTGGTCGTTTTTATTCATTATGTGTTTATTCTGGTGCATTCCAAATCTTACAGCATACGTACATCAAAGGTGGGATTATATTATATCATTCAGATCTGAGGTGAACGTTTTAAGGCACATGTACTTACAGCTACTGGTATCCATTTAACCCAAGGGTATGACTGTTAATTGTCAAAATTTCTTGGTAATTTTTGGAATGTTCCTTTAGACGTGTGCTAAAATAACTAACAGGAAAGCTTTGAAAACATTAAAAAAAAATAACGAAAGGTTCTTTTGACAAAATATCTGTTAAAAAAATCTGCTACCTGCCTTTCAACGAGATTATATCTGTAGACAAAAACGGGCAATTTGTCAAGCCATTCTGAAAATGTAGACAACACCTATCCGCCGCTTTCCCTCTCAGTGGAGGCATAAATAGCAGCCGAGGTCGCTGATTGATAATTATCCTTATCTTCAAATGTCTCCTGTTTCGGGGAAACAAATAAGGCGAATGGCGCACTGGCAGCCAGAGGTCAACAGGAGGACTTCTATATTTCACACAGCACACAGGAAGGGAAAGAGGTGCCACCGACCCATCGTCTCCGACCCCTAGGTGAGATCTGAACGGGATGATAAAAGCAACTGACGAAGAGAAAATTGGCAGATAATTACAAAGGCTAGAAGGGCACATTTTCTTCCCCCATGCCTCTTTCTCTTTGTCATTTCGCGCACATTTATCAACCCCCCCCCCCCACCACCACCACCACCACTGACACACACAGATGCAACGGCATAGTCAAGTCTGTGCTGTGCAATCACTACTGAAATTGACTATGATCCATGTTGCAAGAACATTTTTTCCAGGGTGGATGGATTTTATGAAATAAAGTGCCTGGCATATCTAAGAGACTATTACAAATTGCAAGTAAACTGCTTCTTTCAGTATAAAATGGCGTCTATTTGATGCATTTAAATTGATGCAAGTAAATTTCAACTTGAGCTATCAAAGTGATGGCACACACACAACAAAGTTGGGAGTTTGGGCAATTTGGTGCCTTTTCTAGAGTCACTGCAGTGATATTCAGGATGCAGACTAAATTCTCTCTAACCGTTAGTCGCAAAATATACAGTCATGCATCTCTCAGTGGTAACCACATCCTCCATCCCCTGGGGTGTGCTGGAGGGGGATCAACACTTGAGCTGGAAAGAATGCGTCTAAACTACATAAATTGTGACAGAAGAAAATGTTGTGTGTGAGCGTGTGCTGTTTCTCTAACAGCACAGTTGTAATGCAACCACTGACATTATCCCCTCAGAAGTGTTTTCTTAATCCCAAACTTTGTTTTGTGTTTGCAGCCCACACTGATTCAACTTGACAGACGTAAGATGGATAAATCAACTCAGTCGTCTTCTGTTTCACAAGTCAATGTTGCTTTTCTCTTCACCCGAGAGGGCATTTTAAGAGTTACGTGAAACTAGGTAAGACTTAATCTTAAACTTTGTGAGAAGCCAAATGGATGTTTTTTTTCTCCTTCTTGAGTTTGACACAGAAGAGACATAGTAAAGACAGAAACAATACACTATGATTAAAGCATAATCATTGATGTATACCTCAACGCTGACTGGGATACCATTATAAAGATAGTAGTGAACATTAATATGCAGACGTTCACTGAGATGCTGCCCTCGATTTTGATCTAGAATGGATGTGTGCCTATACAATCATCTTTTATGTCATGTTTTGATCAGCAACATGAGGACAGGAGAGAAGCAGAGGGAGGTTTACTCAAATGCAGATAAAACAACAACCAAGAAAATATTATTCTTTGAATATCAAAGAAGAACACTGTAGGCAAAAGCATAGGGGAAAAACACACACACAATAACAAACACACACCACAGTGTACATTTGAGAGATGCAAGGGATAGGAGAGTGGCTGAAAAAAAGACAGATGAAATGAGAAATGAGCAGGCATATAGTGTTGGTTGAACACAAACCATTGATAAGTTTCTCTTTAACAGTCTCTCTGGTACAGTTATGATTGGCAGTTGTCCAGTAGTGAAGCTGATTCTCACTTGGTTAGCGAGAATGACTTATAACTTCCACATAGGCTCAAATCAGTGTTGTTTTCGTCAACAATGACAATCACGAAAATATTTCGTCGGCGAACAATTTTTTCATGACGATGACCTGATGATGACGAGCCATAGACATCAAAATACCTTGACAGGACACATTTGGCATTCTGTGCGCCCGCTGCCTGTAGGGGGCTGTGTGACTCAGCTTCATTTATTAGAAATCGGTGGGAATGACTTTCACACATGCTTTTGAGCACAAATCCGGAATTACATTCAAAAAGTCCGAAACCTGGACCGCATACTAACAACAAGGATTGTCTCAGGAGTGATTTGTCCGAGGATTCAAGGTGATTATTATATTTTTCGTACCATGCATGCATTTTGAAACGTTTTGAAAAAAATCAATGGGAGAATGGGAACCGCTACGGCATTGGTGTCATTCTTCGACATATATACGTAAAATAGCTGTCAACTGCCCGGTTTTTGCTTTTAACCAAGAATCAAGACTGTTTAACATCCATATTTATAACGAATTCAGTTATTCAAGCATTTATTCACAAGGATTTTGAATGGAAAACGCCATCGTGGAAGCCCCCTTATCATAACGAAGAGCCAACAGACTAGCATCATTCTTTGACAGATTTAAGTAAATTTAAACTGCACGCACATTCGCCATTTTTACGCAAAATAAATACTACCTGCACGGTTTGTTTTGCTTTTAACCAAGAATCAAGACAGACATCCGTATCTATAAATAATTCAGTGATTCAAGCATTTATTCACAAGAATGTCAACGTAAAAAGCTCATTGTTTTGCTACGGTAGCCATGTGGGATTTTGTATCTCTAGATTTTATTCTAGACATTTCTGCGTCCATATTAAAAAACAATCAGCTTTTATGTGTTTTATTTTATACTACCATCGTAAAAATTAAGTTGCTATTTTCGGCAAAAACTTATATATGTTTAATATTGCTATTGATCCTGAAAATATTGGTGATTATCTCTGGATTTGGCGATTTTTTTGCATCTAGTGTAAAATCTGCGATTTTATAGCCATTTTAAGTTTTGTTATACTTATATAAAAATAATCAGGATTTTTATATGGGAACGACTTTGAATTTTTTGATGCCGCTGCTCATGGAGACTCATATGTGCCTAAGGTAGGTGCCTGTTTTGGTTTTAGGTCGGTAGCAGCTTTGGTTTTGAAAATATTTGAAGTTTTTTTTAAAATACGCCCCCTACGGATCGGCCCCGTTTCCCCTTGTCCTGTCATGTATTATGAAGTCTATGGACAAGCTAAGAACTAGCTTGGAAGACTAGAACGAATGCCAGGTTTCATCTGACGAGACGACATCGAGATGAAAATGCAACATAGTTTCTGTCATTTGTTCGCAGTGTGTGACATTTTCATATTGTACGTGGAGTATGTCAGCTTGCATTGTAGCAGTGTTTCGGTTATGCCACTCACGTAAGATGTGCTGTGCCATTCCCTCACTCTTCTCACCAGAGTTTAGGATCTGTTTCAAGCTAGGCTGCACTTTATCTTGCTCATTTGGAAACACATGGTAAGATTTGTTTTCTTATCTTGGCAAGAGTGAATAGGTAATATTGCTTTAGCCTTTAATGGTCTTTGCTGAGTGATCAGCACGCACTAAATGTAACTCATTGCACTAGCATCAACTTTAGCGTGGTGAGCATCCTCTTAAAAGCTGAGGCATTTTTTTAAATATACAATTCGTGGCTTGTAGGTGGGTTTAATTGAAAATAATGTACTGCTGCTGAGTGTGTATTATCATCACGAAGTTGGTGTACTTTTAGACACTACAATATATGCTCATCTGTCTATGTTCATTTGAAATTGCTGAAAACATATTTATTTTTGAACTAAAACTTTTGAATTTTACAGACGAAAACATTTTAAGCAACTGTCGACTAAAACTAGTTGAAATGTGCATGAGATTTTAGAGAACACATTTTGAACTGACTAAAATACGACTAAGACTAATTAGTATTTTTATCCAAAAGACTAAGAGAAAAATGAAAAGGGCTGCAAAAACACTGGCTCAAATGAATCTCACGTCTGAAACCCTTCAGTTAGTCTGATGTCAGCCACCATAATAATGGAGTGCAAACATTGTAGGTCTTTATTGCAGGATTTTGATCGTGATTCATATATCATACTTCCAGAATTACCAGTGCTTATGTTGCATGCCTTATTACCCTTGACACAATATTGTGAATGTCCTTATTGTGGAATTCAAAGATGATTAAATTAATCTTTTTTTAAACAACATGAACAACAAACTGCAAATTGTAATTCTTGTAGAGATAGATTGCCATCATTTGTGTTTCTTCATCCTCATACCATTTTTTTTTAAAAATAAGAAAGGACTGGCTTCTAGTTGCCAACACATATCGTCAATTAAAAGGATCAATCCCTTTTACTTTAAACACGGCAAGGCATTATTGACAAACAATATGGATTGTTGCTCAAAGGAATATTGTACATTGTACAAAAGCTTTAAAACAATGTGTGAGTCTTGATTGTTTTGGTCTAGTTTGCTTAGTACTCTCGTACAGCCATGAAAATCTCTTGATTTATGATACTAATGAAAAGCGAACCATATGAATTCCAACAGGAAACACATTATGGCCTGATGATTTCGTACCTGAATGCAGAAGATGCAAGTCAGAGCACCTGATACATAATTCAAGACAGGCAGACAGCAAGTGACAGTGATCCATTTCTTCAATCGATAGCTTTGTTGACAGAGAATCCAGATGAACCACTGTTGTTGGTACTAATAGGTGACTCATTCCATTATGCTAGGGTTGAGAGTGCAGCCTTAATTGTCCACCCAGCATACACACCCTTCATTGCATGAAGTTGTATTGACATCCAACATATTGGATTCCATGCTAGATCAATTCGAGTCAGACTTCACTAGAAGCCAGGATAATTAACATCTATTGATACTTGACTGCGGTAAGCCTGTTTGCCCAGTGAATTAAACTAGATCATTCCAGACTCATTGGTGAGTCTGTGCGTTAAATAATAGATATTTGTCCCTTCACTCGCACTTTAGCATGCATCAGGAAAGCCCTTCACCAGATACCTTCACCACTCATTTCAGTGGCAATGAGAGCGGAATCACTTTTACTCAATGGAGTCAAGACATTTTCCCCCGAAACCAAAACTCAATCCAATCGAATGCTTTCCAGTGGACATTTGAATGACTGCATTTGTGGAATATCATGCAATATATTTTGATTTGTGTTGTAATTTTATAATGAATGACAAAATGATGCTCTTGCTGTCATACATTTGTTAAACCATGCATACAGTATTATAATATTGTGTTTGTTTCAAATTTGTATTGATATACTGTAATCCCAAATGTGGTGTTGGCAAGGCAAATTATTTGTAGAGCATAATTCAACACAAGGCAATTCAAAGTGCTTTACATCACATGAAGTTCCATGAGCAGAGATAAATGATTCTTAAAAATCCTTTTGAATCAAAAGAAAGTTAAAACAAAGACAACTGAAATAAGAAATAAAATTATACATAAAAATCACATTAAATCAATAGAATTAAAATAATAATAATAATAATAATTGAAATCAGAAATACAAATAAAGCAGAAAACAAAAAGTAAATGGCTTGAAATTTGAAATATTTAGAGTTATGAATATGCTGTGGTAAACAAAAGCGTTTTAGTCCTGATTTAAGCAGATAACAGTTTGAGCACTCTTCAGATGCTCAGAACTTCAGTCAACTTGTTCCAGAGGTTAGGAGCATAGTAGCTAAATGCTGCTTCACCCTGCTTGGTTCTCGTTTTTGGAACATACAGCAGACCTGTTCCAGACGACTTTAGGGGTCTAGATGCTTCATTCGGATCCAACAAATCAAGCATGTATTTGTTAGGTTTTTTTGTTTGTTTCCTCCTAGTGTGCCTGGTCCCTTTTATTGCCCATTGATTTCAGCTGTTGTGCCTGCTCCTAGTTTACCCTCCAATCTGCATCCTTCTGTGTCACCCACCTGTTCCTCGTTGACTCGTTACCCCGTGTCTGTGTCTATATAACCTCCCCGTTTTTGTTGAGTCTTGTCGCTGTGTCCGGTTCCTAGATCCTCACCGATGACTTTTACCTTGGGTCCTATTTGACCATCTATCAGGGACCCCCCCGTGGTGTTCTGCCAGGTCCCCAAGGCTCGTGGCGGGATGATGTGGCTAAGGCTGGTGTTGTCCTGCCGCCCCTACCACCTGAGAGCAAATAGCAAAAGCCATTGCGTGCTTGTTATCGGCGACGGCGTGTGCCCGTGCAGACGTCCCGGCTCCCCGAAGCTCCTGTTCGGAAGTCCAACCTACATTCCTAGTTCCCCCGGCGACTCCGTTCCTGATGACTCCGTTGCTGTTCCGCCAGCAGACAACCCCGTTACTGTTCCGCCAGCAGACGACGACTCAGTTGCTCTTCCACCAGCAGACAACCCCGTTACTGTTCCGCCAGCAGACGACGACGACTTAGTTGCTGTTCCGCCAGCAGACGACGACTCAGTTGTTGTTCGCCAGCAGACAACGACGACTCAGACGATGACTCAGTTCCTGGTCGGCCCGATGACGACGACTCAGTTCCTGGTCGGCCCGACAACGACGACTCGGTTCCTGGTCGGCCCGATGACGACGACTCAGTTCCTGGTCGGCCCGATGACGACAAGTCAGTTCCTGGTCAGTCCATAGACGATGACTGAGTTTCTGGTCCACCCGACGACGACTCAGATCTGGGTCCTGTTAGGTCTAAACTTAATACTTGAACTAAGAAAACAACAAAGACCTAGGAAGGGACGGGAGAAAGATCAGACCAGGAACGGAGGAGATATACTGACTGCTGTCAGGAGAAAAAGGTTGATGCGAGCGCTTGGCTCGCAGCAAGCTTCTCTGACTTTCATCCTGAGGAGCTCAGCTTTTATTGACAAGTGAGAAAGTTTCAACATACATGTGTGAGTTTCACATCTTGAGAAATAGCTGTTATCTTGAGAAAAGAATGCGGGCAGTTATTTGTCTTGTCTCATTGTGTTGAAACTTTATGGTCAGCAATAGAAACCTAAAACAGGAAATCTACCCCTCTGGGTCATGCTGGGCATCTGTCCTTCAGTTGAATGTGACCTTCCGCGACACATTCTTTCTTTTGTAAGGCCTTAAGACTGTTAAATAAGACTGTAGCTATAACTATTAGTTTTAAACACACATTATTAACCTTAGCATGCAAAAGCATTAGAGCACATCTTACAGTCCGCCCGACGACAACTCAGTTCCTGGTCCGCTCGACAACGACTCTGTTCCTGGTCTGCCCGACGACGATTCCGTTCCTGGTCAGCCCAATGACGACTCCGTTCCTGATCCACCCGATTCCGACAACGACTCCGTTCCTGATCTGCCCGACGACGACTCAGATCCGGGTCCGCCCGACAACGACGCAGATCTGGGGCCGCCCGACGACAACTCAGCTCCTGGTCCGCCCGACGACCACTCTGTTCCTAGTCCGCCCGACGACGATTCCGTTCCTGGTCTGCCCGACGACGACTCCGTTCCTGATCTGCCCGACGACGACTCAGATCCGGGTCCGCCCGACAACGACACAGATCTGGGTCCGCCCGACGACAACTCAGTTCCTGGTCCGCCCGACGACCACTCTGTTCCTAGTCCGCCCGACGACGACTGCGTTCCTAGTCTGCCCGACTCCGACGACGACTCCGTGCCTGGTCAGCCTGACTCCAACGACGACTTTGTTTCGGGTCCGCCCGACAATGACTCTGTTCCGGGTCCGCTCGACGACGACTCATTTCCGGGTCCACCCGAAGACGATTCCGTGCCCAGTCCGCCAGCAGATGACTTTGTGCCCGGTCCGCCAGCAGACGACTCAGTGCCCGACCCGCCCCACGACGACTCTGTGCCCGACAACGACTCCAATCGTGGTGGTCACCCCGATGACGTTGTTACGGCTCCTCGCTTCCTGCCACTGCTTAGTGGCATGAACGACCGAGCCAGTCACCCTCGTCCTGGACCCCCGCCCGATCGACTCGAGCGGTCGCCCCACGTTTGGCGCCCAAAACACCCTCCCGATTCGGCCCGTGTGGTCGGCCCACTTCTGGCGTCCTGGATGCCCGCCTGATTAACTCTAATGGGCTGAGGTTGCTCATCCTCAGGGCCCCCTTCTGCCCGCCATGTTTGGGGCTTCGTTTTCATTGGGGACATCAGGGAGCCGTCCCTTGGGGGGGGGGGGGGGGGTACTGTTAGGTTTTGTGTTTGTTTCCTCCTAGTTTGACTCGTCCCTGTGATTCCCCATTAATTTCCCCTGTTGTTCCTGCTCCAAGTGTATCCTCCAACCTGCATCCTCCTGTGTCACCCACCTGTTCCTCGTTGACCCTTTACCCCGTGTCTGTGTCTCTATAAGCTCCCCGTTTTTGTTGAGTCTTGTCGCAACATTGTCCATGTGCAGGTTCAGGATCTGTTCTCTTCAGTTTTTTACGTCCATGCACTCGTGTTCCCCTAAGTAAGTTTTTGATACCCAGCCTTTTGTTAGTCACCTGAGTTTTGTTTGCTTCTGTGTTATTTTTTTGGATCTCCAAAGTATTGGTTGGTACTTTGTTTTTTGTTTGCCTTAATTAAATTATTTTGCACTGCCGGTCTGCCTCACCTCTCTTTTCCTGCAATTGGGTCCACACCACCTGCTTACCCGCGTTACTTGACAGTATTTTGGTCCAAGGCCATTACATCTTTGTAGATGAGCAGTAGTATTTTATAGTAGATCCTTCGACTCAATGGAAGCTGTTTTGCATAAACACAATCAGTGTTTGAAGGGGCACAGATGAGGGTCTAGGAGTTCCCATATGATTATTAATGTGCAATACACACAGGCTCTGATCCAGAAAAACACTAACCGCTACTGAACAAAAATAAACAATTTAAGGTTTATGTGTTGTATTCTATTCGGATCACAAGTGCTGTAATATAAATAGAGACAATTTCTTGAGTCACCTCAACAACAAAGCTGGAAAATGAGAAAATAGAATTTTTTTGTACTCCAGTCATCTCCTCGGCACAGACACCATTCGGTTGCTTAGTTGTTATAAAAGTACTGGCACTGTCCTCATTATGTCATTCCTGACATCATGAAGCTTTTCTTGTTCTTGCTTGTCAAAAGGACTCCATCCATGAGGGTCCACTGGAATCAAAGCGTCATATCTGAAACACCAGCACAGCCTTGCCAGAAAGCACAAGCCATCTTTTACATTTGAATAATACTGAAGTACAGTAGAAAGAGATTAGACAACCTGGTCAGCTTTTGCAATTGAAAAAACTGAGAAAAATCATTTGTATCGTATTTTGTCACCTACGTATGACTGCACTGTAAAAAAAAAAAAAAAAGATTTCTGTAAAAAAATACAATAAAATTGTAAAAACATCTACTTATAAATATATTTTATATACAATAAAACAATTTACCAATGTATATCCAACTGCTCTTTTTTTGTTGAATTAACATTAAGATGCTTCTGTGGGTAATAGAATAATTGCAGCGGCATCAAAAAATTCAAAGTCGTCCCCTTATAAAATACCTATTATTTTTTATATAAGTATAACAAAACTTAAAATGGCTATAAAATTGTCAGATTTTACACTAGATGCACAAAAATCACCAAATGCAGAGATAATCACTTATATTTTCAGGATCAATAGCAATATTTAACATATCAATAGGTTTTTGACCAAAATAGCAACTTAATTTTTTTTAATTTACTGCAAGTTTTCAACAGCTAGTAAGTCATTCAATTTAACATCAGAAACTTAATACTTGAGGAAAAACATGCAGAATCATTTATAAATAATATGTAAGTAGATTATTAATAAATTCTATATACAATCACAATTTATTATAGGATAGAATAGCCCTTTGTTATCGTTATACACAGTTACACAATGACATTTTGGAGCATCCCTTTACAGCGCAGGATAAGTTAAAATTTAAAAAGTGACGTGCAAGTATGAAATCTAAATAAAAATAAATATAAAATGTGTCTGAGATAGTCCTATAATCCATGCAGTGCAAATAATGGATGTGGTGTTATCAGGATGTGAGCCTCATCTTTCAACAATCACATAGCCTTTTTCTATGCCTTGCATGTTTTGGTCACCTCGACTTGTACAAGTCCCTGTTACTGGCCGTCTGCTTTCTGCCCTCCTCGACTCTGCTCCTCTTCCTGCCGGCCGGCCACTCCAAGGCCTCACTTCTGAAGTCACATCCTTTGTGAAGTTTGCACCAAAACAGTTGAAGAGGGACCGCCAGGAACTCCAGCAGGTGCTCTTGTGCTTCCTGCACATCAGGGAGTCCCACTGCAACATTCCGAAGGACACCATGTGGGCCATGGGAAGAGATGGCCGCTTGAGGACCGCACGGCCTGTCTCCAGGTCTCCTTTGTCCTCTGGAACATCCCCAGGATGTCGGCCTTGTGTGTCCCTGTTTTCTTCCTTGCCCCTGTGACCGTGTTGGGGTTGACGACAGCCAAGATTAGCCCCTCTGCTTTTCCATCGAAGAACGTGCCAGCACCTTCTGGGTCAACTTGTAGCCGGCCTTGACAGACTTGTAGTTGTTCCACCTGACCAGCACCTTTCAGTTCGAGAATCGGGCTGTCCTCATCCTTTCAGGCTCCTAAAAATCATTGTTTGTTTTAGAAAGATAGGTGTTTTGATTAATCTTTTTTATAAAGTGAATAATGCTGGCCACTTACTTCAGCCCCAGGACACCTGGGCATCACCATACAGCCGTTGTTGTGGAAGATGCTGTAGATGTTCTTCCAAAGGTGCACGGGGTCAAAGTAGAAAAAGATCTGCTTGTTGGCGTCGGCGTAGGGGTTGGTGTAGGACCATGGTGTTTCACTGAAAGTTATTAGATTGAAATATTACATAAAATAAAACACGTAAAAGCTGATTGTTTTTTAATACTGACGCACAAATGTCTAAAATAAAATCTAGAGATACAAATCCAACATGGCTGCCGTAGCAAAACAATGAGCTTTTTCCATTGAAAATTATTTTAAATAAATGCTTAAATCGCTGAATTCTTTATAAATATGGATGTAAAACAGTCTAGATTCTTGGTTAAAAGCAAAAGAAAGCATGCAGGTAGCATTTATTTTACTTAAATATTGCAAATGTGTGGCTCGTCTTTAAGTTCACTGTGGTGCCGCCTTACCACAAGTCCACAACAAAAAGCTTTTTACGTTGAAATTCTTGTGAATAAATGCTTAAATCCCTGAATTCTTTATTGATATTGAAGTAAAAGAGTCTAGATTCTTGGTTAAAAGCAAAAGAAACCGTGCAGGTAGCATTTATTTTACGTAAATATGGCATATATGCGGCTCGTCTTTAAGTGCACTGCTGTGCCGCCTTACCACAAGTCCACAACAAAGAGCTTTTTACGTTGAAAGTCTTGTGAATAAATGCTTAAATCCCTGAATTATTTATAGATATGGACGTAAACCTCGATTCTTGGTTAAAAAAAAAAAAAAGATGGGCAGTTTGAATTTACTTTACGTAAAGACAGTGTATCACAGAAGTGAGTACACCCCTCGCATTTCTGCAGATATTTAAGTATATCTTTTCATGGGACAACGCTGACAAAATGACACTTTGGCACAATGAAAAGTAGTCTGTGTACAGCTTATATAATAGAGTTAATTTATTTCCCCTCAAAATATAGCCATTAATATCTAAACCCCTGGCAACAAAAGTGAGTACATCCCTTAGAAACTACATACATCCCTTAATCTCCAAATTGAGTACTGCTTGTCACTTCCCCTCCAAAATGTCATTTGACTCGTTACAGGAGTGCTGTCAACAATGCTGCAGAGATTGAAGAGGTGGGGGGTCAGCCTGTTAGTGCTCAGACCATACGCCGCATTCTACATCAAATTGGTGTGCATCGCTGTCACCCCAGGAGGAAGCCTCTTCTGAAGACGGTACACAAGAAAGCCTGCAAACAGTTTGCTGAAGACATGTCAACAAAGCACATGGATTACTGGAACCATGTCCTATGGTCTGATGAGACGGACGGGCTATAAGCTGCACACAGACTACTTTTCATTGTGTCAAAGTGTCATTTTGTCAGTGTTGTCCCATGAAAAGATATACTTAAATTAGGGCTGTCAAACGATTAAAATTGTTAATCGAGTTAATTACAGCTTAAAAATTAATTAATCGTAATTAATCGCGATTAATCGCAATTCAAACCATCTATAAAACATGCCATATTTTTCTGTGAATTATATATATATTCTGTAAAATAAATTGTTGGAATGGAAAGATAAGACACAAGATGGATATATACATTCAACATACGGTACATAAGGACTGTAGTGGGCATTTCACTCTACTGTCATTTAAATCTGTCTATGCTGTCCTCACTCCGAAGCGTCTACTTTTTCCAAAGCTAGACAGCTAGTGAACGACGCCTTAATAATCAGACTTCTTCCTTTTTCATCTAATTTATTAATAAAATGGCCTCAAACCATTGTCCTCTTTAGACCGTCGTAAAACTACAAAAAAAAAAGTACACAAGCATTGCATTAGCAACAACGTTAGCTTAGCACGCTATGCAGGTTCACTAAACACCAACAAAAAGCGTGTTGTACAAAAAATATAACATTTCGCTTACTAACATAATATGTACATTCTTTACAACAACCATACTTACGGACAAATCTTGTCCAAGGATCATATAAGCACAACATTACAACGTAGGCGTCAGCCCGAGACGTTCTGCAACCATGTTGAAGTTGAACTGGCAAGAAAACAATAAACCATGTCGCAAAGCGACCACAAGAGTTCGCTGTTAGACAGCTCAAAAAGCCTTGCTGTAAAACTTACCAAAAGGCAGAATACTGTCTGAGCGGGACATGTGCGTTAATTGCGTCAAATATTTTAACGTGATTAATTTAAAAAATTAATTACCGCGCGTTAACGCAATAATTTTGACAGCCCTAACTTAAATATCTGCAGAAATGCGAGGGGTGTACTCACTTTCGTGATACATTGTATGTCGAAGAATGATACTACTCTGTTAGCTCTTCGTTATGATCAGGGGGCTGCCACAATGCCTTTTTCCGTTGAAAATTCTTGTGAATAAATGCTTAAATAACTGAATTCTTTATAGATATGGACGTAATGGAGCTGCTTATTTCTCCAATTGATTTTTTTCACGTTTCAAAATGCATGCATGGTCCGAAAAATATAATAATTACCTTGACTCCTCGAACAAATCTCTCCTGAGACAATCCTTCCAGTTGGTATGCTGTCCAGATTTTGTACTTTTTGAATGTGAATCCAGCTTTGTGCTCAAAAGCATGTGTGAGAGTTTTACTCTCACCGATATCTAATAAATGAAGCTGAGTCACACAGCCCCCTACGGGTAGGTGGGGCACAGAGAATGACGAAAGTTACCAGTCAAGTATCTTGATGTCTATGGTTAACTTTTTTAAATTTTGTTACTTGAACAGCTCTTTTCTGTTGAGGTAGCCAGTAATTTTTATATGCAATTGCTCTTAATTGTTATACTGAATACTGAATAAAATACATCTAAAAAAGAAACAAAAAAAAACCTGAACGTTCGTGGAGGACTCCACCAATAAAAGTACAGAGGCCGCAATAGAAAATGCTGCCAACATGCTACCCATTAAGAAGAAGAATAGGAAGGCCAGAGTGGGTTTTATTATATTTTTCCGAAGCATTGATGATAAGACCAATATTAACCTTTAGATTCTCAAATCATCTCAAATTACCTATAAGTTTGGGGCTATAATTTGTGCTTTTTCATTTTATTTGTATTGGCCGAAAGGTTTGCAAAAAGTTTAGACACAACCTTTAATTCAATGTACTCTCTTTATTTTCATGACTATTTACTTCGTACAATCTCACTGAAGGCATTATAACTATGAATGAACACGTGGGTTGTGTACTTAACATAAAAAAGGAGAAATAACTGAAAACATGTTACACATTGTAGTTTCTTCAAAATAGCACACCCTTTGCTCTGATTACTGCTCTTCACATCCTTGGCATTCTCTTGATGATAATTACATGAAGTGTGTGTATTGTACAGCCCAAAGGTTTGGACAAACCTTCTCATTCGTGTGTTTTCTTTATTTTAATGACTATTTACATTGGAAATTCTCACTGAAGGTAATAAAACTAAATGAACACGTGTTGAATTTTGTGCTTAGCAAAAAATGGTGAAATAAACTGAACTAAAAATATGTATAATCTCTCTTGCCATTCTCTTGATAAGCTTCAAGAGGGTGTCACCTAAAATGGTTTTTGAGTTCACAGGTACATGTATGCTTTTTCAGGGTTAATTAGTGGAATCTATTGCTTTATCAATGGAATTCGGACCTTCATTTGTGTCGCATTGAATGATGTGTGTCCAAACTTTTGGCCTGTACTGTACAGACAAGTTTCTGAGGTGCTTCCGCTTTACTCCCGCATTTCTGCTCGCAACTTCCGTTTTACACTTTTTCGACCCAAAACAACAGTAGAGCTGGAGTAACAGTACTCATCAAAATCCCTCAAAAAAGACTATTTGTAATTACCGGCAGGTATGGGAGGGCAACATATTCATGAAGGCAGATGTTGAACCAAGCCCGTGCTACCAAAAAAGCCCAGGTGTTTATGTAGCCAGGTTGCCGCTGGTGATGTGGAAGGTATGTTCTTACTATCCCTGCATTTCCATGTGTCCGGTGCTCAAAAAATACTTATGCTAAAAACCTGCGCATGAAACGACTTGTTGTCTTTGATATTGTTATTACGATAATGATAGTAATTTCGATGATGCTTAATAGTATTTACTACAACTACTGTGCTGCTGTGGCTGCAACACATGCTATTTGCTTCTAGCCTGTTGCGAATCAGTACGTGGAGGATGGCACAATTATGTAAGCGCATAAATTGTTTGTTCGTTTGTTTACAGGTGGAAAACGCTGTTAGGCAAAGGAAGACAAATTGATGTGCCTCACAACAACACTTACTGTACGTCGATGGACATATTTTGAGTCTAGGTGCGTTCTACTTTGATGGAAGGCTCGACTTATGCTCCACCTTCGCTAATATTTTTCAAATAATTTTATACATTGTGATTTATTGACCTGTTTTGCACATGCACCAATCATTTTAAATAAAACAAGAAATAGAATCATGTTGTCCAAATGTTTTATTGCGATCAATATCTGCAATAAAAAAAGCATGACATACAATTTTTTGTTTATATGTACATAGCTTGTAATATTTCCTTGTAACAACAAAATCCGGTTCAGCCCTTCTGCATTCGACAACTGTAATATTATTTGTAATTTCACCTCGTTTTGGTCAGTCAAGTGGCCGGCGTATCAATCTACACTGTACGTCGATACAGGCTGCACAGATTGTAATGATTTTGTCCACGAATGATCAACGAAGTGATACGAACATACAATCTTTTAGGTAAATCCTTAGGTTTAAAGCACATCCTGAACTTATTGTCTGCAGCTGGTTTCGATTTAAGGCATATGGCGAGGTAGATCCACATTGGTGCTTTGAAACTGGACGCTGTTCAAAACATTCCACTTCCTACTATACTGTATATAGGCACTTCAAGCAGTTCACACACAGAACAGAAAGTCGTTGAGTCTCACCTACGTCATGCTGAATCCATCTTTGGAGATTCCGTGGGTTCCTCTGGTTTGGTTTTGCAATTTTAATTTTGTCAACACACTGCTTACTTCAACTGCACATCATGGTGTTCTGTCTAAACCGGAAGTTCGGAACAGAAATTATCAAAGATGATGCCGCCCATGTTTCGCTCAGGAAACCTGTCTACTATATACACATATATATATATACAGTATAAATATATATGTATATATGTATATATATGTGTGTGTATATATATATGTGTGTGTGTATATATGTATATATATGTGTGTATGTGTGTATGTATGTGTGTATATATATATATATATATATGTGTATATATATATATATATATATATATATATATATATATATATATATATATATATATATATATATATATATATATATATATATATATATATATATATATGTATATATGTGTGTGTGTGTGTGTGGGCGGGGGGTATTTTTATAAAGTTCTCCAGTTCTATTGGTTGAATTTATAGTGTTGGCAGAAGATGGCTGCCTAATTGATAATTCTCTCTTCTTCGCTATAGTTACGTACTACTGTTTGATTGTGAAAACAAGAACCCCTTTGCTCTGCCTTTTTACAGTAGTTTTTTTGCTGCGATATCTGTTCATGCATTATTTTCATGTGGAAGATCTTCATTTTCATCCAACACACACACACCACACCCTACATGTTCGACTCAACAACAGTATTTTCTTTAGTCACTGCATGAAAGACAAATGATGTTTCAGATGTTTAGAATACAGCCATGCAATGCTTTCAAATGAAGATTTTCCTGGAATGAAAAAAAAAGAGAGGTACAGCTTGTATAGTACATGAGGGCGCCACATTCATCAAATATGCACATTAGTTATTGATGTTAAGTAGAAACTGTCAACTAAATGCAGGAGCTAGTGTGGGTGCTGAAAGAAAGGTCACCAAGTCACGGATTAAGGCTGAGTTATGTTTCTACTGCGGACCTACGGCGTCAAGGCAGACCCGATTTACGACAAAATCCCGACAACGCATCACGTCAACGCGTGGTGACATGACACAAATGGACTGTGATTGGTCCGCTACGACTGTTGTTTCCGGTTCAGCGCGAAATCACCGGCATTTTCAAGCATTCTTGGGCTACACTCAAAATAGAACAAGCCGACGAGAGGATGATCGAAGAAGAGGTCCACAAGTACGACCAGCTGTACAATGTTTGGTCAAGGCATTATAAAGATTGCCAAATGGCAAGCAATTTGTGGAAGGAGATTACTGAAAATATGGGGCTGGAGGTCAGCGAAAATGGAAGAACCTCCGAGACAAGTACAGTGGGGAGAACAAGTATTTGATACACAGTCAATGGGAAAACCCATTGGCAGTGTATCAAATACTTGTTCTCCCCACTGTATGTGTATGTTCGGAAACGAATGGCCACATGAAGCGGTAACCCAGGCGGCCAAACACTGACGGCTTTTTACCACTTCGTGTCGTATTTTTGGTTGGTCCACTTTATCATTTATTTTGTACAAACTGTATGTTTGCTGTGAGTCTCTGACGTATTTACATTTTAACTTTAAGCAGCCTATATGAAAAATAAAGCACAGGTTTAGTGTCAAAAGAGGTTTTTTTAATGTTTAATTTTTAACAACAGACAGTTTACCAACTTGATACATCATCACTGATGCCTGAGTGAGTGCCTCGGTATGCGATTTTCTTTTGCCATGGCACAGTTCCTTAAGGTGACTGATTCACTTCCTGAATATGACGGTGCTTATGCTGTGCGTTGTCTGTTGCAATAGCAAGGGCTGTATACGGCGTCGTAGGTCATCAACCGGTTCGTTGACATGCGAAAGTGTATTTCCGCTTGGAGAGCCAGTGGGCAAACCAGTGTTGTAAATTGCCGGTTCTCAACCTAGACTGGTCTAGTGGTCAGACAGACCACCTCCGCAACTGTCTTCTGCGTTGCCTACACCTTAACATTTGCATGATCAGCATTTGTTGTTCAATGTTGATGAGCTGAAGATCCAAATTAAAGCGTTCCATCTCCGTTGGCATTGTTTTCCAACTGGAAGAAAACTAGAGGAAGTCGACAAGAGTCCCCCAAAACCGTAAAAATACAACGCCACACCCCTTTAGTGGCTTGGCGGTGATTTACAGAGCAACACGTTCCCTTGCCGCAGAACTTCCTACGCTCATTGACACCGTAGGGTCTACATGGTCGCTATGCTGTCGCCGCAATGCATAAGCATAACTTACCCTTTGGTCATGAACCTTTTTCCTCCTCATCCTTCATTTTGAATGTCATGTTTGTTGGTGGTACCAGAGTGCAAATATTGTAACTTAAAGGTGAAAATGACAACTCTTTTTACTATACTGAATAACTACAATCATCCATCGATGATCTGTACGACTTCTCCTCACGTGGGTCGCAGAACTGCTATCATCTATCCCAGCAGGCAAGATGTGGGTTTCACTTTAACCTTGCTGTCAGCCATTTGCTGGGCACATTTTGACAAACTACCCTTCACACACCGTCACACTTACAAATTAGAGCGTTTGCTCCATCTAGTATTCAAGTTTTTGGGCTCTGGGAGGAAACCGGAGTACCTACAGAAAACCTGTATAAACACAGAGAGGACCTTCAAAATCGTAAATCAAAGCCTTGAATTGAACATTTAACTTCAGAACCGTGAGGCATTGTGCTAACCAGTGAGGCACATTGCTTTCGTCGACGGCTGCCCCATGTGCCAGAACACAGCCAAAAATATTTAAACTGAGGAAAAAAATATGAAATCGAAATAAAGATCTGAAAGTGGAAAAAAAATTTGTGAAAAAAAAAAAAACTAAAAAATAAAAAGAGATCTGAAAGCGGAAAAAAGGTGAAAATAAGATAAACGAAACCAAAGTTTATTATTTCAACCTGAAAATGTCAACTTAACTGAAAAAATAAAGTTTTTTGGGGGGATTTTGAAATATTCAAGAAAAAAAAGTTTCATTTTTTTTTCAATCGTTTTTTTCTTGCAGTTTTCAATACTTTTGACCTTAATTTAGCACCATAAAAATCCAGACAGATGCAATGTTGATTACTGCAAATAGTGATTACTTTAGTGCCCTAAATCACCTTTCCTGTATCACCTAAAAATCATTTTCTAAAGTTTTTCAACTGGATGCAATTGAAATACCTTATGAATACATCTACATGGATGACACCAGATTTAATCTCACCAAAAGGAGAAGGAGAGGTCATAGCGTGATTGGCCAACGGGCCAGTGTCGGTGTCCTTGGGCAGCGTGGTGGCAAAGTCACATTGCGTGCAATCATGGTGTTGTCCATATCATGCCAACCTGGAGCCCAACAACACTCACCTGCTCCTCGTTCACCTCTACCACATGCACGATGCTCTTTTAGGGCAGCAAGATGACCACGCCATGTACAGTATGTTGTAGTTTGGGACAATTTGAGTTTTCTCAAAGTTTGTTGGTTAGAGAGTGCTTCAACATGAACACAGATTTCATTAGTCTTTGCCTTCCAGCGTAATCCCCTTATGGTTATGATTATAAGGTATAATGTAAAACAGACCAGTGCTTTCAATCCAGACTGTGGTCAGAAGATAAGAGTTATATTTTCCTCAGGGTCAACCTAATGATTATAGTTCAGTCCCTTCAGGGCGTCTCAAAGTCTAGGGTAGTGAGCAGTTGTCTGGATAGAATGGGGTCATACGTAAATGGTGATATTATTGAGAAAATGGTAAGGTTATTGAGACATCAACAGTATTTATTATGTAATTTGCGTAGGTTTTTGGGCTGTTGAACAAATTAATCAAATTATAATGTATTGTTATAGAAAAAACCCGCTCGACATACAACCTTTTCGACTCACAAACCAGGTCCTGGAACAAATTAAATTCATATTCATGCATCCAATGCATGTCAAAAAATATACAATAATAAAATAGAAAGTTCATTTATTCATCTTCTATAAGTTGGGCATGTGAACCAAAGACAACTTAGTCAGTTGCATTTAAGCACAATACAACTAAACGCTGAACCAATAAAAAAATGTATTAGATTTATTTTTTTATTTGTTTTTTAGAGTGTTAGAAGTGCTATGAAATGGTGCCTATGTCAAAAAATTGAAATGACTGCAGAATTGTAATTTCAAATGTAGAAAACAAATTTGGTATTTAAATATGACTTTTTTCCCCCTAACCTTTATATAGTTATTCCTGCCAAAACAATGAATTAGGGAATGCCCAGTTTCATTTTCTTTTTAGCAAAATAATTTTAACAAAAATTTGAGATCATTTTAAACTCACTTGCAGTGTTATTTCATTGCACCTTTAATGTTTTAAGGTTAATAGTTTGTTTATTTGTTTGTTTATTTGTTTGTTTTTTGTTTATTTGTTTGTTTTCAGCAAACTATTAACTTTCATCATCACATTTTACTATTTTGCAAAGGCCTTTTTGTGCCAGTCGGTGTGAGCTCCATTTTCCACACAATCGAGAGTTGAGATGTGCAAAACAATATACGCCTCAATGCGCCACTGTAATTGTCTACTATGGCATGGCCCGATTTGAAAAACTGTGTCACTGATTTATTTTGAAATTGTGATGAAAAAAAAGAAGAAAAAGAAAAAAAACCTCAATATTTTGTTTAATCTTTATCTAATCCACAATGGTTTATGTATGACTAAATGTCCGGAAAAAAAATCTGCATGTGCAATATGGTAACATTTTGGTACTTCAAAAAGGTATCTAAAAGTATTTTTAGATTCCTGCAAATAGAGGGCATGCGCTATGTTGCTATACGTCAAGGACCACAATTTGTATTCACATCCCACAAGCAAAATCCTTAGCTCATTCTAATAGACTGTACAAAGTACCGTAATTTCCCGAATATAAGGCGCACCCGTGTACAATGTGCACCCCAAATTTACTTGTAAAATCTAGGGGAAATTATTGTACCCGTTTATAACGTGCACCCTAATTTTAGCACCAATAGATAGAAGAATACAAGAAAAAAGAGCTCGTGCACAGATACACAAATGTCATTTTACTGACTGGTGAAACACAACACAAGCATAGCATATTGGTAGTTCAAAACATTACCATAAACTGACAGTATTTACGGTAATAATATGATTTGACAAGTTATCCAACTTACCAGAATCTAGGAGAAAACAAAACAAGTGTGACTTTTCTATTAAAGGCTGCTGTATATGTAACTTGCTCGTTTCATCAAGGTGAATAAATGTTTCTTCCATGGATTGATACGGTAAAATGAAAGTGAGAACGTAAGTCGGAAACCCGAGAGCGCTCATCGCTGTCGACACGACAGTAGCAGTAGAAACTATTGTTATTTGAGTTTGAGGGGTAGGACAGATATAGTTGACGGACACACACAGAAGGTCTGTGTTGTTACGTTTGCTATGGTCCGAGTTGCGGAGCTGCAATAAACGTTGACTCAAATGAGTTCAAGAAACTAAATTCTGTGCTGTATGAAGAGTGAAAAAAGCAGAATTTAACACAGACAAAATCATTCGGCCGATCAGAGTGAAGTATTACCGAAACAAAATGGTGACATCACGTACCATAATGGTCGGCAACGGTTTGCCGCATACGTTTCTTCAATACAACGTGGCCGTGTCAATAAAAAAAAAAAGTCGGTTTATATATATATGCATAACATATATATTTCTGTCTCCATCCATGTACCCGTTTATAATGCGCACCATTATTTTACAAGTTGATTTTGGGGGGGGGGGAGTGCGCGTTATAGTCAGGAAATTACGGTATTAGTAATTAAAGCAGATTAAGGTAAATAAATAAGGTAAATTAAAAGATTTTGTGCAGCACTAAAAATCTATTATTTGCATTGCTTTGTATTGTACTGCATTGTATCAGAATAGCTTTTTAACATCCATACTGTATTAAGACATGTAGATGTTTTATCTTTCAGTTTTCAATTAAATAATCGTGTAATATATTTTTTCCCCTCAATATTTTTTTATTAGATAAGCAGCTATATTAGTGTGCAGTACACATCTATCTTTTATTGGTCTGGCCAGCCCCTCCCTTCCCAGCACGGCTGTCCCACTCCACCATTATTCTGCTCCATTGAGTATAAATCTACTTGCACCCCTCTTGTTCTCTACTCAAGCAGAATGGTTGGGTTGGGAGTGACAAACCTCATTATAATGTTCCTCAATGAGTGCTCCACCTTGAGCTGCATGTAATAGCCTGCAGGGGAGGGTTCTTCTCCTGCGTGTTCTGACCCATGTTTGCATGCTCTCAGTTTGACTGTCCAGTCTAATGAATCAGATGCGCAAGTCATGTTTTGTCCTCTTGCTTTTAGACTGTTACGCATGAGCTGAAAGTCTTTGAGGGTGAATAAAGTGACATCATGTACTGTAGTCTATGTCATTAGTGAACATACTCTGTCTTACATTTAGTTTACAAAATTTACAAACAAAGGAAAGTATGCCTGTGAAACAGCGAGCTCTGAACTTTGGCCTTTTGTGTGGAAATTTTTCCACATAGTCTGACAACTCAACAAATGTGTGAAAAAGAGCTATATCGGATGTACTCATGTTTATTTAGACTGATCTGGACAGCTGCAACAAGCTAATTTTCAGTCTTGGTGTTATACATTAATAATATAGAAATGGCTATTAATTATTTCTAATGTATGAAAAGCTGATGTGATTAAGTGAGGTATTTTGCAAAAGCAAGACTCATGAAGAACCCGCAACCCCCTGTAGCCATATACTGTATTCTGTATCTTCCCAAGTGTGTCGATGTGAATTTAGAGGTGATTTACATTTTAAGACTGCATTAAGCATTAAGTATTAATCCACAAAGCACTGTGCTTGACTCACTTGAGAGCTGTTTATTATGACAGAGAGCTGCTTGGAGAACACTTGCATTTTCATTCTAGCCATATTAACATTTAGAATCCTCCATGGATTGTCATAATACTGTAAATAAAATACAGTAATAATAAAATAGATAATATAGATAGTAGGTTTTTGTCATATTAAAGCTATTATAATATTGTTAGTACATTTCATCATGAATCTTTGTGTCCATTAAACCTAATATACAATGCTATGAAATTCAACAGAATTCAAAGCGTGCAATTCCTAATAGGCGCGTGTCTAAACAATAAATAAAACAATGTCAGCAGTTCATCAGATTTAGATTTTTGGACGCACATCAGTAAGATGATGCTGTTTGGAAGCATGTGGTGACTTTGACCTTTCCTAACCTTGGCAACATAACGTTGTAATCAACTGTGAGGCAAGCTGTCTGTCTCTCACTGTTCCCTGTGTTTTGGTACATGTCAAGGCCAGAAACATTGCAACAAATTTCCTTTCATGATGAAATGAGTCGTTATGTTACTCTTTAACTGCTATGCCTTTTCATTAAAAAAAAAAAAAAAAAGACACATTTGATAGATATGACTTTATTTTTTTAACCCAACTAAGAGGTTAAATTTGCATTGAGCAACAGGGCTACTGAGGAGATCAGGCAATCCTGACCAGTGTTATTACTCTTACTTTTAAAAAGTAATCGGTTACGTGTACAAATTACTTCTCCCAAAAATAGTAACTCAGTTACCTTGTTGTAAAGTAATTACTCAGCAAAATAACTGACGTTACTTTTCATGTTCTACACATTATTACATTATACATTGTATAACATCTTTTACATCAAAGATTGAATTGAACAGATTTTTTTCAATTTAAAAAACACATTTTGCTTTTTTTTTTTTTTTCCAAATTTCACCTGTATGAGAGTGTAACGCTATGCAAACTTTAACTTTAAAATGCAATGAGAAAAAAAGATTTTTGGTTTTTCTGTTGTACTGAACTGCACAGAACCATGACATTCGCACCGACGTGCGTACTGAACAATGACTTGTGTGTATCGTCACACCCCTATATGGATATATTTTTCAATATGCGGGTGAGGGTCTGAATCTCCTGCCTCTCCTGTCTTTGCTGTAGTTGTTTCGATTGAAAAACATCACATAAGGTTCATGGATACGTCATTCAAGAAAAGTTTAGGGCAAGTGACTATTTTTTATTTTAAAAAAATCATTGTAGCGTCTACAAGGACAATGCCACCTTGGTGATTATAATGCACCCTCGGCAGGAAAACAGTAAATTATTTTCAATTAATTGAATCCACGTGGACGCCACGAACTGTATGTAATAAAACAAGCTCCCCGAGACTTTAAGATGACACTCCCCATGCTAAATGAGAACGTGAATGCTATGCCAACGCTCTGAGCCATTTAGCCAAACATCATCCCGTTTGCAACGGCGTCACCACCCCTTTCCCTCCTCCCACCTGCCACTCTGCTTCACTCCTAGGCAGCTGTGACACAGTCAGACAACTTGCGTTTCATTCAACCAAATTGGAGTAACACGCCCCTTCACATCCTCAGTAACTGCAATGCAAATATGGGAAAAGTAATTCATTAGATTACACACAACTGAAAAAAAAATGACGCCATTAGAAACGCCGTTAGTAACAACACTGATCCTGACTACGCAGAATGCATTTATGCTCCTTCCTGGGGATGGTTTGTCCCCTGTGATCAAGTGTCCACTCAACTCCCAAGCATGTGAAGTGCACAGCACATTGGTGGACTGCTGAGTGTTCCTGGTGAACCCCCCCATGGATTAGTAAAATGATTCTGTATTTCTCAACCCATTTAGGGACAGTGGTCAATATAATATACAGCTCGGCTGTTATTTCTGATCACGCTGACAGAGTTATAAAAACACTAGAGTAGGGAGTCCTAATTTAGGTACTCTTAATTTGTGCATGACAGGGTTAAAATAGAAAATTACAAAACTAGTATATTTTCATGGACGCCAGGTGGTGGAACGATGACAGGCGTGAGTCATCACCATAAGCCACCTTCTTAAACCTGCTCATTGTTGCCAGACCAACACTTTCAATTACCCTATCAGTTGCTTCCAGCATTCTTCAAGGGAACCACGGATAGAAAGACATGTAGTTTTCAAAAGGTAAATGTTAGTATGAGTTCTAATAATTTGGATATTAAACCTCCTCTTGATGTTTTCGTTTTAATAAAATTTGCAAAATTAGTTTAACTAGTAGGTCGCCATTGTTGTTGACGTCGCAGGGCGGTGACGTCACATGGCCACGCTGGTGACCTTCCACAGTGTCACTCTTTGACTACATAAACATGTCGTCGGTTCTGCCCTTCCAATTTGAACTTGAGTGGAAAATGAATGAATAGGACAGCCTTGATTAGGGTATAGGCTACGGTGAAACACAGCAGTTTAATTATTTTTGCAGATAACCCGTGCATCACAGCACACGAAAACGTTGATGCAGTTTGCCTTTACTGAGAGATCTAATTGTGTCTAACGACATCTTACCTTATCTTTGTCATGTAAAAGCACTGTATTAATATCAAATTATTAGAACTTCTACTAAAATTTATCTTTTAAGAACTACATGTCTTTCTGTCCGTAGTTCCCTTTCAACTATCAATTTTCACCTTATAGACCCTACTCACCAACGGCACAGAATGACGTGTCGCTGTATCCGGCCGCCATATTGTCCGTCTTTGTTTATCCATATTCTCAATGGTTTCAATTTGTCATGCAATTCATAGTGCAATTCATGGAAGCCCCGGTGCTTTCAGACGCTGTAAATTAATCGGATGCGTTGCCTAAAAGGCGTTATGTGGAAAAGCTTCAGTCTATCCATTCGCCAGATCTATATTTGATGCCTAAATCAATATTTTTCGACCCGCTGTCTTTGCCCTCTCTGCCTGACATCTGCTACCCTGATATCTACAACTATCTTGTCCACACAAAATCAGCCTATTCTCACGAAAGTTTGAAAAACTTTAAGAGCAGCACTCTAAGCAACATTACCCCGTGTGACACTTTACTTCCAATTTTCTAAAATGGCGACAATCAATAAAAAAAAAAAAAGTTGACTGCGATGGCCGACGCTTCAAGGATAGGTGGATATTGGACTATTTCTTTGATAAAACACGCAACAACAGTGTCTGCCTCCTTTGCAAAGAGACAGTCGCTGTTTTCAAAGAGTTCGATGTGACGCAATAATGATATTACCGAACAAGACACGCTCACATGTACGACAACATTACAGGGAAGATAAGCAGCGAGAAATTATAGCAACTTGAAGCTAGTTTAATTTCACAGCAACAGTATTTCGCAAGAGCCCGAGTGTCGAAAGAGAACGCCACAAAGACGAGACTGTTGAAATTATGAATTAAAAAAAATAATAAAGCAAATATGACACACAGAAGGGCTTGCTAAAATTTGTTTAAATATATTGTACTATGTAAATAAGCCAAGATAGCCCCCTGCATTTTTACCGCACCAACTATGGCCCCCTTTGCAAAAGGTTTGGACACACCTGTTTAACTGATGATCTGTAGACGAGACCAGCTTCTTTCACTTGGTACCAGCTAGATATTATTCAAAATGAATGTAATGATGGTGGAAGAAATAAGCATCTTAAATTTGAAACTGTATGTTGTCGGCGATTAGCCTCGCAATTATCTTAATTGTGGTTGTCAGCCCAAAACCCTCTAAATATATATTAAATGCATCTTACCAGATATAAAATGACTAGGGCTGTCAAAATTATCGCGTTAACGCGCGGTAATTAATTTTTTAAATTAATCACGTTAAAATATTTGACGCAATTAACGCACATGTCCCGCTCAGAAAGTATTCTGCCTTTTGTTAAGTTTTACAGCAAGGCTTTTTGCGCTGTCCAACAGCGAACTCTTGTGGTCGCTTTGCGACATGGTTTATTATTTTCTTCTTTTCTTTCTTCATTATGGCTGCACGACGTCTCGGGCTGATAATGTTGTGCTTATATGATCCTTGGACAAGATTTGTCCGTAAGTATGGTTGTTGTAAAGAATGTACATATTATGTTAGTAAGCGAAATGTTATATTTTTGTATGAAACGCTTTTTGTTTATGTTTAGTGAACCTGTATAGCGTGCTAAGCTAACGTTGTTGCTAATGCAATGCTTGTGTACTTTTATTTTGTAGTTTTACGACGGTCTAAAGAGGACAATGGTTTGAGGCCATTTTATTTTTAAATCAGATGAAAAAGGAAGAAGTCTAATTATTAAGGCGTCGTTCACTAGCTGTCTAGCTTTGGAAAAAGTAGACGCTTCGGAGTGAGGACAGCATAGACAGATTTAAATGACAGTAGAGTGAAATGCCCACTACAGTCCTGATGTACTGTATGTTGAATGTATATATCCATCTTGTGTCTTATCTTTCCATTCCAACAATTTATTTTACAGAATATATATATAATTTACAGAAAAATATGGCATATTTTATAGATGGTTTGAATTGCGATTAATTGCGATTAATTACGATTAATTAATTTTTAAGCTGTAATTAACTCGATTAAAAATTTTAATCATTTGACAGCCCTAAAAATGACTACTACATAATCTGTGGTAATCGTTTGGAGCCCAGTTTTCTCGTCGAATTGCAGCAGTCCATCTCGGTCTCCTCTCCGGGTCTCTCAGAATACGGTATCTATCTTCTCTGTTATTGCAACCAACCGCCACACACACCTTCACCATTTTGATTATTAATGTCAACGAGCAGAAAAACACGCCATAATAGGAGGAATTTACGTAGCGGTAATGCGTCAACACGACGAGTAGACGGACAATATGGCGCAGAGGCGTGGTTGTGACGTCATGTGAGTAGGGTCTATAAACTCTCACCCAGCTAATCTGACCTTCTTGTTCCGTCCGAGGATCCCCCATACCGGACTCTTCATCTCTCCCGTCGTCTGATTGCTCTCTCGTCATCCTGCCCTTTGCAGCGATGACCCAGCTCTAACTTGACTGCTTTGGGGTCAGCTCTCCAGCGTCCTCTTAACAACGCGTTCATTGATGGGGCGCCTTCTGTTTTGGTGAGCCTTGTTATCTGAAAAATAAGGTATGAGTTAAATAATTGATTTCTACAGTGATTCAGAGGGCCTTTCTTGGTGCAACCCATCTAGTAAAATCAAAAGACCAAGATTTCTTGCGAATAAAGCATGCGACGAATGCCCCTTTCAAAGTAGTGTAGAGATTGTTGTTCCCATGTTTTTTGTTCATTTTACTGTGTACATTCATTTCAGTATAGCAGGGTGTCAAATCGGTCCTGAAAGGGCCGCAGTGGGAGCTGGATTTCATTCCAACCAAAAGTCTTACAAGTGTAATCAGTTGCTTGTGGTCAGGTGCTGCTTGTTTTAGCAGAAACCATTAGTTGAACTGTCTGTCCTGAATCTGTTGGAACAAAGACCAGGACCCACTCTGGCCCTTTGTAGAATCGGTTTCACACCTCTGCTGTATTTTTGTCTTTCTCTGAAGCAAGGTCATAAACAGACAACACAGCTGCCAAGTAAAATTCCACTTTTTTGTGAGTAACCTCATGGGTTAACATGGGGGCCTGCCTATTCGCACTTGTGATGACAAAAAGTGTGCGTGGCGAGAGGTCAATCTTGAAGGCACTTGGGACACTCGAGGACATCTGTCATGGCCGGCCAGCTTTTAATTATTCTTTCCTAAATAAATATATTTATCTTAGGTGATGACTGCTTACTTTTTGTCCATGAATTGTGTGGTCATCTCCTGTCTCCTAAGAGAATCTCCTTTTCTTCAGTAGCAGGTTATAGCCAGTTATTCGGCTTAGAAGAGGCATGGCCTTGCATCAGGTTACTGCCGAAGAGTCGATTATGAAAGTGTTATTTGCTGCATGTAAACATTACCACTGATGACTTTGAACCGCCTAAGGAATCCAAATGCAGAATAAGTGACAAATAATAATCTAAATTTCTTTGTACTCCATTGAACTTTGTCACCAGTCCAGCAGTTTTTTTTTTTTTCCATTGCTAAAGCAGTAACAAAAAGCAGCTTTTTTTGTTTTGTTTTGCCAGTCGCTCACAATTTTTTATTTTTTTTGTTATTTTGGTAAAATAATTGTTAACCACACACAGGTAAGTGAAACCCCGTCTCAATTAGACTCAACCTTTGGCAACTTGGAGGCAAATTGCAGGAGAGCCTCTGTAATTAATTGTCAAAAATGAAAGGCTCTGATGAACCAGGGTTAAGAGTGCTGACAAAGCCGTTATCCTGTAGTACAAACAATTATTTATTTATTTTTTATTCTGAATTAAATCCCAAACCCAAGCAAAATGATTAAACACGACATCTATTGTAATCAAGACAGCAAATTGTTGAGAATCAACACAACTTCGGTCAATGAATTTCTGAAATTTTGAAGTCGGGGGAAAAACTAGAAAAGCATTCACATATTCAGTTGAGTATTTCATCTGTCTCGAAATATTTTGTGTTTTAAAAAAAAAAAGAACAGTAAATGAAGTTTTCTGTGTTGTAAAACAAGCAACAAAGACAGCAGATCTTTTTTTTCATTTGCATTCTAAATCCAGGCCAGTGTGAATCTGCATCAAGCAAAGGTGTAGGTTTAGTTTAAGACTAGGTTTTGGTCATTGCTCTTCGGGAAGAAGGTGAGATGCATTGCTAACAGTGTTGTTAATAATGGCATTAGACTATAACGATGCTTCTAACGGCGTCATTTTTTCCAATAGTGAGTAATCTAATTAATTACCTTTCCCATCTCTGCAAGAAGTCGGACCCGAGGGTGTGTTCCAATTATAGAGGGCTCACACTCCTCAGCCTCCCCGGTAAAGTCTATTCAGGGGTGCTGAAGAGGAGGGTCCGTCGGGAAGTCGACTCTCGGATTCAGGAGGAGCAGTGTGGTTTCCGTCCCGGCCGTGGAACAGTGGACCAGCTCTACACCTTCGGCAGGATCCTCGAGAGTGCATGGGAGTTCACCCAACCAGTCTACATGTGTTTTTTGGATCTGTAGAAGGTGTTCGACCATGTGCCTCGGGGAGTCCTGTGGGGGGTGCTCCGGGAGTACGGTTACCGAGCCCCTTGGTAAGGACTGTTTGATCCCTGTACGACCGGTGTCAGAGTTTGGTCCGCGATGACGGCAGTAAGTCGAATTCGTTCCCAGTGAGGGTTAGACTCCGCCAAGGCTGCCCTTTGTCACCGATTCTGTTCATAATTTTTATGGACAGAATTTCTAGGCGCAGCCGAAGCGTTGCGGGGGTCTGGTTTGGTGACCTCAGCATTGAATCTCTGCTTTTTGTAGATGATGTGGTGCTGTTAGCTTCATCAAGCCATGACCTTCAACTCTCTCTGGAGCAGTTCGCAGCCGAGTGTGAAGCGGCTGGGATGCACCTCCAAATCAGAGACCATGGTCCTCAGTCAGAAAAGAGTGGAGTGCCCTCTCCGGGTCAGGGATGAGATCCTGCCCCAAGTGGAGGAGTTCAAGTATCTTGGGGTCTTGTTCACGAGTGAGGGTAGGAGGGAGCGGGAGATCGACAGACGGATCAGTGCAACGTCTGCAGTAATGCAGACTCTGCACTGGTCTGTAGTGGTGAAGGAGCTGAGCCGAAAGGCAAAGCTCTCGATTTACCAGTCAATCTAGGTTCCTACCCTCATCTATGGTCATGAGCTGTGGGTCGTGACAGAAAGAACAAGATCCCGGACACAAGCGACCAAAATGTGCTCTTCCTTAATGATAGGGTGAGAAGCTCGGTCATCCGGGAGGGACTCAGCGTCGAGCCGCTACTCCTCCACGTTGAGAGGAGCCAGCTGAGGTGGCTCGGGTATCTGGTTCGGATGCCTTCTGGACGCCTCCCCGGAGAGGTGTTCCGGGCATGTCCCACCGGCGGGAGGCCCCGAGGACGACCCAGGACACGCTGGAGAGACTATGTCTCTCGGCTGGCCTGGGAACGCCTTGGGATCCCGCCAAAGGAGCTGGTTGAAGTGGCTGGGGAGAGGGAAGTCTGGCCTTCCCTGTTAAAGCTGCTGCCCCCGCGACCCGACCCCGGAGCAAGCGGAAGAGGATGAATGGATGGATGGATGGATGGATGGATGGATGGATGGATGGATGGATGGATGGATGGATGGATGGATGGATGGATGGATGGGTGGGATGTGGTGGGTGGATGGATGGATGGATGGATGGATGGATGGATGGATGGATGGATGGATGGATGGATGGATGGATGGATGGATGGATGGATGGTGATTGGCTAGGTGGGCGGATCATGCCCTACTTCCATCTCAGCTCTTATAATGTAGTCTGTGGTTCATTCAATTGCTGTTTTCCACAGTGACGTGTGTACAGGCTGATTACATGTGGTTAGCCCATGCATGCAAAGTGGTGGTCTCTTAAAATTCTCAAGGTCACCCTTCTGTCATCAACTACTTCTCTCATCACCAGTGATAGGCTTCAGCTATCAAAAACTTGAATTAGCTTGGCATAATGTAATTTTTCAAGCATCACGCTCCACTTCTTTGGAGCTCGGTTTGTTGAGTATGGGGTGCTTTTACATGAGTAGCCACAAGCGTCCAAAGAACTTCATCTCCCATACCTCATAATTTTGTTCGTCTCCATCGGAGCATTAAAAGTTCCACCGACTTCCTCCAATCCTTCTAGACTCAGAATGTGTTGTTTCTGACTTTTTACAGAGACAAGACACATCAGTCGCTTTGACGCGAATTGCAACATTTCTTTTTTACTACAGCAAATTCCTGTTTGTTCTTTTCAGCGTAAGATCATGTATCGGACTACTAAAATAAAACATAGACCAACAAGGTGCAGTCTTCAAAAATAGGGCCCAATGTATCTTAGTACTGTATATTGGTAGTGAAGAAACATCCATTACTTTTGAGAACATTTTCAGACATGATTTACAGTTTTCATTCAAATAAAGCATTCCAATATGATAAACAGAAAGAATATTTGAATAAGCGGGGTAAAGAAACTGTCGTAGGACGTTTCTCCTTGAGATATTTATCTTTCAACATTGAAGGTTTTTAGTCTAGCGAGAAAATAAATGTAATGAAAGGTCATTGGAAAAAGCTTGCTGATTACTCATGTTGAATATTGAGAGGCCCCAAGAGAAATGAATGCAGTAATATCACCTCTTGACTTAAATTGTTGGAATCAGAAAAATGATGACTTGCCTCCAGTAACGCCCCATATAATCTAACTCAAGGGAACATTTTTCACCGTGTCCAAAAATGTATAGAGATCAATATTTAATCAGCACCAAAAATTGGACAATGCACAAAGAAATCCTGAGATATTCGATACAACACACAGCATGTTTCTGTTAGCAGATGACTATGCTTTTAGAAATGTTTTGCGATTTCATGCGTGGAGAAGCATCACATGTGAACCTGAATGGTTGACAAGCTTTCTCAATCCTCTAATCGTCTTGCAGGAGACACATACATTTGCTTTTTTAAAGAGCAAAAAGTAGCTGTGAGGCAAGAACAAAGAATAACAGTTGCAGACAGCATAAATGCTCCGATGACATGTACTTGCTGTCATGTTGAAGGTGACTCCCGCATTACACAGAACAATGTGCAAGCACGACACCAGGACAGTAATGGGTGATCAACATGCTAATCCATACAACAATGGTTTTCCCTGCCTTAGAAAGGAAATTTGTGTGTGTGTGTGTGTATGTGCAAGTGCATGAACAGTTCAAAGGGTAGATGTTGTTTAATAAGCTTTGCTTTAGTGAGTGCAGGGCTGACATGTACTAGTTCCTTATGCACACACACTCACTCGCACACACCTGTATGGTCAATTCTGAGCATTCATCCGGATTCATATGTCTTAATTATTAGTTCTGTAAACATTTTAACTCAATTATAACAATAAATAATTTGAAAAAAAGACTTTTTTTTTCACTAATTAACAAAAGGAAAATAACCTAAACTACATAAAATACAAAATATATCTGTAGAATAAACCATTTAAATTTTCATATTAAATAGCTACCGAGCCTTTGTACATTTAAAAAAAAGTTTTTTAATTCTGTTAAAATACTGGATATATTTGTTGCCAACAATATATTGTATTTTCTACACTATAGTAGTGTAAGGCGCACTTTCAATGAATGGCCTTTTAAAAAACTGTTTTCATTTATCGGGCTCACTGCAGTAGTAGTAGTAGTAGTAGTAGTAGTAGTGGTTGGGGTTGCGTTTAACACACCTGAATCAAATGATCAGCTCATCAGCAAGCTTTGCAGGAGCCTGATAACTGATTATTTGAATATTTAATTCAGGTGTGTTGGAGGAAGGAGACAAGGAAAACAAGCTGAATAGGGGCTCTCGAGGACCGGACTTCTGCACCCCTGCACTAGATGGAGGTGCACAAAAGGGAATGTCATGCCATGAGTAACCAGTATTGATATATATTTAAGGAGCATTGATTATAAGGCTGTTGGCTTTTGAATTGGCTTTTGGCTTTTATAGTGCGGAAAATACTCTATTTAATTTACCTGCCAACGCAAGGCTACCATTACAATTTCCTAGAAATGGCATTTTCTTGTTAAAATAATAATAACAATTGAATGGGCGCTGTGGGTGGACAATTGGCTAATTTCGCTTCCTGATGATGATAATAAAACACCCTACGTCAAGTTTTTAAAACAGTTCAAGATCTCACAAACAGGCAATGTGAACAAACGTGTTTCATTCATTCATATTCCTACCACTTAGGCTCCAGCACCCCTGGGACTCTTGTGAGGCTTACTACGGGCAAGTGGCAGGGTATAACACAGGTTGCCAGCCAGTCGCAGACAAACCTTTTTTACCATATATGAATGTGAACCAATCAAAGTCAATCTTTTATATATACACGGATATATATATATATAAATATATATATATATAATATATATATATATATACACACAGTTGTGGTCAAAAGTTTACATACATTTGTGAAGAACATAATGTCATGGCTCTCTTGAGTTTCCAGTTATTTCTACAACTCTGATTTTTCTCCGATAGAGTGATTGGAACAGATACTTCTTTGTCACAAAAAACATTCATGAAGTTTGGTTCTTTTATGACTTAATTATGGGTTAACAGAAAAAGTGATCAAATCTGCTGGATCAAAAATATACATACATGGATCTGAAAAAGCGAATCATTGACTTGAACAAGTCAGGAAAGTCACTTGGAGCCATTTCAAAGCAGCTGCAGGTCCCAAGAGCAACAGTGCAAACAATTGTTTGTAAGTATAAAGTGCATGGCACTGTTTTGTCACTGCCACGATCAGGAAGAAAACGCAAGCTATCACCTGCTGCTGAGAGAAAATTGGTCAGGAGGGTGAAGATTCAACCGAGAATCACCAAAAAGCAGATCTGCCAAGAATTAGAAGCTGCTGGAACACAGGTGTCAGTGTCCACAGTCAAGCGTGTTTTGCATCTCCATGGACTGAGAGGCTGCCGTGCAAGAAGGAAGCCCTTGCTCCAAAAGCGGCACCTTAAGGCTCGATTGAAGTTTGCTGCTGATCACATGGACAAAGATAAGACCTTCTGGAGCAAAGTTCTGTGGTCAGACGAAACAAAAATCGAGCTGTTTGGCCACAATGCCCAGCAATATGTTTGGAGGAGAAAAGGTGAGGCCTTTAACCCCAAGTACACCATGCCTACCGTCAAGCATGGTGGTGGTAGTATTATGCTGTGGGGCTGTTTTGCTGCCAGTGGAACTGTTGCTTTACAGAGAGTAAATGGGATAATGAAGAAGGAGGATTACCTTCAAATTCTTCAAGATAACCTAACGTCATCAACCCGAAGATTGGGTCTTGGGCGCAGTTGGGTGTTCCAACAGGACAATGACCCCAAACACATCAAAAGTGGTAATGGAATGGCTAAATCAGGCTAGAATTAAGGTTTTCGAATGGCCTTCCCAAAGTCCTGACTTAAACCCCATTGAGAACTTGTGGACAATGCTGAAGAAACAAGTCCATGTCAGAAAGCCATCAAATTTAACTGAACAGCACCAATTCTGTCAAGAGGAGTGGTCAAAGATTCAACCAGAAGCTTGCCAGAAGCTTGTGGATGGCTACCAAAAGCGCCTAATTGAAGTGAAAATGGCCAAGGGACATGTTACCAAATATTAGCGCTGCTGTATGTATATTTTTGACCCAGCAGATTTGATCACTTTTTTCTGTTCACCCATAATAAAGTCATAAAAGAACCAAACTTCATGAATGTTTTTTGTGACAAAGAAGTATCTGTTCCAATCACTCTATCAGAGAAAAATCAGAGTTGTAGAAATAACTGGAAACTCAAGAGAGCCACGACATTATGTTCTTCACAAGTGTATGTAAACTTTTGACCACAACTGTATATTTATGTATATTCTAGACATTTCAACTGAAATGTGAGAGAGAAAAACTGAAATTGTTAAGAAAAGTACATTGTGGGTGGGCATTTTTAAAATAAACTCAATGACAGGTGACTGGGCTTAGTGGGATGCACCTTCCTTTTGATACAGCCCAGCAGAAAAATGTCACAAGGTGTGAGGTCAGAGGAGCACGAGCCCATTCGAGGAGAATGTTTCTCAGTTCAACGGATGCTTTGGAGAGTGATAAAGCTCTGCTCATATTGACTTCGGGTTGTTCAAATGCTTCAATCAGAAGATTGCGATGCTCATTTGGAAATTTGAGGAAAGAAGATCTGGGAGAGAGGTTTTGGGGAAGTCTGGATCTGTAGGTTGCTTAAGATTGTTAGAAATTGAGACATTTTTGCAGAGGTTTACAACAAGTTGTCACATCTTTGAAACAGAAAATCTAGCAAGTGATACTACAATGATTATTTTTTTTTATGCTAGTAATATAGACAAACTCAGTTTCCAGGTGTCATCAAATTGTGTAGTGGCTTTATGAACACACTATGAGCTGTTGGTTACGTGGATGGTGGGTTAGGGCTCAGGTCTTGCGCCGCCCCGCAGCGGTCTCTCGGCATTATCCTGCTTCCGCCTTACTCTCTCTTTTCTACCTGGGCATAATCCTTAGGCCCTGGCGCAGATTGCCGGCATGGCATGGGTGTCGCCCCGTTCGGCTGGGGATCCTTTGCTGCCTATTAGGCCGTGGGAGTTCTGCGGTGTGCCGCATTGATTGGGGGGCTGCGGGTGTAGCTGGAGGTCTGGGTTGGGGCGAGCGTGGTGGCCCCTCCTCTCATTCAACCACCCTGAGTGCTGGTTAATGGGGGCGCAGATGGCCTGGGGGACCGCCCAGTGTCCGGGGGGGGGGGGGGGGGGGTGACGGAGGCCTCTTTGCTGTAGGTGAGGTGTTCATATTCTCTTTAAAGTTATTTTCTACAATTGTGTAATATACAGCATTCAAAGACTGAATTTCATTGAAGTACATGTCTGTTGCCTCAGCACTCTTATGGAGCCTACCTTCACAAAAATGTCAAGGTATTTCTTTCTGCCCATTACTGAAGTTGTTTGAAAACTTGCAGTGCACTTCTAAAGTAAACTACTCGTTTGATGCCTCCTTGTTGTCGTTCATTCATCTTCCCACACACGACATGTACTGTAGGAGCAGGTTTGAGTCACTTTAGAGCAGATGTTATAGTGAGTTGCTACAAATCAATACACTCACACTGGGTAAAGAATGTCTCATTTTTGTAAACTTAAACTGAGTGCATTATTCGTTTTAGAAAATGGAGAAAACCACAATTCCTGCCACTGCACAGCTAACCTGGAGACAAATAACATTAAAGCCAATGATTTCAGTAAACTTCAGTGCATGACTATATGATTGCTCCTGGTGTTGTAACACCTATTGAACAGATTGAGATGACGCTCGCCCTGAAGGTCCCGTAAATTAACAAACTGGAAGACGTTACTTAAGCAAACATTTATTCCAGTCTTAATAACTAAGGTGTACTGACTTCTCAAGTCAGCAAACAAAGACAATTGGACAATTCCTTGCCTGGGAGACCACATACTCTATTGGGGGAACACTTCATCAAAATTCTTCGAGCAAAGAGAATGCTTAGGGAATACATTTAAATCACCCCTAAACATTTTTTCTGCTATCATCTATCATCCTAACAACAGAAAATTAATACAATATGCTTGTGCAAACTGCCATTATTTTTCAAAATGTTGATCCTCCATGCTGTGTGTTTCTGCAGCTTTGTGGCCTTTGATTGATGTGTGTATTTACATAAATAGAACACATTTTTTTTATGCTTGCTCCTGTCAAGTTCTAATGATTGCAAATACCTCCAGGCACTGCATGACATACAGTATATAGAAACATTTGCAACTACATTGTCAGAGACAATGCTCAAGAAAGATCTTAAATTGGCATTACTGGACGAAACACCCTAATGTGTTGACAATTGGTAAAGCTGGTCAAAATGCTATTTGGTTGTATTTTAAATTTCCCATTGAAATAAATTGCATTTGGAATATTTTTTTCCATGATGTTAACTTATGGTCTGTATAACTTACGGTAACTGTATCATGTGATGTTTAAAGTAACATTTTAAAATTATGAATTGAGGTTTGAGCGGCGAGGTGGGAGAGTGGTTAGCACAGGGCTATCCAGCTCCGGTCCTCAAGAGCCCCTATCCAGCTTGTTTTCCATGTCTCCCTCCTCCAACACAACTGACTCAAATAATCAGGATCGTTATCAGGCTCCTGCAGAGCTTGCTGATGAGCTGATCATTTGATTCAGGTGTGTCAAAGGAGGGAGACATGGAAAACAAGCTGGATACCCCTGGGTTAGCACATCCACTACACAGTTCTGAGATCAAGGGTTCAATCCAGGGCCCAGCCTTCCCGCGAGGAGTTTGCAAGTTCTCCCCTGTCTGTGTTGGTTTTCTCCGGGTATTTCTGTTTCTACCCCCACCCCAAAAACATGTATGGTAGGCTAATTGAACACTCTAAAATGTCCTTTTGTGTGAGTGTGTGTGTGGGGCTGTGTGTGTGTGTGTGTGTGTGTGTGTGTGTGAATGAGTGCTCGTCTCCTTGTGCCCTGCAATTCAGGGAACAGATTCAGGTTTTACCTCTGCTATTGCCCATTGTTTGCTGGAATAGACTCCAGCACTCCCGTGACCCTCGTAGATGCACTTCTCAGTCAAGAGGAAATAAATGGAGTGGTAGGATACAGGAGGATGAGTCCAACGTGCTCGTACCAGTTTAGCCCTGATGTTCTGAAGCCTTATTGTTGCTTTGAGTTCATGAAGGTACTCATTTGTGTGTCTAATTACAAATGACAGCTTAAACCAAATGTAGTATATATGTGTAAAACATTTATTGTTAAACAAATAGCCTACCATTGACAGTGACAGTAATTAAGTGCTCCTATCCATCTGCGTTGGCATCGGTCAACATTTACTATAGACACACTATCGAATGTGACCAAGATTCCTCCCGAATGTTGTCTACATTTTCAGTTTGATTTTCACTTCTGTCTCGATCAGTCTTCATAATTTTCATTTATCTTTGGCTTGAACTGGCAAAGCTGAATGGTTAAGCTCATCTTGACTGATAGCAGCTAAAGCCAGTGGCACCATTTACTTAGATTGAAATAAAGTTTTTGATATTATATTAAACTGCAAATTATCTTTAAAACTTTTTATATTATAGATATATTACTAACATTAAAATAAATATATATATAGAACAAACATGTCGGTTTAGTCTGATGGTCCCTTTAAGATTTCCAAATATAAGTTGCTCTGGCGTATAAGTAAAACCTCCGGCCAAACTATAAATAGTTCATCATTCAACATTTTTTAACTAAAGTGTTAAGCCTGAGTTATACTCCCGCGTTGCGGTGACGGCGCAGCGACTACGGCGTCATTCGACATTTGACATTCCCTCTGCCGTGAGGGAACGCGTTGCTCTGTAATTCACCGCCAAGCCACTAGAGGGGTGTGGCGTTATGTTTGTACGGTTTTGGGGCATGCTTGTTGACTTCCGCTGGTCTAGTTTAACGGAAAAAAAAAATAAATAATGCAAGATGGAACTCTTGAAAGTAAATATTCTGCTCATCAACATTGAATAAATATTGAACATACAAATGTTGAGGGGCAGGCGACGCAGAAGACGGTTTCGAGGCGGTCTGGCCAACTTTTGATGCCGCACAGAGAGTTTTAGACTCGGGTGGAGAGAGCTAGCTGTGGCGGCTAGTTTCAAACCGGCGTCGAGCACTGCGTTCAAGGTCTGCAAAGCCCTCCAGCCCGATTTGTTTGCCGTGTCCTACAACCAGCTAGTGGGAAGCCATAGCAGATTTCTGGCGTCTATGGAACTTCCCAAACTGCGTTGGGAGCCTTTATTTTAACGTTATCATAAAAAGCACTGAGGCACTCTCAATCAGTGATGATGTATCGTGTGTGACCTGTGTTATTGAAAATTAAAGATCAAAACAACTCTTTTGATACCAAATCTGTGCTTTATTCTTCATATACTTGAAGTGTGACACGTAAATAAGTCACAGACTCACAGCAAACATATGTACACAATAAATAATGAAGTGCACCAACCAAAAATATGACATAAATTGATAAAAAGTTGGCAGTTTTTGGCCGACTGGGTCACCGCTTCGTGTGGCCACTCCATTCCGAACACACACGTCTCGGTGGTTGTTCCATTTTTTTTTTTTTTTTCAATCGCCCACCTTGCCATTTGGCAATCACAATAATGTCTTGACGAGACTTGCTCTTCGATGATACTCGCGTCGGCTTGGTCCATTTTTGCGTGTAGAAAATAATGTTTGATTCTATTCTACAATGGTGGTGAACCGGAAACAACAGTCTGAGCGGACCAATCACAGTCCGTTTCTGCCACGTCATACGCGTCTACGCAACGCGAAGGTTAGAAAATTCGAGAGGAGCGCGTCAGGCTACGGTGCAGGGTCGTAACTTGGGTCTTCCTTGACAGCGCAGGTCTGACGCGGAAGTATAACTCGGCCTTTAGGATACACTGGTCGGGGAGAAAGCAGAAAAGGGAGAATGGTTGAAGGGTTGCAGCAGGCGCACAGGCAGGCTGGGTTGTGGCTGGCAAGGGTGAATTGACGGGAAATCAATCAAGCGACGTTACAGATGAGGGGTCAAGCACGGGGAATCCTGGGACGGAACAAGAAGTCGGATTAGCCAGGTAAAATACAAATGCCGGAATACCTGACTGCTGGACGCTACTGACGGGCATGCCGAAAGTGTTGGTCTGGCGACAAGCGGCAACAATGAGCAGGTTTAAGAAGGCTAATTGTGATGGCTCGCAACTGTCATCATTCTCCCGTCTGGCCGCCAGCCAGCAATCAGGGATCCCTAACACAGTTCATAGTTTAAAAAAATTTACTTTTTTAGTTCTTTCTTCTCCCCAATAATTGCTGCGAGCTATTATTGACAGTCAGTATAGAACCCCAGACAGCAATTATTTTATCCACTTTAACAATGAAACTGTGTCAGATTCATCTTCATATTCAATTTCTAATCTGCGTCGACACTGACCTGTTAGTAAAAGTCGCTTAAATGTTGGGACTGTGCCGATGTTCTGTCAGATTTTGTACCTGATAAGAAATTGCAACTTTGCTGTTCTGCGCATGAGCATAACGTTCAAACAGCCGCGAATGCAGTGATTTCAAAGTAAACACCAAAACTTTCTGTAAAGAAAGGAATATGTATTTACGTTTGGTCATGGACGCATACGAAGGAAAGTTCTCCCCACACACATCCTAAAATGTGGCTTCCCTGTGCCAATAAGCATTTGTTCACACCGTATTCATGTTGTTCATGTATGTTTATGATGTAACTTGTTTATTTAGCGCCCTGGATAATATTGAGAATGCAGCTGAATGTAAAAGAATGTTTATTTGTTGCCATAAAAGCTTTGTGAACAAAAACGAGCTATGTTGTCTCTTGTGTCCATGCTGCCATATTTGCTAAAACAACACAGCCATGACAGGCAGCTTGGGTTGCCAGGTTGGATTGTTTTCCGGGATTACGTTTTTTTTCCTTTGTTTTTTAGATAGTGTTTTTAGCCTATGGCTTCATCTGCAGTTTTGTTGGAAAGGCTCTAATTCTGAAGTCATTAACAAGGTTTTCAACGCCACTCACAACCGCGAGAATGAGCGCATTCACACTCGCAGTAACACAAATATGATGTGGTTAGGGTCACATATACGGCTTGCTGATATGTTAGATGATAAATAATCGATCCAAACATAAAAAAACTGAAAAATAACATTTAAAAGGGTACTATATGTATAGAAAATCTCAACCTCTCCTTGTTGTCTGCGATCTCTGCATCATGACCCTTGCTATATCACCATGTTTCACCCATAAAATTAAAAAAAAAAATCCGGCTGTGGCCATTCACAGCTGTGTCTTGACACTCAGTGATACATACTAAATGGAGTTTTTCGATCGAAACAAGGTAAGTACGCAATAATATCTCGTTAAAATCGTGGCGTCTTTAATTCTGCTCTCGCGTTCTCTTGCCTCCAATTAGGGTTTTGCTGTTTAATTTTTTTTTTTTTTTAAATGCCCTCCTGTTCTAAATGTTTTTTCCCCAGAAAATTGAGATTTTAAGCTTTCCAATGATGTATCACACATGCATATACAGTGGGGAGAACAAGTATTTGATACACTGCCAGTGGGTTTTCCCATTGACTGTGTATCAAATACTTGTTCTCCCCACTGTAGGACAATTTTGAAATTTGGCCAAATTGGGGGTGTCAGAGCGGAACTTCAAGTCACCTGAGTGTTTTCCGCCATGAGCATAAGGCAGCTACTCATTTGGCGGTAGCTCGCGGCCTGCAATCCCTCAAAAATGTGTTTCTTGGTTTTAAGTTGAATAGATCGATCTCTTGATACAATGCATTCATTCATTCATCCTCCAGTTCAAATTCTGCGAACGGCAGACAACACCCTGACCTTATCTGGTCATTAGTCGGTCGCAGGGCACATGAAGCAACATTCAAACCTCACTAAGTGGGAAGTGAACTATCCCCTCACTGAAATCAGGTGAGTACACAATACAAAGTAGCCTACATACTGTACAAGTATACATTATACAGTATATTGGTTTTCATTACTACTTAACAATGTATTTAATTATAATTTCAAATGTAAAGTACCTGAGGCTTGAAAGCAAAGCACAGGGAGTCTCCATTGCCGAAATGCACGGGTGCAGTCCTCGAGTGGGGAAATTGGTAATTACCACCAGCCTCTTAAAATATCCGCGGTTTCCTTTAATGTAGCCAATTAGCCATCTTTTTCGCAAGCAGCGAAAAGTCATATTTTTGCTATGGTCCACATAAATCATGGTGGACTGTGTCACTAAATCAACAGTGGTCATTTCAGAACTTTTTCATTGTTTCATGCCCACAGAGAGCGACAGTTTTTCCACATCTGCCCTGAGGTGCATTGAGACAGCTGCTTAGACTGCAGTGAACATACCTTCGCAATTTCTTCTAAGTGTGTCAACTGGGACAGCTGCATCAGGATGTGTGTGATAAAAACGAGTGGAGCTTATGCATGTGCTAGAGTGTGTTGGAGCTTATGCATGTGCTAGAGTGTGTTTGATTATCGGCACTCGACTGCTCCGAAATCCTGTTGATTTTAATAACAATAATGTCGATTCAGTTTCTGTACTCTAACCATTGAGTTACTTTCCTGTGATCGTAAGCAATGAGTTCACACCATTTCAAATAGAACTGATTAATCTTGAAGTAGTCTTGGTTGTAGCCTTTTGTTAGCTGAACATCTACTTCTATTTCATGGTTCAAGAGCTCAGCTTTTTTGCAATAAGAAGACAGATTGGCTCAAGGTTAAATGGTTTCGCAGGGCAGTCATTAGTGTGCAGCATGTGAAGACTGGTTGGAGGGAGAGATACACCCACAGAAACGCTATTTGTTGATTTTCTGTGAGATATCTCACCCACAATTTGGCCTGTGGAGCAGGAGGTTTCAAGTAAAAATATTTTTTTTTCCTATTTCAAGCTTACAAAAAATAGTAAACTTGTTTTGTGTGTCTATTATGAGCTTTCCACCATGATATTAATCTCACACTCTATAGAAACGTTTCAACAAGTTTTTTTTTTTTTTTTAATCAAATAGGTTTCCAATTCAATACATGGTTTCCAGTGTATGACTGTTTAGCGACAAAAGCAAGTCATCTGTTCAGCCCTTTCAATTTGAACCCGAGCAGAACACTAATGAGCAGGACAGCACTGTTGCAAAATTAACAGGAAAGATGGGATGAAACGAGAGTTGGACAAAACCTGGGTGTACATGTGGCAAGTGTGTCTCAATGACAAACGGAGCGGGAGAGTGTTTGCTGTCAAGAGCTACACTTTTTGTTTCCAGATCTTCATGGTGAACTATTGTGTGATCAAATTTATTCCAATATAATTATGGACTACGATATCCGGTGAAACACAGCAGTCTAATTATTTTTGCAGATATTCCATGCACCACTGCTAGTTGCGTTCCGAGTCTCCATTGTGCCCCGGGTGAAGAGACGCATTTAACCCCTCCACCACCACCACCAAAGAAAAAAAAAATAAAAACAATCACAAAAAAGTATTATTAAACACACACAATAAACCACGCGATCGCGAAAAGGGAGACGAAAAAAAAAGGTCTGTGACAGCAGAACCGTATCAATAAAAAAAAAAGAAAGAAAAAAAAAAAAAAACAATGGTAAACCGAGGTGATAGGCAAAGTGCTGCAAAAGCAGGGCGAAAACAAATAATGCACTCAAACACCTGCACAAGGTAGAGGATTTAAAAAACGAGGGCAGCAGACGAACGAACAAACCAAGGCAAGGATACAACCAAGAACGAAGGGATTAAGGATATAAATTGTCAGATGGCAAGCAGCAAGTCACTGCTTGGAATAGCCTGTGTTTAAATACACTGCTGATGAGCTGGAACTGGATGCAGGTACGACATTGGGAACTCATCCCACACCCGGCGCTGTAACAAAATCTGAACAGCAGCAGAATGTGACAAAATCATGCTAGTCGTCATACTAGCTTTGCTAGTATCGATTACGGCTATTCCCCCAGTACCACCGATTCTCCGTCAACACCCTCCAGCATGCATTGCGTGCGTAAACATGGTGTCTTCCGTAGGTGAAAATATGTACTAAGTATTATACATTTTTAATCCAATGGCAATATTTTAGGTGTTTCTAATAGCATGTTTTAGTACAACAGAACAATTGTGGCTTATTAGGGCCTACTAGTCTTTATAACCGTGGATCCCTTTAAAAATGGAATTCATTATTTTAAAATATTTTATTTTAACATTTTTCTTTGGAGATGTCACATTGCATTTTTCTTACTCAAGTATTTATTGGCTTTATAGATGTTGTGAAACACTGGTTTGTCATACGGTTAAAAGATCGGAATAGAGGATATGGTTTACTGTACTGTAAGGCACTCGCAGAAATTTTTGTGTTTTTTTGCCCCACACACAAAATAGTCAACACACAAAGAAATGTATGTTGTCTGTACTTTGAAACGGGAAGACTTAGGTTCTAGGGCTTCTTTGAAAAATGTTTTCGCTGGTTAGTTTTCAAAATTGTGTATAATTTTTACAATATTGTATTTACTGGAAGTCATGTGACCACTGTGGTGTTTCCTTTCATTAACCAAGGAGTATCAGCACTTTGAGCATGTGTGTATTTCAAAGGAGATATTTATATAATTGTTAAGGCAAACAGTAGAGGTAAACACGAATATCTGTTGATTGCTACTTGTTCCAATGGCAATGGAGTGTGTAACTGCTCACATAACTGCTTGTCATTTCATTTTTTGGTTCCTTTCAATACTGCAGTGCAGGTAGAGGGGAAACTCATTTAAACATAGTTGTGTTTGTTGCTGGCTTCATTGTTGAATTCACTGATGTGTTCCACGATGCCCTGCTGCAATGGCGTCACACAATTTAGAGGACTTCTTGCAAAGTGAACTGTACCACTTGGTGAAAATATGGTTATGGTCAATTCAAATCAATAAATAAATAATAGGTAATAAATAATACCAATAATAGTAACACATAATTAAATATGATCATAAACGCCCTGTAACAATAATAAACAGCTATTATAAAAGTTATTCATATATTATATATGTATATATATATATATATATATATATATATAAACATACAGTGTATCACATATTTAAGTATATCTTTTCATGGGACAACACTGACAAAATGACACTTTGACACAATGTAAAGTAGTTTGTGTGCAGCTTATATAATAGAGTTAATTTATTTTCCCCTCAAAATAACTCAAAATATAGCCATTCATATCCAAACCCCAGGCAACAAAAGTGAGTACACCCCTATGAATAAACGTACATCCTTAAATGTCCAAATCGAGACGGGTGGGCTTTCTTGTGTACCCGCCCGTCGCATCAGACCATAAGACATGGTTCCAGTAATCATGTGCTTTGTTGACATGTCTCCAGCAAACTGTTTGTAGGCTTTCTTGTTTACCGTCTTCAGAAGAGGCTTCCTCCTAGGTTGACAGCCATGCACACCAATTTGATGTAGAGTAAATGGTAAATGGTATGGTCTGAGCACTAACAGGCTGACCCCCCCACCTCTTCAATATCTGCAGCAATGCTGACAGCACTCCTGTAACGAGTCACATGACATTTTGGAGGGAAAATGACAAGCAGTACTCAATTTGGACATTTAGGGATGTACGTAGTACATACTAAGGGGTGTACTCACTTTTGTTGCCAGGGGTTTAGATATTAATGGCTATATTTTGAGTTATTTTGAGGGGAAAATAAATCAACTCTATTATATAAGCTGCAAACAGACTACTTTTCGTTGTGTCAGAGTGTAATTTTGTCAATGTTGTCCCATGAAAAGATATACTTAAACATCTGCAGGAATGCGAGAGGTGTACTCACTTTTGTCATATGAAAAGATATACTTAAATATCTACAGAAATGCAAGGGGTGTACTCACTTTTGTGATACACTGTGTATATATGAAGTAAAAATAGGCCACACATAATAGTACATTTTCCTAAATGGAAAATGTTGCATTAAAACATAGTAATTAGAAATCAGGCTTGATGTATGGCGGTTGCAAATATTTTCATTTCTGCGATAACTGCAGCTTAAAGTACTTTTTGTGCATAATTTAAAAAGGCATCTGGCCCTATTCAAAGTCCTGCTCTCAGCAGAAAGTTGCTGTTACTCTGCGCAAGGACATTCTTATCGGCCATAATGACTTCAGGCTGCCTGCACGCGTCAAAGTCACAATGAAGCCTGCCATTGCAATTTTTTTTTTTAATATCTCCTCTCAAACCCTTTGTTTCAAGCAACATTATGAGAAGTTTAAGCAGTTGTAAGCTCATACACCCACCAAATACTACGAGCATTTTATGTCAATATTTGAAAGCATCATTGTGGATGTGCTCTTACAACAGGACATTGTTGTCATGAAGATTGGTTGGAAATCAGACATCCTTCTCCAGATCTATAGCAGTTCTTATCAGTCAAACGTAGAATGCAAGAGATGAGTTCCCTAAACTTGTCTTGTATGAGCAGCTTCTTTTACAGTTTCCTGCAATATAGGCACATAAGAGCCATAACAGAAGATCCAGAATTATTCAGCCTATGACTTTTCTAACCAATCTTCTCTGCAGTGTTCAACTGATCAACATTTGTAGGCAGAATTTTTACGTATCGCTTAACAGTGCCGGAACAAATGTTAATATGGCCCTGGTGTGATGTGCAAAAACATGCTCCCCGCCCCGTTGGGGTGTGTGCTAGTGGACAATTGCCCCTCCACACTTTCGCAGACCGATTGGCCAACACTTATAACACTATATCACATCTCCACTTATCATCTTACCTTTTTGTTTGAACATCCTCTCGTCCAACCACGCCCATTTTACGCCCGCAAATCGGGCCCTTTCACATTAGACCAAGAGGATGGTCCGGGTGCAGAGCTACTGTACCTCACAACAACACTTGCAAACGACTTGTTGAAAAAGATCAGTGACGAAAGGCGCACTCATTGATTGGGCAAATAGAAGAGGAAATACCTCCCTCCTGGGAGGGGAGGGAGCATCACAGCGTGGTGCTGTGATGCTACAGATAATGTAGCATAGCATTTAAACTGAATAAAGTTTTTTTTTTTTTTTTTAAATCATTACTGTCTTTTATTTTGCAATGATAATATAACTGTGCATCTGTGTTTGTATTTTTGTCAACTGACTGTTTTGTGCAGTAGATGTTTGTATGCATGTAAGTTGAAAAAAAAAAAACGTCATGCAGCATAGCATAGCAAGTCGCCGCTTGGAGTATATAAAAAATGCATCCGAGAAAATTAAACCATGAAAGGGAACCGCCTGGTACCCCAAGTCACACAGGCGCGCAATCGCTTTCATGACTATTTTGACTGTCAAACTGTCGCCACTTCCAGGACTCACCAAACAGCCGCCCCGAGGGGCTCTGCCTGTCTCTGCTTCTGTCACGCTCACACAGTACGTTCACCACCAGTATGCAAAACACATCCGCCAAACTAGAACCAGATTCTATGCATCAAATGCGACTGCTTGGCACAGCACAACAACATTTGGCCATGGTCCGTCTGTTATCTTGCCATTGTAGATTTTGAATAGCGTGTGCACTGTACTTCCGCTTCCAAGGATGCACTGCGTGTACTGTCACAGCCTGGAGTATCACAGCCCCACGTTGTAATGCTGCACATTAAGTAGCAAACGAGCACCCTGCTCGTGTTGCATTCACAAGCAAAGCAGGGTGCGCTTAAAACGTACAGAGACCCACGATTTTTGAGCGGACCACAGTTTATTGGTTTGGTCCGAACTAGAGTTTAAATTTACAAAACAAAGCAGACTATCTGAGAAAAAGAACTCTGGTGCGTTTAACGGACCAGACAGCGCTATTGTGAAAGCGCCCTTAGAGCCCCAGGCCCGGCCGCACCCCAAGCACCCCCAGCACTTCTGCACCTGTCACTAGGGATGGGAATTGATACGATTTTTACGATTCCGATTCCATTATCGATATTGCTTAACGATTCGATTCTTCATCGATTCTCTTATCAATTCTAATTTCGGAAAAAAGAAGAACAAACATTTTGATTGGCATCAAGTTTGTTTAATCAGAAGTCACAACCTTACAAACTCACAATGAGGTCAAAAGAGGCCCAAAGCCTCAATGTTAACTGTGGTAATAAGTGGCAAATGCACAAGAATGTGTAACATTTTAGTGAAATTTTTTTCAAATAGAAATAAAAAATATTGGTATATTTTGGCATATAGGCCATTGTTCTGCCTTTGGCAATGTCCCCAAACTTTTTCCTGTGAGGGCCAAATAACTTTTCCCTTCTCTGATGAGAGGCCGGAGTCAGTTTGTAACAGAAAAAGTGTGACGATTGCAGGAGTGCGTAAATGTAAAAAAAATATTATTTTTCAGAAAGCCACAATCAAATAACCCTCTGTGGATTCTTCACGGAACAAAAGTAAATAAAATAAAAATAATAATATAATAATAATAAATAATAATAGCACTATTAATTAAATAGATAATAATCAAATAACCCTCTCTGAGTTATTCACTGAAAAAGGCCAGGAAATAAATAACACTACTGAGGGAGAAAAAAAACAAAAAAAATTCAAAATGCTGTCTGGAATTGTTCAGGGGGCCGGACCAAATATGGAGCCGCGGGCCGTAGTTTGGGGATCCCTGTTTTTATTTACCAGTATATTGAAATGCATGCCTTTTAGTTTTTATGGTGCTTTCACGCTCAAGTGGTGGCGCCCTTGCGCTTCCTCACGCGAAGAAGAGCGCGCTCATGTGAAGAAGAGCGCGCTTACACCGAAGAAGAAGAAACGCCGTATCCAAGTGAGTGAGCGAGTTAGTGAGAAAGGGAAACACTGCCACGAGCCTACGTTCTTTGTTAATGTTTGTAAAATATCTACAGAGCCAACGCCTGTATGTATCATCTTCTGTGTTGTTGCTGTGTGTTTCCACTCGCGATCGGACAATTAAATCCAGTTGTGTAGTGGTTTAAACGATGTGCTAATGCTAGCGAACGCATGCTAACTGTTTGTTATTACTGTGTTAGCAGCTAATCATCGCTGATTTACGTTGATGCAAACCTGTTTGTTATTGGGGACGAAATTTATTTGTTTCATTTCTATTTTTAGTTTCAAGTGATGGTTGAATAAAATCAGCAAATTATACCAACGTCTTCTGCATCGTCATTTGGGAGTTTAGCTAGCTGTATAGCCAGGACTGAGCCTTAGCGTCTCGGTGAGGACAGTGCAGTCTATTCCCTCCCGATGCAGTTATTTCCATCTCGCAATGACTGCAAGTCGCTTTGTTGTAATTTTTCTTCGTGAAGTGAAGATACACTTTCGAGCGTTCGAACCTACGTGCTGTCATTGTTATGTTTACAGCGGCAATGCTCGTGCTAAACTATCGTAACCTTTCATTTTCACCCTTTTTCCTGGTGAAGTGTAGCCAAACTTTGGAGCGAGTGGTTCTTGGCGCCATGCTAGTTTGATGCGTCTGGACAACAAGACACGTCACGACGCAATATGCGTCTTTAGGGATCGTTAAAGGGATCGTTAAGGCTTTTTCATTGTGATGTCGAGGCCTCGAAACACTCGGAACCGGTTCCGAATTGGAATCGGATTTCGATTCCCATCCCTACCTGTCACTTAACATAATGTTTCTCTATGTTTAGAAGCTGTGTGTGGCTTTAACACTTAGATTTTAGATCAATTGAACAAATAATATGGGTTGATAAAATTCAAATTCATCAGTAAATGCTGGTTTATATGTCTATCATAGACAATATACTAGTAGATTTGTACTAAACAGCACGAATGATTTAAGGATAGGCCACATTATAAATGTGTCACATAGGTGATTTAGCTGTTGACTGTTCTTCACTTCATTTAAACTGAATGATATCACACAGAGACAGGTGTACATTGGGCTGACCTAACTGCAAATTCCCAGTTGGGCTGTGTGCCAAACATTGTTCACACAAATAGAGCTCAGTTTCTTTTATATTTTTTATTGTCCTTATATATCACACTTTTTACAAACAATTTATGATATGAGGAGAAGTCTCTTGTTTTGACATCTCAATTATTGCCTAAAGAAAACACTAATCCAAGTATAAAAATGCTTTCTTCAAAACAACATTAAAAAGCTTGTTGTCGCTTACAGAGGTGGATGCACAAATTGGTTTTCCTCAACTGAGGAGCAAGAAGGCATTGCTTCACTTGTACGTAAACTACAAAAGATAAAATTGGCATAATTTGCACTGTGCACGGTTGCTTCAGAAATGCTGTACTCATTTAGTAGGTTAATCCAGATGCTCATTTCCCTCCTTTCTTCTTTATAAGGCTCGGTATTAATTAATTCATTTATTTATTCAGTAACTATCATCTCCGTTGGTAGGAGCAAAAGGTGTTTCTCTTTAAACCAACTCAAAAAAGATAAATTACAGGCCACAAGCATGCCACGTGTAAGGAGATATGGCTACTTAAACAAAAAAGGCTTTTTAGTTTGCAAAGATTTATTCAAGTCTTAATGATGTACCTAACAAGACTTGTGACTATAGTATGTGGCAGCACGCCTCAGTCTCAGTGGTTGAGTATTTGTCTCCAAACCCAATGCTTTTGGGTTCGATCTCTTGTCCTGGTGACCATTTTGAAGTATCTTTGAGCAAGATACTGAACCTCACGTTGTTCATGATGCTGCATCATCGTCACTGTATTTTATTTCCTGTTGAGATGTGTGATGTAATAGTCGTTCTGTGCATTTTATTTATTTATTTTTTTAAATACCTTGTTCATTTTGAAGATGTGCATTAAATAACAGAAAAATAAACATACACTATCGGGTACTCAGAAAAGTATGCAATATTGTTACTTGTGACTAGATGAGCAATAAATAACAAAAACATGAGTAAGATTTTTCCCATATCACCTAACCAGCTATCGTTCGTTATGTGATGATGACATATTATTATAATGTTTCGTTTATGGTCTTGATGACAAAGATATTAAATGACATTATGTCATTGACGTAAGCCTTCATATCTTCATCCTGCGTTCTGAAGCGTGGTGTCCCTGAGGAGTCCAATCCTAGGGGCACTACTTTTTATCCTTTTTATCCACTCCCTCATTAAGTTTTAATGTTGAATAATCATTGAATGCAATTAAAAATGAATGTTCGATAACTGTATATGAGTCTCAAGAGAAATATTAGATATCAGGACTCATTAACTGTGTAATGCTTTAGGGTGTGAAGTGCAAATTTAAGCAAAAAGGCAAACAATGACAATATTCAAGTTTTCTATGATAACGCCTAGATTTTTCCATTTTAGAGTTGGCTACTAGTAGGCTACTTACACTAAGGCTGCTACAACTTTTACAAACTGTCTGAATTAACAATGTTGATGTGGTCTGAAACTAGAACAAACAAAAAAAACTTGTTACAAATCTCAAATGAATCATGACAAAATAAGAAATATGATAAGGATATGCGTTGGATGAAGAAAAAAATTCAAGACTGATGCCAAATTTGCAAGTTTTCTCATAGACCGGTACTTTTGAGTTTTCCTAAATTACTTTCATGGATGGTGAACTGATATTCGCAATATGAGCAAAGCTGGCAAGCTCATGCTACATGCATAGCATTGGGGAAGATTGACCGGAGCAAAGATAGCGTTTTTACGCTTGGATGGATGAATAAAACAACCTTTGTCAATTCTGTCAGTGCATTACAAAATGGGAGTTTCTTTGCCAGTGTGCTTATATGTTGAAAAAAGTAGTTCTCCTTCCTTCTGCCATGGTGATAAAAACTAACCTAGAGTTGGAATCTCAACTCTTTTATCTTTGTGTTAATCTACCTTGGTAAAAAATTATTATTCATTTGTGCACCAATTTATCTTTAAAGACTGGACTGTAGTTAGCTTGATTCTCTATGCAAAGCGCTTATCTGGCAACAAAAAGAGGAAGGGGATATTGTGCACTTCAGTTACAGTGGTGCCTCGACATACGATCGCTTCGAAAAACAATCTTTTCGACATCCAACGTAAAATTTGACTCGCCATTTGTTTCTACATCCGACGACATTCTCGAAATACGACGATTTATGACTGCGCCGCAGTTTCTGTTTTCCCATAAAACAGACGCATGGCAGTGTTTCTTGTAAATCAACATGGGTTCCAAGAATGTTAGTGCAGGTGGTGAAAAAAGGAAAAAGGTGATGCTTACCTTTAAAATGAAGATGGAAATGATAGAAAAATATGAGCGGGGTGTGCCGTCCGTTAAGTGGCTCGACAATACTGCCTTAGAATGTCTACTTAGAAGGTCCTCCTTCGACCTCCGTTTGCTAGTCTTTATAAATTAAGGTGACAATTATTATTAGGGTTGTTCGGATCATGTTTTTTTGCTCCCGATCGATCCCAATCGTTTTAGTTTGAGTATCTGCCGATCCCGATATTTCCCAATCCGATTGATTTTTTTTGCTCCCGATTCAATTCCAATCATTCCCGATAATTTTTCCCGATCATAAACATTTTGGCAATGCATTAAGAAAAAAAATGAATAAAACTCGGACGTTTATATACATTCAACATACAGTACAAAAGTACTGTATTTGTTTATTATGACAATAAATCCTCAAGATGGCATTTACATTATTAACATTCTTTCTGTGAGAGGGATCCACGGATAGAAAGACTTGTAATTCTTAAAGGACAAATGTGACTTTGTATATTGTGACTAAATATTGCCATCTAGTGTATTTGTTGAGCTTTCAGTAAATGATACGGTAGCCATGCCCAAATGCATGATGGGAAGTGGAACCATGACTGTGCGTAGTGCTACCAATTGATATATCTTCTCTGCGTTGAGAAATAACATAGAGTGTTAAGAAAAAGATCAATTACTACCTTGCTTCCCCACATTGCTTCCCACGATATTTCTAATCGTAGGGAGAGGGATTGTAAGGCTTTAGGCAATTAAAAAAAGGCTCCAAAGGCTTCCAAAATTCACTCTACTCATTTTACGCTGCCTTTTAGCTCTCTATATAGGTAAAACGGCGCTATTACAGATTGAGCGCGACAATGCGTGAGTGGGTCGTGCAGCGCATGCATTAATTGCGTTAAATATTTTAACGTGATGCATTTTTAAAAAAAATTAATTACCGCCATTATCGGGATAAATTTGATAACCCTACCTTAAGCCATAACTAAAGACTCTGGATGAGTGTAACATATTATGTCTGTAACGTTAAATACAATTAGAAAACGATTTAATTTAAAAAAAAAAAAAATATATATATATATATATATATATCAAAAAAAGGCATGTCCGATATTTTTTTGCCGAGTCCGATACTTTGAAAATGACGTGATTGGACCGGATCGATCGGGAAATCTGGAATTATTAATGTGGTAACATTGCCAAAGAAATCACTATTTTGTCAGGTTTTTAATCATTTATTCCATCAACTTGTGCAACACAACACGCCTACTGTTCGCAACAGCGGAACAAAGTAAACGTAAATGTAAAAGTACGATGCGTTCAGGTACACCAGGCAGAAACATTCGCCACATTAGAACCTTATTCGTTACATTATTACAGGTATTAATATTATATTATTATTTCTATTTTTATTCATAATTTATTTGTTTCGCTCTGTGTAATTGCTAATTGCAATAGTTCAGTAGTATTTATTAAGGGTTTAGTGTAGGTTTTCGGGCTGTGGAAAGAATTAAAGGAATTATAATGTTTTCTTATGGGAAAATCCTGCTCTACATACGACCATCCCGATTTACAAACGAGGTGCTGGAACTAATTAACATGGTATGTAGAGGTACCACTGTATTTTGGTTGTAATTGCAGTACCCTTTAGCCAGCAATCCTAATGTTTTAAATAGGATTATTATGTGAATTAGAATAATATTTTGAGACGATTCGACTATATACAACAATTTAGCAAACCACAGGTGACGAGAAATTAGT